>NC_041334.1:3926519-4238002 GCF_004354835.1 Perca flavescens
CGCTATGACTTTAAGTAAATATCGGCCTTTATTTGTCCTCAGGGTTGGACTCTTATGAATCCTGAAAGGTTTCGAGGTAATCGGACAATGTACACTCGAGTTACACCCACTTCCTGTTTCGGCGGCAAAACGCAAAAAATGGCCGCCCCGCCACGGCCACGCCCTATGACGAAAAGTTTTTCTTTTAACAAATTTTCATCTTTAACGTCTTAAGATGGCACAGACCGAGTTTGAAGTTGATCGGATGAAATCTCAAGGAGGAGTTCGTTAAAGTACGATATGTGGAAATGGCCAAAATCGCACTAATTTCAAACTTTGAAATCCAAATGGCGGACTTCCTGTTGTGTTTAGGGTATGGCTCTAATGAAGTGTTTTGTACATCGTGACATGTTACATATGTGTACTAAGTTTTGTGAGTCTACGTTAAACTCACTGCAGGGGCTCAATTTTCTTAACTTTCTAGGGGGCGCTAGCGAGCCATTTTTGTGCGACTATTCCCGAAACCCTTAAAATACGTAAATTTTCACCAGACTTGATGCGACCGCCAAATTTGGCGAGTTTTTGAATATGTTAAGCCCCTCAAAAAGCCAATTCATTTGACGGGAAAAAGAAAAATAATAATAATTCCTTCAGTTTCAATAGGGCCTTCACCGCTGTCGGCGCTCGGGCCCTAATTATAGCAGTTTTTAGCAGGTTTTTTTAGCAAGTTCTTAGAGGGCTGAGAAGCGGCGAACACACGACGCCAGCGTCCTCTCACACCCTCCTTTTCTTATATTTTAAATGCAGGACTTCTGCTTGTAACATAATATTTTAGAGTGTGGTACTTTTACTGAAGTTAAGGATCTGAATATTTCTTCCACCACTTCTAAATAATAAAAAAGTTAGGCATGTTTAGCACTTAAAATGGTTTAATGTGTCACACTGCAGCAGATATCAGATCTGCTAGACGTGTCGATGTAGTTAGGTTTAGGCATGAGGAGTGGGGATTGGTCCTGTGAAGTTTAGCGGATCCGATCTAGCATCTACCCAGATTCTGAGCTCGGGGGTTTCTAGTTTCCTTCCCCACCAGCCGATTAATCATTTAGACCTAGTTGAGAGTGACAGAACTATTTTGATTGTTTCAGTCATTCTTCACTTAAAAAAGTAATGTTTCTTCTCAAATGTAAAGATTTGGCTGCATTGAGTAGCCTATTTGAACTGTTGCTTTAAGTAGGCCTACCTTTTCTTTTACAGATTCTAAACTCGGGGGTTTCTGGTTTCCTCAAACCCAAAAACTAATGTCATGCCAAAACTAACTTTAAAAAGCACAGAGGTCATCTGTGAGGAACAATCAGATCAATAATCTGTGCTGTGAAGGGTTAGGTGAAAATAACTTATTTGTCCCTCCTCCTGCCTCTCAAAAGTCGAGCCCTAAACTTCTAAGTTAGTAGAATAATTCTTACCATTTTCATCACAAAGTGTTTTTCCGGTCAAACACAGAAGACACAAACACAGCAGATCCAGAAGAAGCTCCATTGTAGTCCATTGAATCGTTGGATCAGTCACTGTAACAAAGTCGGAGTTTTGATTTATACTTTCATTTTCATCTCACCTGCTCTACAGGTGTCACACCCAAGGCCTTCACAATAAAAGCGCCCAAAACACTCAAATCATTATTCATTATTGTCCCTGTCATTATTACAATCATGGTATTATTAGCAGGAGTATAATTTTAATATCCCAAGCTTTATTATTGTCTTATGTGATAAATGTTATTTCTTTTCTCCATCTTCTACTTTATTGTATCGTCTCACTCTGTCTCTGGAAAGGACTTTGTTCATGTGGCTTGGAAAGTGGAAATCTTGCATACAGTTACACTAACTACTTTTTTTTAAAACTGTCTAAAATAAAAACAAATTTTGCATCACAACAGTTTTCATGTATTCTGAATATAAGCTGTGAGCAGTTTAAATAGAAACTGATGTTACATGCCTTCAAAATATCAAATATTACATTGACTTGTCTGCAGACAAAGAATTTCCTAATTAGTCTTATTATACTATTTAAACCATGAAATAAATGACTTAAAATATTTTACAATGAATCACTGAAACATTGGCCTAACTTCTCTTTAGTTAGAGCTAAATGAATGAATGATATAACTGTTTAAACACAAAATAAATCTGATTATTTGAGACCTGAACATGAGCTCCATGTCAGATCTGAGGCACTTTACAATCTGATCCCCAAAAACCTGTGACTGTTTTAACCCAAATGAAAAATCTACAAATGTGCCAAACAGTTCACTGTCATAAACACAAGTTTAAATGGAGACGTGTGTTTGCTGAGCCAGTTTAAAAGGTGGAACACAATGCAGATTAAAGTTGGTTTTACGACAGCAGAGATGCCACATTGTTGGACATGTTAAAGCAATTTAATTTAAATAACAACTTACCCCTAATAAACAACAACCAGCATCGGCAGCAGTGTAGCTTGAAGCTGAAGTTCTCAAACTGGGGTCCAGGGACACCAAAGGGACCTTTGGGGGTGTTCAGAGGGTCTCCTCCAAAATAAAAGCGCAATCTCACTGCAATACGTTGAACACTCTGCACTGTTTACACACGCACATGGACACGGACATGCATATGCACACACACACACACACACACACACACACACACACACACACACACACACACACACACACACCCCTCTTTGTATGTGTACAACACCTGGTAGAAGAAAGCCTATCTGTCGCTACACGGCCACTACAATTCCTGTTTATCTGTAAGATAAGAACCAGACGAGTCCGGTTTAGTGATGACACTGATGCATACCGTGCCTGAGTCCAACCGAACCGTGTCCTGACCCACTTCTTTCAACCACACCGTGTTCTGACCCACTTCTTTCAACCACGCCTGGGCGCGGTTTAGCATACCCAGTGATCACACTAGTCCATCATACCAGACTTTGTGCAAGGCTACTAGCTCACAATATAACAAATTAAGAAAATACATGCAGAGCTGCTAAGTACAGTACTAGTGTATATAAAGCCTACTCACATATTTCCCACCACTGCCCATTAAGCATATGCAGTATCGCATATGTCACGATCTTTTAAAGTTTTAAACCTGAACCTTTAAAAATCCTTTAATGCTTTTTTTTTTTTTAAAAGAAAGATGTTATGTATTATGAATGTCTTAAAGTGATTATTAATTTGTCTAACACATTGAAAAAATGAGTCAGGACTCACTTGAGTTACCTGGGATGTTTTTCCCTGATTTATCTTTTAAGATAGGACCCAAAAGGCCTTATTAACATATAACATTAGTTAGTGCTTGTGAAGTATTATCAACTTGACAAACAGTTAAACAGATATTTTATTTTCCCGTTCATTGAGCAAACATCTTTAACTTAGGGGTGGTACGGTTCACAAAACCCACGGTTCGGTTCATATCACGGTTTTAGGGTCACAGTTTTTGGTTCTGTACAGTTCTTGTTATTTTAATCTTTAACACTCCAAAAATATACTTCAACACGTGATATATAGCTAAAATTAGAATATTGAATGCATGTTGCACAATACATACACACAGTGGCAGTTCTATCTATTGTTTTATTTCCGCTGTCATCATAGGTAACATGAAATCCAAAATGTTCCCACACACCAGACTATATACGACGCTGGTGCATCCTCCAACTTATCTCTCCCACTTGACATTTCAGCATGTGACGTGACCTGCAGCAGCAGCAGGTATGAAGGTAAATATGGTGCAAAATGTGAGTGCTTGTAGAATACGATGTGAGAACTTGCAGAACAAAAAATCTGAACTTGTGTGTTAAATTTGCACTTGTAAAACTAAAATTTGCACATGTAAAAAATATTCACACACATGTGATCTGAATTTGAAGTCACAAAAAGAAAAAAAAACACGAGAGCTTGTAAAAAAAATCTGAACTTGTAAATTGAAATTTGCACTTGTAGAAAATATTAACACACCTGTATTCTGAATGTGAAGTCACAGAAAAAAATATTCAATTCTCGGCATGATTGCTGCTGTCCGTGAGGTTGATTGTAATTCTCAGCAGATATGAGTGTTAAGGAACACTCATTCTGCAGAAATTATTGTTGCTGCCCAAGCGGGTGCAATGTTTGGCAGTGATGCAAAATGTGGGCACAACATCAGCAAAGCAAGTTGTGGTCATGGCCGGGGGATGTGCCGCTGCTACCGGGTGTGGGCAGGCTGGTTAGTTAGTTGGCTAACGCTAGCATGCTACTCCACCAAGCTTCCATGTTATATAAATAAGCCGGACAGAGTTGTCCCTCATCTGGCGATAGAAACCCTGCTCTCCCTGTTCTGTTGGCTCAGAGCTCCACAGCCTAAGTCCACAGGTACTAATTAGTTTTGCACCAAATGTATCGCAAGAAGTGTTGCAAAAGTCGAGGCGCAGATTGGCCACTTTGTGATGCGAGAGAGCACATATGTGAAGTTGCAGTGACAGATTCCAGAGGTTGTAATCATGGAGATGTGGTTGGGATGGAAAATGAACCTGACTAAAAAAAAAAAAAAAAAAAGTACACGAGTAAATGTTGCATTAAAAGTTTGCAGCTGTCACTGTGTTCATGCAAATATCAATCTACACATTTGTGAATATTTTTTCTGTGACTTCACATTCAGAATACAGTTGTGAATATTTTCTACAAGTGCACATTTCAATATACAAGTTCAGATTTTTTTTACAAGCTCTCCTGTGCAAATTTTTGTTTTACAAGTGCAAATTTTAATTTTCATAACTGTTTAATGAAACTACTCACCAACAACAAGCTCAATAAATGTTTTATGTTACTGACGATCTTAAATATCTCAGGTGTAGTCTCCGCTGTCAGCCACTTTCGTATTTCTGATGATTATGGAGGCGTTGCCGTGTTTCAGTTCATCTTGAAAATGAAAGACTCCTGAAACCTTTGAACTGCTCACTCTCCTGTTTTGCCGTTATTGTAATTACTGACTCTATCATACCTCTGTCTCATCATCTTCTTTCAGAGCATCTATCTTCCAGTCTAACAGCTGAGGGAACAGGGTCAAATAACATCGGTTTTTGTCCACAATCAATGGTGGCCCACAAACTTGGTTGTTAATAGGCTTTTCTCTCTCTCTGCATATTGTGGATGCTGTGGACTTCCAATAATTTTATTTTATGCTCAACAGGCTAATCAGTACTTCTCTTAATGCCTCACCCCTCCTCTTTACTGCTCACTGATCACTACAATGACTGTTTATCCCATTCACTAAATCCCTTAGCTCCCCTGAAACACGTAGTCTCATTTACTAGGTCTTCTCTATAGTACACCCCAAACTCCGCCTTAAAAATTGATGGGCTGACGTCTGGAGAAGCCATGTTGGGGTACTGTCAGAATATCCGAGTTCCCAACTCGGAAATCCAAGTTCAAAGGGACGTTTCTGACTTTTGACCTATTATTTTTAAGCTCAGAAGTCAGACAACCTCCGACTACCCCAAGCTCAAAATTCAACATGGCTGCTGTCTAATTTGTGTCCCACTAAATCAGTGGTACACAAAGTCCTGTCCATCTTCTATTTGTGGACATGTTGTTACGGTGTTTGTATGCACAAAAGAACAGCGTAATGTGTTGTTATCAACCAGCTGACAATGGCTAACCTGGCTAGAGCTAATGAAAACAATGAAAAGAATGAAAACAAGACTTGTAAATGGAACGCATTCAACTCAGGTTTTACACCATGAAAACTGAATGAAAACTGATAATACTGGTCGGTGGTGTCTCTCCATAACACAACACAAGATCACTCCTGTTACACAAGCAGAAATTAAGACTCAGTTCCTTTCTAACATTTTGTTCTAAAATAAGGTCCCATGGTGGTCCACCAGAAGGGAAGGGACTGTGCCTCTCTTTTATGACCTATCTGGGGTCGCTGTCTTATCGAGGGGAGTGCAGGGTTAGGGGGGGTCGGTGTAAAGCTCCCATCATCATCATCATCATCATCATCCTCATTAATCTTTAGTTTATTTAGTTCTCGGAGGTAGAATTTAGGGCAAGCCCTCATTTTCAATGTAGCCAAGATTACACAAAATAAAAGTTAGATGAAAATTACACTAAAAATTTGAACAAAATACACCAAGAGTGCAAAATGTTTCAAATACAGTGACTGGAATAGAAACAAGGACACTTATGTGAAATCAAATAAATAAAAAAAAGAATCAAGATAAAATCAAGGACATTTAAATGACTAAAAACAATTACAACCAGAAACAGTACCATTTAACACCATTGCTCTAAAACTACCATACATGTTTATCCAGCGTCTTTTTATCAGCTGAGTAGCAAAAGAATGAACTCTGTTGATCGTGTGAGTAACATTACATCCTGGTACCGAACACACAGGTATGCACTGGGCTAACAGGTTTATGGGGCTCTGTCTATGCATGTTTCTGTCAGAGCATCAGATGTAATCACAAATGTGGTTTGTTTTCGTGTCTCCTGCTCTTCTCTGGAAAGGTAACAAAGGGGTTGCAGGAATGAGTTGTCCTTAACGTGTGTTCTGGTTTCAGAAAGATGAAGACAGCTGGAGAACAGCTTCTATCTAGTTAAAGCTCAGGAAAAATGCTGCATATTGTCTAAATGAATGTTGCCAAACATTCACCCCCTTACCGACAGTAATAATTAAACAGAATCTAAAGTTGATCAAAAATCACCTCCAATAGCTCCCAAATCATGAGGGAAAAAAGAGACTGTTCAGTTCTTTAATGTCCCACTTCAGCTTTATGGAAATACTAAATCTCTGGCGTACCATTTAAAGATTTATCTGATGCCAACAGTCAGATCATTGGACAAATGTACAGATGAAGCCATCTTAAATTCCCCTCCCAGCCAGAAGCCAGCCAGCTGCCAGCTGGTTGCCTTCCAATCTCCAGCCTACTTCCAGTCACCCCCTCCTCCTGTATCCTGACTAGTGTGTGTAAATCCCACTGTAACCACATCCATTCATTCAGTTGCAGGGTTTCACCATGGACAAGGAGTAGTGAGTGACCTAATCCACCATTTATTGTACATGAAATGAAGCTTTACTACACTGAAGCTATCCCCCAGAGACATGAAGCAAATCAAGTTCATTCCAAGTCAATGATGTTACAGGTAGGTACAGTAGTTATAGCTTACTGTAGTAATTGTTCTCTAGTCTCTCTAGTCTAGCTATTTTTTTAGTTAGTCTATTTAGTTATTGTAATTTAACCCTACATAAGGCCTACATTTGTTCATTTAACCTGTGCACGGTTTAAATGTTGCTCATTTCAAAGGTTAGCTATTTAAACATTTTCCTATTGGCAATTTTACATACATTATAGTCAAATTAAATGATGAAATAAAAGGATGTTTTGATGCTTTGTCATCTTTACTATGCAACATTTAGGGGGGAATGTTTCTTGCATTTTACTCAATAAGAGTGTCTGTATCCTTTTATTTAGCTGACGGGCCAGTCGGTACGTGATCTGTTCTGCCTGTACGATCCAATATGCGCATGCTCATAAATACGCAGTAGAAAACGTGACGGTTTCCCTACACTATTTGTATCACGCATGCGTTAAAACACTTGATGGCCAGACGGCTAAACTGGCGGCATATTTTTGTGGGCTACATTTAATGTTATTCATTATGCAGTTCACGGCGGGTCTGTTTTATAAAGATATTTAAATTAAGTACTTATTGTCACTGATCCAAAACCGCATATCAACGTCCGTGTACTACACCTTGGTGACATTGTTATTTTTGTGACATGTAGTGTGGGGATGTTGTGATGTTTTTAAATGTAGCTTACGCTATGCAATTGTTGCCAATCCAAAATAATAAAGGAGTTGTTACATGAACATACACCATTTTGGTTACATATGGAACAAGTCTTTCTGTCACTGCAAACCTTCAGTTTCCTCCACACTCCCCTTTACGATTCATTGCTATGTGGTATTTAGTCGTAAATCATCATAAAACAAGATTATCTTCTGCGAGGGAGGGAGCGGAAATTTAAGATGGCTTCATCTGTAGTCATCATTCCTAAAAGTACAGAGTTTACAATACAGCCACTCTAAGTTTTATAGAGCAGTTATACTGGATCTTATTTCCTTGTGTCTGAGACAAAAACACCCCTTTCCTGGGTGAAAGTCATGTGTTTTCCCGGGACGTGAACGCCTCTCCACTGTTTGAAAGCTCTGTGTTTTAGGAGGCAAACATCCACCCCGACCTCCTCCCTACAGCAACAGTCAATGTTCTGCTGACAGTAATAAATACGTGGAATACATGTGAATTACAGTGCATTACTTTTCGTAGCTACAGTATATGAATAGTTAATGAGAGCAACCTGCTGAGGTACACAGTAAAGGCCTAAAAACATATCTGTTAAAAGAAGGCTTTCAAGTTCAACAATGTCCCACATTTTGTCATTTCACATGTAGCTTACTTGGAGCTCTGAAAACAAAAAAATAAGTAGGTGATGAATGTTAGAGACAGGCTTTAGATTACATTTATCTCATTTATTAGCTTTTATCCAAAACGACTTACAAAAAGTGCATTAAGCCACGTGAATACAACCCCAAAACGTGCAAGAGTCATGCAACTACAGTACATCAACTGAAAGTGCTACTTTTAGATACAATAAAAACTATTTTTTAAAAGTTGCTTTTATGTGACCCATGGAGTCTCCTGTTACTTCTTTCTACATTTCACTTTTCTTTCTTTAACCTTTATCTACGGCTTCCTGAGGTAAATTTGTGATTTGTGATATTGGGCTATATAAATAAAATTAACTAAACTACATGTGACCTGGTACCAGATGGCAGTATATAAAAAAATAACATTTACTGAAAAAGGTCAAATGGTATTGTGCTAAAACAGTATCATAAGTATTTGTAACTTGTGAAACACAATGCACAAATAAATGCAGAGGGATCCGTATCTATAAAGGTGTATCTGTGTCCGTGACTCTTATTTGTAACTCGTATTTCATCATTTGTAAAAGAGCTTAGTATTTTTCAATGTAAATATACGTGTAAATCTCCTTCTATGTGTGTGGGTACTTTTGAGACTGTTTTTCCGCGCCGTTTGTGGCGCGGAAAAACAAACAAATTTCACTTGAAGTTTTTATCCGTTTTTATGCTGTGAAATGTTTTTCAAGCTGCAGATTAGATTTAATACCCTTCCAAAATACTTTAGTTTTATTACTATTGTCATCTGTCAAAACAATCAAGTATATAACTGTTAAATGTTTTGTGTTGCTTACTGTCACTATTACCTGTCTTAAAGGATTACATTTTTATAGTCAGGATGTTAAAAGGACTTAGTGTTTGACCCTTCTACATGCATTAAATCAGACATCACCTGTTTAAACGTCTTTGTGAAAAAAACATGTTATATAACACTTAAGGAGCCTTACTACTGAACTTAAAAATGACCAAACCCTGCATAGAAATAAAGCACTTTATTCATAGTCAATGAAATGTAAATATAAAGTGTGTATACATAGTGCACAGAGTAGCAGATAACAGTCCAGATCATGTCCTCACCCAGGTTTATTTTCTACTGAGGATGTGTCAGCTGGTAATGTAGGCTCTCAGGTCACAGAAGTCATCGTGTGGATACTGAATCTGTCCTGATGCTGCTGTGTTGTCTTCAGACCGTCATCACTTGGCAGAAGTATGGCACCTGTCCCACAATACCTTCATACTGTGAGGAGAGTCTTGTGGGTCCAGGTAAACCTCATCAAACAGGTGTCCAGGACAGCATCTGATCAGTCAGATCTGTAAAACATGGCAGATTCAGTGATTAAACTATAATTTTTTGTCAGTGTACAACTGCACATATCTTCTGGCCACAAACGGCACGGAAAAACAGTCTCAAAAGTACCCACACACAGAAGGAGATTTACACGTATATTTACATTGAAAAATACTAAGTTCTTTTACAAATGATGAAATACGAGTTACAAATAAGAGTCACGGACACAGATACACCTTTATAGATACGAATAGCTCTGCATTTATTTGTGCATTGGCCTTACAGATACAGATCCCTCTGCATTTATTTGTGCATTGTGTTTCACAAGTTACAAATACTTATGATACTGTTTTAGCACCATAAAATGGCTCCTACAATATACAAAAATAATATAATATGCATTTACTTTGTAATTTTCTTGTTTACATTAAAATAAATTTGTTGATAATCTCCTCGAGCATGTTCTAGTTAAAAGTTATTGGTTTTAATATTGCATAAGAATAATCTTTCACAAAATTCATTACTGATCAATTACTTATATTTGTGCAATTTCATTTGCACAAATGAAATTGAAAGATTTTTGTGCCAATATTTATCAACAGTGTATCATGTCCGACTATACTTGTAACTTAAAGAAACTGACGATCTGACATTCACGCCCACCTCTGCTGTGATTGGCCAGCTGTGCAGAGGTGTATCATTTGAACTTCTCTCTCATTTGTTACGCAACTTTTCATGTGAACAACCTAGTTCAGTGTAACATTATTCCTATATTTATTATTCCCCTCTCTATGACGGAAAGGCTGAAGACTTTTGTTTGATGGTGCCTTTAAATAAAAAGAATCA
The DNA here is from genome assembly GCF_004354835.1 of Perca flavescens. Classification (NCBI taxonomy): domain Eukaryota; kingdom Metazoa; phylum Chordata; class Actinopteri; order Perciformes; family Percidae; genus Perca; species Perca flavescens. Next base: position 3,937,144 of record NC_041334.1, read on the forward strand.
AACCATTAAAATTCATTAAACTGTACTGTAACTTTTATTCTCGTATTCTATACCTTATTTTTATTTTAATTGACCGGTTTAAATTTTCTTCAACGAATGTTTTAACTGCTCTTTCATGTTTTATGTAAATAACCTTGAATTGCCTTGTTGCTGAAATGTGCTATGTAAAAAAAGCTGCCGATTCCCATAATAGAAATAGAAGGTTAGTCTAGGGTTTGCACTATTGGAAACTTACTTGTATTACTTCTTTTTGTTATTTCTATTTTCATGTAAAAGATAAATAACTGCAAGTACAGCAAGAGTTCCAGCTCCATATAGGTCCATATAGGTCCATATGCTTGTGTTGTTGTCTGAAACACATCACAAAATGTTTAGTTTAGTAAGTTAATTTTAAACAAGTTAAAAAAAAGTAAAACAATGTAAATGTACACTCAGAATGTAACTACATATGTTCAGTAGATTGGTTATAGACTATTAACTCATTCTCATGAATGGGTTTGTATGATATTGTACAAAAACGTATGCAAAACAACTCGTATAATATCCTACGAAATCATGTGACACCGGGTACAGAGCTCCGTGAGTCGGTTGTTTCAGCAACCGTTGGTGGCTAGTTGAGTTTAGCTGACAAAAAGTGAGCGTCATGCAGCGAAGGCAATTAAGTTCAAACACCAAAATGGCTAGTTAAGTTTAAAAAAAGATCATGGTTTGGAATCAAATCACTCCATTTCCTGGGTGTAAATCTTTTGTTTTTCCCCGGGAAGAGAACTCTGCTCCCCTCCTTGAAAGTCCTGTGTTTTACAGCAGCAGTCATTGTGGAGCTGACAGTAATAAATACAATACATACATGAATACATACGCCCATAGGCGCGGGAAGTGGGGGTGCTGTGGGAGCTGCAGCACCCCCTGTTGGCGGCAGCACCCCTTGTTGGCAAACTGCGATCAAGCCCGTATTACCCAATGGGCATTTATCATTATGGTGATAATTATCAAATCAGAATAAAATAAAAGTTGTTTAATGTAATGATTGGGAGAAGGCCACATGCACTGTGTAGATTGGCTAAAGATAAAGGTGGGTGGGCATAGAGCAGGTTGTTTACATCGCACTGATCCAAGATCAGCTTTCTAAGAACGAGTTGAGATTGAAAGAGTGGAATTAATTTGTAACTGATCCCTGGTCAGATTGGGTTGCATCAGCGAGTGAAAGTGTGGAAAACGGAGAAAAAGCAGCTGCTATAAAAATGTCCCGCGAATAAATAGCTTTTTAAATAGAGCTGGGAATGACGAAGAGGAGGATGTCGAGGAGCTAGCCAACGTTAGCTTGGAAGAATCGCTGCCTTCTACCAGCTACACTCAGCCACAGCTAACGGTGGCTAACGTTAACTTTAGCGAAGTTGTTGTGGAAAAAGACAGAGATGAGGCCGGCGGTCATCAGCATTACAGAACAAGGTAATGGCCGCTCAGGTACCATCATCTCTGAAGAGCCTGCACTACGGGGACCGATTACAGAGACCGTCCGGGAGGAAGTTATACCCAGAGGGATATTAGCCTTTCAAAATCGGGCGGCTAAATGTCCAGCATCTCGGAGGGGGGACGAGGCTGGCGGCAGAAAGACCCGCTCTCTCGCTAACGAGGCACTGACCGACACCTTCACAACGGTGAAACGGTACCACGGGAGTGGATTCTAGATCACTGTCCACCGGAGACATTTGTTGCGTTGCCTGTAAAGTGCTCCCAACACACAGCAACACATGTGTAGTAGGGTTTAGCGAGCTGCTGAGGGAGCTGGACTTTGAGGATTTGATCTGCGACTTTGCAAAGAAAAAGACAAGAAATTAGAACTTCTAAAGGTAAGAGCTATTATGCTATCTGTAAATTGACTAGGCTAATATAATCTGTTGTGACCGTGTGACCAGATAATGTACATATTTTGTTTAGTTTATTGAAATGCCATGCATATCAGACGTATTGCATCATAATTTTGTGATGCTGCTATAGGCCTGTGTGAGACAGTTGTCAAGTGCAGTAGCCTATATGTTGGCTTTTGCAGTTTGTGAAGTAGCAGCTGACTAAGTGACTGTTATTTTACAACCTGCACTCAGCTGTGTTGTGTGATGGCATTGTTGTATCTTCAGTCAATCACGTTTCAGAATTACTATTGTGCTTTCTGCTTGGGTGATTTTTAGTGAATACTATATCGCCATAGTCTTGAGCCATACAACGCTTTGGTATGATTTAATTAATTGTAACATTGTCTTGTGATGTGTGAGTCAGATGGCAGTACTTGGTTTATTGAACTGGAAAGGCATACTTGATGCCAGTCATTCATCTTTTTTTTAATTATTTTTTATCCGATACTGACAGTGGATAGACAGGAAAGGGAGAGAGAGTGAATGACACGCAGCAAAGGGCCGCAGGTCGGATTTAAACCAGGGCCGCTGCAAAGGAATCTTTTGACCAGTAGTGATTGGCATATGATTTAGTGGCCATTTAGTTTGCACCGTATGTAGCCTACTTCATGGAGAGGGGGGGGGGCAGAGGTAGAGTCGTTCTGCGCACCCCCCCCTCTTTTATATATGCAAACATGCAGAGCAGCAATAAGACAAAACAACAACAATCATGATGGAGAAGAACAACCCGATCAATAAACTGTGCAGAGAAGGGTTACTTGTGTTGTTGACACTAACAATTAGGTTAGTCTCTACTGCTGATGATTCAGCTAATTACTAGTGACTGGCCCTGTCTGACTGTCTGAATAAAAGATAATACAAAATTAATCTAGGCTACAAAGTTCGTCATTCTTACCGTTTTCATCACAAAGTCTTTTCCCGGTCAAACACAGAAGACACAAACACAGCAGATCCAGAAGAAGCTCCATAGTTGTTGTTTAATCAGGTTATAGGAACAAAGATGGAGTTGCTCTGACTAATAACTGCACACAGTTTTAGTACAGATGTAATCACTCCTCAGCTCAGCTCAGCTCCTTTCTGCCCATAGACTCTTATATAACAGTCTGTGTGTCTGCTCCAGCAGCATCTGGAAGAGTTCTCTGTGACGTGTTCCTGGAGTTACAGAAGTCTTATCATTGGTCCTGTGTCTTGTTGTGTTTATGTGTTCTTCATGTCTTTGTCTCTGCATCATTTTAATAGGTTATTAAGGACAAAGATTTAATTGCAGAAGATGAATTTAGTTCAGTATGTATAGGTCTCCGTGTCCCTTTGAGATCTGTGTCCCCCTACCTGAACCAAGCCTATATATCATTTTTTATCCAAAGGTAAGATTAAGAAGACGTAAATAGCATGTTCAAAGTGTTGTCTAAGTGTTTCAGTTTTGAGGGGGGTTGTAAAGTGTTAGGATAATTTACCAAATAATGACAGAATCTCTGGAATCTACTTCAAAAGCTTGTTTTACTTGCACATCAAATGTTTTACTTGTTTTACTGCACAAGCAGAGTCAGTTCACAGCACTCAGTGTAAGCACCGAAACATGACTGACTAGTGATCTCAACAGAGGCTCTTTTAAGGAGCAGGGAGTCAAGTTAGTTATACATTTCACATAATCAGTAACTTTCTTCTTCATCTCTGGTCAAGCTCGACATTTCCTCCCCATTATGCACCCTCATCGGTGCATTCTGTGCTCCTTGCAAGATGACTCAGCTTCATGATTAACACAGGAAAGACTAGACTGGGTAAACCCAGACCCATCTGGCTGCAATTTGATTTCACCCTGCAGCTCAGGCTGGAAAACTGTACATTTTTCAATCCTGCTTCCGTTACAAATCTGCGGGGACCAATCAAACTAGCGCGCTATTGGCGGGTTTAACACAATGACGATAGAGAAGCGACGGCAGGCTGCTTTTTGTTTACATTCCACATGGCGGCCACCGAAGCGCAGCAACCCGTACGTCACCCAGATCGTTGGTCTGATTGGTTGAAGGACTATCCAATTACTTACACAGTCATTTGAACTATGCCCGTTGATCACGCCTCTTGTGTAGAGAAAATACAGAGCAGACTCCCCAGACTAATGTTCAATCTTAAAAGATTGAGCTTGGTCTGGTGATAGCAAGACTAATGAAAGACAGAAATACTAAAACAGCAGTTATGAAGCAGTTTTCTAGTAAGCATAACCTTCCTATCATGAAGTTACATCATGGTATTCCTTTTATGCTTAAGTTTCAGCAAAGAATGATGTCAATATTAAAAGGTACTCTAAGCAATGTCACTTGTTTTTTAGACTACAAGATTTTTTGTCACATACAGCAAACATCTCCTCACTATGAACACACTGTAAAAAAAAAAATGCGGTCTCTGTAGACAGCCCAGGGTCCACGCCAACAAAAACAAAGTTTCACAAAAGCAGAATTAATAAATCCAGGATAACCGATAAAGTGATGATGTGGTCCTGATGGCATCATCGGCCTGTAACCTACAGCACTAACTGGATTGGTTCGCAGCCGAGTGTGAAGCGGTTGGGATGAGGATCAGCACCTCTAAATCTGAGGCCATGGTTCTCAGCAGGAAACCGATGGAGTGCCTACTCCAGGTAGGGAATGAGTCCTTACCCCAAGTGAAGGAGTTCAAATACCTTGGTTCTTGTTCACAAGTGAGGGGACAATGGAGCAGGAGATTGGTCAGAGAATCGGCGCAGTGGGTGCGGTATTACATTCAATTTATCGCACCGTTGTGACTAAGAGAGAGCTGAGCCAGAAGGCAAAGCTCTCGATCTACCGGTCAGTTTTCGTTCCTACCCTCACCTATGGTCATGAAGGCTGGGTCATGACCGAAAGAACGAGATCCAGGATACAAGCAGCCAAAATGGGTTTCCTCAGGAGGGTGGCTGGAGTCTCCCTTAGAGATAGGGTGAGAAGCTCAGTCATCCGTGAGGAGCTCGGAGTAGAGCCGCTGCTCCTTCGCGTCGAAAGGAGCCAGTTGAGGTGGTTCGGGCATCTGGTAAGGATGCCCCCTGGGCGCCTCCCTAGGGAGGTGTTCCAGGCACGTCCAGCTGGGAGGAGGCCTCGGGGAAGACCCAGGACTAGGTGGAGGGATTATATCTCCAACCTGGCCTGGGAACGCCTCGGGGTCCCCTAGTCAGAGCTGGTTAATGTGGCTCGGGAAAGGGAAGTTTGGGGTCCTATGCTGGAGCTGCTGCCCCCCCTGATAAGCGGACGAAGATCGATGGATGGATAACAGAAGTGAAAATAAAACACCTACAAATGTGCCAAACAGTTTGCTGTCAAGAAAAAAAAGTTTAACGGAAAAATTTGTGTTTTGCTGAGCCAGTTTAAAAGGTGGAACACAATGCAGATTAAAGTTGGTTTTAGGACAGCAGAGAGGATTGTTGAAAATGGAAGCTAAAATAAACTCCTCAGTTCTGAAGACAGCTTGTACATAACAGAGTTGAAGTAACAGCCAGGGGCGGTTCTACATTGAATGACGCCCCGGGCGAGACCCCCTCCGAGCCCCCCCCGTCCCCAATATAGAGACACAAGACACAATATAGAATAATCGAAATAGCACAAATCCTTCATCACACAAATGTGAAAACACACTAAAGAGAATGTAATTATTACACTATAGCACTAACAACAGAAAACCCAAACTAAAACTAAAACCTGACCTTTCTGTCCTTCCTTGATGCAAAATCAATAATGATGTCATTGTATGAAATCTGCTCCCCTATTGAGTGATTGATATTGATGACGGCAAGGTCAGTGATCCGTTCCTGGGACATGGTGACCTCAGGTATGACTTGATCAACTTTAGTTTGGAAAAGCTCCTCTCTGCTTGAGCCACAGTGACTGACAGGGACGGACTGGGACCAAAAATCAGTCCTGGCATTTTGGCCCAGACCGGCCCACCATATAAGATGATTGATTGATTGATTGATATCTCATATGTAACACCCCAACCCCCATATAATGCCTAAACTGCAATAACTGACTTTAGACGGGAATGATGAGGTGTTTGGGTTTGTTTCCTTAAGGTAGCTACCATGAAGGTTTACCTATTTTGGGTTAGTATATACGCCTGTTACCCAGGCAGCTTATTGTACTATATTAAAATAACTGACCCCAGACAACTCTTACAAACAAACAAAAACTGTATTATGTATTACCGGACGACAACTTAAAAAGTACAAATAATAGTCAGTTATATTAAATAATAAACACAAAAATATATCTAACACAAATCACACCGTTACAGCAGTGTCAAAGTCTGGCTAACTTACTCAAATCCGGTACGGTGGTACCACACTCGCGCACACACGTACACACACACAGAGGGAGAGAAAAACAACACGTGGCAGGCCTGATAGTAGCTCGCTTGAGTGGCGTCCGTCAGAACGTTATCTTCGGTGAAACAAGCACACAGAAATCCAACTTACAGTCAGCGACCAGTCCAAGAAACACAGTTCCAAAACGAGAATGAAAAAACATCCACCAGCGGCAGCAGAGTCGTCCTCAGCAGAAACACGCAGTCGTCCTCTGAATCAGCACTCCCCGCCGTTAGCTCCAGCGTTAGCCATGAACACTCGCACAAAGTTGCTTCACAAACGGCTGCCAAACAAGTGTAGTGCCATAGTGTCCACCTTTCCGTCATTGCCACTCTTGTGTCTCTTAGTGTCTCTCAATGGTTCTCAAGGTCTCTCCGTCTTTTCTTCTTACTCCTCTCAACTTTTTCCGTTCTCTCTCAGTCAGCTACTTCCTCTCGTCTCCGCTTTTTCCGTGTTCCTCTTCCCAAAAAAAACAAAAAACAAAACCCCTCCCTCACACATTCACTACCTCACTTTCAACCATTCACCACACACGACACTGAATGACAACTAAACTGACTAATCAATAAAACACTTCAAAATAAAGGCACAATGCGTACAAATATTATTCAGTTTACACCACTGTTAAGCTTCAAAACCATTTAGAACGTGTATATTAACTTCTAATTTTTAAAGTCTTACTAAGTAATGTATAAATCAAAACGAAGTATTTAAGCTCTCCGTTAACACCTTTTTATTTCTCTTTTAAAACTAAAATACTTTCAGTTAAATTGCATTAATAACATTTTTGTTTCTTAAACATAATTTATACATAAAGTAACCGGTTTAAATCCCTCAGATTTACGCCAGGGCTACACCCTCCCCCTTCTAAAAGATTTGATGTCCTCATCAAATTACATTTTAGATAACTTGAATCTGTTTATACAGACTATCAGGGTTTAAACTATGACAATCAGGACATAAGGCCATAGCATGACAGCAGACTTTTTGGCATGGATGACATCTGGAATCTCTGTAAGTGCCGCTTCCCACAAGCACACCATGGCTTAGTACAGTCAAAGGTTGGTCAGAGGGTTTTCCAAGCTCATCATAACTCAGGCGAACCACTGGTTTCTTCAATCTCTTTGAACGTTCATCTATAGGGTAATTTCCTTCATACTCAGTTACATCTGCTCCCTCTCCTAACTCTTTGTCTCCTTCGGGATCATCTCCTGGGAATGCTTCCACTGAATGCTACGGCTAGTACTGGTGTACTGAGGGGAAGCATTGTTTTAACGATTTCTGCAGAAGTGTTAGAAGGTGTCTGACTCTGGAGACGCAGCAGGGCTAGGGTGCTCACACCCCCTTTTTCCCCTGCTGCGGTATCTGTACCGTGGGCGTTGCCCTTGTGGGCAGGGTCTCCCCAGGATGTCAGGGGAGGGGTTTGTGAGGCGCTACACTGAAAAAAGAAAATAGTTGAACCAACTTAATTGAATTGTTTCAATTGGTAACACCTAAATGAATTAAGTTCTTTAAAATTAAGTTAATAAGTTAGCTAAACACAATCGATTTCAGTCACATGTACTTAACAATTCAATTGTTCTCAAATCAACACTTTGCATTAATCCGACTTAATATTAAGCAAAGTCAATTTAAAGTTTTCAGTTTTTCCAACTTGATAATTTGCATAACCCTAAAGTAAAATATTGCCCTTTTCTAACCTAATACTATGGTTTAGTGTAAATTACTTTTTGTAGTAACCTTAAAACGAAATTAGTTTGTTCAATATAACTAAAATTACAATCTTAAGTTGGCTGAAAATATTAAAAAAGAAAACTCAAAATCTGATGTTTTTTATACTTTACTGTATAAATGTAATAACAAACAGCTTTTGGGCCAACTCATTACACATTTGTCCTTTTAAAAACACATATGCACAAAGGACCACAAAGTTATTTTGTCAAAGTGCAAAATAGTGCAACAAAGTATTAACACAAATATGCCTAACAACCTCAACACATACAGTGCTATCACTAAGTGCCAAGAGAATACAGAAACTTCTTTAACCAGCTATACTACTAAAATCACACTGTTTGTTGTATAATTGAACACATCAAAACTGAAATGCAACATTTCCCTACAAATGGAAGGATATATGTCTGGGAAAGAAAAAAAAAAAAAAAAAAAACTTCTGTCAAAAAAAAAAAATTACTTCTGCCAGGAGACGAGGAGAAGAGAGAAAGAGAGGGGCGGAGAAGAGAGGGGCGGAGAAGATGAGACGAGGAGAAGAGAGGAGAGGGGAGGAGGAGACGAGGAGGAGGAGACAAGGAGAAGAGATATGAGAGAGAGAGAGAGAGAGAGAGAGAGAGAGAGAGAGAGAGGGGACGAGGAGAAGAGAGAAGGATAAGAGAGGTGAAGAGGAGAAGGGAGATGTGTGAGAGAGAGGAGAGAGGAGGAGGAGACAAGGAGAAGAGAGAAGAGATATGTGTGTGAGAGAGAGAGAGAGAGAGAGAGAGAGAGGGGAGGAGGGGACGAGGAGAAGAGAGGGGAAGAGGAGAAGGAGACGGGGGGAGATATGTGAGAGAGAGAGAGAGAGAGGGGCGGAGAAGAGATGGGAGAAGATGAGACGAGGAGAAGAGAGAAGGAGAGGGGAGGAGGAGATATGTGAGAGAGAGAGAGGATGAGGAGGAGGAGGAGGAGGAGGAGAAGAAACCCGTTAAAATATTAAAACATACGCACAAAATGCACAAGTAACTGTTTAGTAGGACCACAAAGTTATTTTGTGCAAAAGTGCAAAATAGTGCAACAAAGTATTAACACAAATATGCCTAACAATCTCAACACATACAGTGCTATCACTAAGTGCCAAGAGAATACAGAAACTTCTTTAACCAGCTATAGGCAATGAATATTATACATTTGAACAGTGTAGCTGATAAATAGCGATGAAAAAATATGAATACTACTTTTAGAATTTTAAAATCACACTGTAAAAACAGTTTGTTGTATAATTGAACATATCAAAACTGAAATGCAACATTTCCCTACAAATGGTAGGATATATGTCTGGGAAAGAAAAAAAAAAACTTCTGCCGTAAAAAAAATAGACGAGAAGGAGACGAGGAGATGAGAGAAGGAAAAGAGGACTAGAAACCAGTTACAAAATCTGTATAAAAGCATTTCAAATTGTAGTTTGAAGAATATTTGTTGAGTCTCTTGGAGCATAAAAAAGGCCCAACATCTGAAAGAGACTACATTTTTTACATGCTATATGTCCAAACACTATTGTTCTTTCACATTACGGCACAAGGCCATTTGTAGGTCCAGGGGCGGAATACACCATTGTGTGTCGTTACTGCGAGCTTTGAAGTTTGCTATACAGATTATGGACTTTGGGGGACATCTTGTGCTGATCAAGCTGCATGAAGATTTTTTGGAGCACTTCAAAAGTGAAGCGAAAGGGTTTTGGATAAGCTAGGTTGAGTGCGTAAATCAATCCTAGAAGAAGGGCACAAGCTGAGGCAACCGAAGTCAGTTCATGCAACACTTCCACGCCCTCAATGACGATGCCAATATCTTCAGGTGGCTCCTGCAGCCCTTCCCCCTCCTTCCGAATCACAAACACTGCCATGGTGAGCTGCTCCAGGTCTCTCTGAGCATCATCTGCTCCAGAGTCCTACAGAGGGGTACAGGACACAAACATAAATCATCATTGGCCTCACTTCTTACTGTGATGAACTTATTGTGTGTTGTACCAATATGTGTTATGTGCTGGGCTATTTCTTTGCGTGTTCTCACACACCACAAACAGCAGATGTCATCAATCTGACCATCTAACTATAAGCAAGAAAAATAAGATTTCCCAAAATGTCAAACTATTCCTTTGAACTTGTAAAATCAACTAAACCAGGCAAACCCTTCTTACTAAAAAAAATTTGATCCAATATGTTGTGTATGGTTGCTGGGAATTACATTATGTCCAATATGACCACGATAATAAATACAACATGTCAGCAATCCAACCATGGTTCAGGTGTTGACATGGTTGTTCTGGAAAAAATCTTTTACAGTACACTAAATCTAGGAGAAGACAAGAGATGGAGAGGGGGGGAGAAGAAGAAGAAGGAAAAGAGGACAAGGAGAGAGGAGAAGAAGAGGGGAGGTGGAGGAGAACAGGAGACAATGAGAAGAGAGAAAGCAAAGAGAGGAGAAGAAGAGGAGACAAGGAGGAGAGGGGAGGAGAAATATGTAGGGCTGCAACAACGAATCAATAAAATTCGATTACTAAAAAAGTTGGCAACGAATTTCATTATCGATTCGTTGTGTCACGCAACTATTACGCCACTCAGTCGCGGAGATAAAAAAAAAATTTAGTTGAGCGCGGAGCGGCGCAGAGCGGAGCGGCGCAGAGCGGAGCGGCGCAGAGCGAAAGAAAAGAAAAAAGAGCAGAGCGGGGGTAGAGGAAATACGGAGAGAGACCGGAGAGACCCGTAACGTTGTTCTGAAACACTCGGCGGAGGAGAGAAATCAGTACGACCCGAGTCATCCGAGGTGTGGGAGCATTTCACACTAAATCAATCAGAAACGTGTTAATTACAAGATAAACAAAAGCGACACGGCATGGCACGGGCGCACCACGGTGATGAGTCAGCACCTAAAACGTAAACATGTTGGAGTCCTTGATGAGGAGGACGGGAGTTCAACAGCAGGGTAAAGTCACTACACTATCCTACTTCTGTTCCTGTCTGAAGGGAGGAACGTACCGTCCCTCCAGTAGCTCTTCTGGTGCTGCTGTTTACTCGTTATCCAGCTGACTAGCATGACAAGCTAGCGTTAGCTCGGTAATAACAGTAATAAAGCAGGGGTGGTATAGTTTGCAAGACTAAAGACACGGTTTTATTCACTCGCCTTTTTTGGCCCATTTATTTTTCAATCTGTTGTCATGTATATATTATGTGCTTTGTCCCATATCAGTTATTGTTGACAAATATATTAGTGTGTGGTGTATAAATGAACTTAACTTGCACTTACTACAATGATGGTAATAATTTAATGAATAAGTGTGTGTGTTTGTGTGTGTGTGTCTGTGTGTGTGTCTTGTCTGTATCTGCTATTTGGGTTACTTACTTTTACACAACTATTAACTAAAACAACAAGTATGTATGTATTGAGTTGATGTAAATTAATGCTTTGTTTTTTTATCCGATTCATCGATTAATCGAAAAAATAATCGACAGATTAATCGATTATTAAAATAATCGTTAGTTGCAGCCCTAGAAATATGGCCATGATAATAAAATACATGTCCGCAACCCAACTATTTGTGTCCCTTTGACAAGATGTGCTGACATACAAACTTACAAGATATTCCTTGATCAGGTCATGTGCATCTTCTCCCAGGAAGACAGCGAGGGCTTTCAGCACACATTCCCTCCGAAGATTAATGTCCACAGTCTAGAACAACAAACGTATTTTCATTTTATTGTTCTAATTTTCATAAGACAGACATCCTTACTCTTATCTTACACTTACTTTATTTAAAAACAGTCATTTACAAGCCCAGATATTCACTATAGAAAGAAAAAGGGATGCGCTCAGTGGTGTAGTTTGAGTCGCTAAAAATATTTATCCATCTGAAAGCTATGATCAGCATTGCCCTGCCCATATTAATGTATTTATGAAGGATACAGATATATTGTGACAGCCCTCAGTTATGAAGGGTCTTGTTTGATGGTACAGATTTACCTGGTCCAATGTGTCCATGATGTTCGCAGTCTTTTGGCGTGTTGCTCCTCCTTTGGCACGGATGACTTTGATCAGCTGACTTGAGTGCATGTCTAACTGGGCCATGAACTTGTCTTCAAGAGGAACAGCCATGAGCCTCTGGAATTCTGTATTAACCTAAAAAAATCCTGTATAAACACGCAAGTAACCCTTGAAGCATACCTGCCAAAATATCAATACCCCAAAAAGTATAACATGTGGAAATTAAAAATGTAAATGCCTTTAAGTTCAGTGTTATACAATCTCAACCACATCAAGTTATGACCAATTCATGAAAGCTCACTGAAATAAATCCTGAAGCATAAAAGACTTTGATCACTTCAGTTCCATACTTGCCTCCTTCTGTGTGAAGAGTGCAGGCCATCTGTCCTTGAAATCCTGAATGCTTGGTTCTTGGTTTACCACCTCATGTTGTCTGTAGGCAAACGTGTTAGCCATTTTGTCTGCGATGACCCTTTCGTTGTTCCTTATCCCGATCTCTGTCAGAAGTTCTAATCTCACTTTTTCCAGGCTGTCCAAAGTCTCACCAATAGGAAAGGATGGATAAAAGTTGGCTTCAGACCGTTTTGGCTTCTTCACTTTTTTAGCAGGCAAAGCATCTGCAGTAGCTTTAGATTTCAGGGAGTTTACACACAGCTCTGGACACCCCTGTAATTTGAGCTGAGTCCTGTAGTTTCCCATTTTGTACTTCAGTCGCTGTTTCCAACCGTAGCTGCCATTGAATGATCCAGGTTCTTTTAAACACGGGTGCTTTTTGATTAGGGCCTCTGCAGCTGCGCAGAAATGTGCTTCCTCTGGGTAGGCCTTGTAACGGTAAATTTCTTCTGCTACTCTTTTCAGGATATCAGACAGCATTCAGGAGCTGACAGTCAACATTTTCTGGCTCACACGGTACTCAGTATTCCCCTTCTCTAGCTGTAACTCCGTGTCATAGGAAAATTGGGGAATTGCAAAATCCGGCTGGCCACTGTTGTGTTCGCGATGACACAGACTCAGGGATGAGAGGATAATTGTGTCATTTGATGCCAACGAAGCACTGTCATCAGACTCAAATGAAAGAGAGAGAGATGAAGTGGACTGAGTGTCACTGATCAAAGGTGGATTTGTTTGCTGGTGGATCACCTTGATTGTCCCCAAATCCTGAAGTTCAGTGGTAGAACTCAGATTGAAGAAGTCGTTGCCAAAATCTCGGTCCATGTATTGCAGTCTGAGGTTACCCTTTAACCCAAAGGTAGTCTTTATCGTGCTGAGAAGGTCATCTAGTGACCCTGGGATGCCATTTGGAAGAGTCAGTTTTTCAATGTTGTTCTCCCTAAAATCATCTTCAGTCTTGCAGGTGTTGAACCAGCCATGGTGGTCTGAAAAGAGAGCACAAGTTAGTAAGGATCAACATGTGAAGCAAATCCCTCTGGGGTACCACTGACTTATTTCCGATTAGGAGAATTTACTGTCAAACTAGAGGAGAAGAGAGAAGGCAAAGAGGAAGAAAGGGGAGGAGAAGAAGAAGGAGACAAGGAGAATAGAGAAGGCAAAAAGAGGAGATGGGAGGAGAAGGAGGTGAGGTGGAGAAGAGGGGGGGGGACAACAAGGAGGAGAAGAGACGAGAAGAGAGAAGGCAAAGAGGGGAGAAGAAGAGGAGAAGAAAGAAGGAAAAGAGAATGAGAGGGGAGGAGGAGAAGAGGAGACGAGAGAGAGGGAGGAGAAGAAGAGAGGTGGAGGAGAAGAGAGGAGACAATGAGGAGGAGCAGAGAGAAGGCAAAGAGAAAGAGCAGAGGATAAGCATTCACTGACTGGAATCCAGAAACTTACATTAACAAAAAAAAAAAAAAAATGATATATGCCTACATAACATAATGCCTACCCCAGAGCTGCAACTATTTGGTATTAACCGATTAGCTGCCAATGACATCACACCAATTTGGCTTATAGTATAAAATAAATGTTTTGAGAACACAATAGTATTGTATGAGTCTGGCTTTTGTTTTCCCACTTAAAATAACTTATCACATTCAGAGGCCTCACCCTTTAAACATGGACATATCTTTTCAAAGTGACAAGACGCAGCCCTCTAATTTTGTAGTCTGCCAGTGGGTAGGTATCATGTAGTTCTTGTGGCTCAACAAGTTCCACTTCCTTGCTTGGTGATGTTTTGAGATCATAAGCTCTGTAGTGATCCATATACCATCCACTAAGCTTTTTCACAATGAAGATTAGTTTGTCCTGCAGTATCACCATTTGGATGATTTCGCCAAACTCTGGCAGTCCTCCCAGTGAGCCATGGATCAAGATCATCCCACACTTGTAGTGTAGTCCATTATATGCTACACTTTTAGCCAAGCACACATTGTCCATATCTGGAGACTTCTGTCTCAGTGCATCTGAGATGTCCTTGTTAAGAACATCAATGTGAACAGTGGAAACATGGGTTACTTCCAGTGGGGGTTTGGTAAAGCTACTTGCATGCAAATGATGCGCAATCTGATACTGATGTCTTTGTGAAAGGGAAAGAAGAACATTTTTGAAGCATCTGATATTCCTCGCAACTCTTTTAAAAAGCTATGCTTTGCTTCAAAACGATAGTCCATAGGGCAACTAGTGGCCCAAACTTACGGATCAAGTATGGATAATGTTCCAAGAAATGGTGCTTTGGTTTAAGATCACAGTCTGGGAAAACCTCTTGAAACCTAATTCTGTGCTCAGAGATTTTAAAACCAAGATATGCAATGGAGTCCTCTGTATGAACAGGACAGACAACGAGATCAACAATGTCCTTCAGGTCTGTTAAGATCTGCCAAGCAGGCTCCTCACATGGAACACTTTGCCCAATGAACAAAGGCAAAAATCTGATTAGACTCCAGTTCTCATGTGCATTTCCCCAACAGTTTTTTTTTTTGATGCAAAACTGAGAGCCACAGGATGAGGTCGATTTGTTTTGTCAGCCCACTTAAAGTTGAAAGATGATATGGCTTCATTCAATGTACATAATGTGAAATACTTTTTTTTGATTAACAAACTGAGGCAAAGTGCAAGTTCAAAAGGAACAATTCCTTCAAAAGATCATGTACAATGTCTGGTGGAAACCCAGTGGTAACATCAAAATATGAGAGGTGCTCTGACAAAATACACTTTGATTTCACACCATAATAACTGGGCAATTTGTTTTCCTCAAGGATTCGTAAATGATCTGCATGAATGTCTTTTGTTCTTAAAGTAAAGACTTTACTTCTGACTTCTTCAGTCTGGAACTCTGATCTTGTTGCTGTGCAAAATCTACATATGTATGTCCCTGAGAAATTTTCAACAAATCCAGCAATACTGTGTGCACCAAGGTTGTCAGCGACCACACACTGCACTGTGCCTTTTACTGTTCTGCCCAACTTTGTCAGAAATATCCCACTGTTCCAAAATTACAAGATCATTAATTAAAGGTTTTAACACTTTGTGATACCCATAGCACTTCAGATCATTACTTTTGATTAAAGCAGCCAAATAGATGGAGGATAAAGCAGAATTACAGCCTGGTAGCAAATTACCCAGAATCCAGTACAAACCACAAATTTTATGCTTCCTTCTGGATGTACCAAGGGGATTACATATTTCAAATTCATCAATGTATAATATCAATGAAATGCTTTCCTGCTTAGACAACAGTCCATTTTCATTGAAGAATGCACCATCAAAGATAGTTTTGTATAAGTCCACGCAAGTTTTCTGAGGCTGATTATCTACAGTATTCAAATTAACAGCCTGATCCAAGATTGTCTGGCAGTCAAGAATATGCTGCAAAGACTTTAAAATTGAAATATATTGGAATGACTTATGATTCTTTTGGTCAAGTATATATTCCACTGGTTCCACTACATTAAAGTGGCTCTTATAGTAAGCTTTTCGCCTCCAAGCGCTGGAAAGTGGACCTTTATCTCCAATTGCTTTTTTACAGGGTTTGCCTCACAGAGTACACTGGCTAGCTTTTCAACAACTGACTGGTCAAATTGGCATCCATTGTCTTGTAATACTTGTCGAATAGTCTTTTGGGTAATCGGCAGAGAAAGAGAACCAATCAAATAGTTTAACTCCTGCAAAAGCTCATCTACAGCTGCATGAGACACAAGGAAGATGTGTTCCAACTTAAGGACCACTGAAGCAATTTTAAGTTCAATATCCTTCTCCAAGTTATCATAATCCCCATTGTCAAAAGCAGAATTTAAATTTACATTACTCTCTATAATTTCCCCATCTGAAATATCACTGGCAACACTGGCACAAGATTCTTCAACAGAACTTATCCCAGGCTTGAAGGTGTTCACTGTACCAGAGTGTTTTCTGTATTTATGACTTTTGAAGTTCTCATAGACATTGGTTTTATATTCACAGTTTTGGAACACACATGTTACAGTCTCCTTATTTTTAAGATGCTGATAGATATGTTGAAAATATTCCCTTTCTGTGGAGAGTTGATTATGGCCACAAATAGAGCATGTGAATGTGGACACAGCTTTGGTGACTGCTTGTTGGGCAGGGTGATTTCTTGATAGATGACTCAGTAGAGCATTCCAAGTCTTGAACCTACATGCACAATTTAAATAAGTGCATGGATATGAGTGGCCCCGTCCGTAATGCCTATGAATCAGTTTGTAGTGCTTGAGCAGTTCAGATCTTTTTGTTAATGCCGTCCCACAGTCCTTGCATCTCCACATGAAGCACAACACTGGAGAAACACAGAGATGCGCTTTACTGAGCGTATATATAAATAATTTTGGAAAAACGCAGAGTAGGGTTGGGCAATATTACAATATATCAGACTAGATGTCATCTCAGCTTTTGGATATCATGATTAAGATTGTGATGTGATGTTTTGCCACATCACCCAACGCAAAGCGAATCACTTAAACACAAAATCCATTCATCAAATGTAATCAGCCCTCTTTAATTAGATTTTAAGAGATTTACAACTTACCTTTGGTAGTCCAAATGAGTTGTATCCTGGCTTGAAGTAACCACCGCCAGTCATGAAAAAAAAAAGAAAAACTAGGAATTAATTAATATTAAAGAAAAGGACATTTTCATTCCAGTGTTTATTTTTATTTGTGTACGAGTTTAATACGCGAGCAGCACGCGTCAATTTACACAGAGCACCTCGAGCGGGTGAAAGCCAGGCACAGAAACCGCTAAGAGAATCCGGTGGATTTTCAAAATAAAATACCCCGAGCAAACTGCTGGTCGTTGTTTAGAAGAACATACTAACGTGAAAATGGCCAAATCTGAGCAAGTAAACGTAAAAGTTTGGCGGGCTAAACCCTCGCTTCTGAAACGCTCCCAGTAGAGTCTTAAGTTGCATACAGGACGGACTAAATGGCGGGCGCTGACGCGAGACGTGTGCAGTGGGGTTTTGCACCTGTAACGGATTTAGGACAGAGAAGACAGCAGACAACTCTTCACACAGTAAACATTTAACACCACTGCCTCGATAATATCTAGCGTAAATACGAAGGCAGCCCTGCCACCGAGGCACCGCACACCATCTACTCCCTCTCCCACAGCCGATGCGTGCGTGTATCTCCTTTCCTCTTAACTTCAAGTACATTGAAAACGACGCATGTGGTAGCAAATTCACGATTCCCGGAGCTCCACAGTTTAAGCATAATTAACATTACCTTCCACATCACTCATGGCCGTGACCGCATGAAGTGAGCGCCCGACAGGCATGTGAACCAATACTGTGTATAAATGCGCGCCCAAGGGAAGTCTGAAGAGAACCGCGACCCAGCTTGTTGGGATAATGGGCTAATGCTAATAAATAACTAACACTAAGCCAACACCAATACACTACATGGATACACAACTGTAAACTAACGTTACGGTATTAATCCAACAGAGTCCCGCCCGCAAACTACTGGTGAAGCCCCATGCAGCAGAGTAGGATAGCTAGCTAGTTGCTAGCCCCACTAGCTGTCCCGGATGCTAGCGGCGGATGCTACCCGACTCTACTTTTCACAACACAGTTGGACAATTTTCTATCTTAAATATGAAATTATTGGTTTTACCTCTGACTTACCTTCAAAAACGATGGAGACAGTGGTAATTCAGTATCTAGCTATCTTCTTCCCAGTTGTCTGAGCCGAGAAAATGGCGGTTCAAGTGCAGGTAGAAAGTTCTGGAGAAGGCGGAGACGTCATGACGTCAGACGCACAGCGTCACGAAAAATCTAATTGATGCAGGTTCACTCAAATGACAATAGCAAGTTACATGTGTGCTGAGGGAACAATATGTAATTCCAAGTTGAAATACTCCACAAATGTAGATTGCCTCCACTAAAGCAAAAATCTGAATGAAACTCACTCAGAACTTTACACTACTTCAACTACTGCTGAGATACACTTTTTAGAGTATAGGCGTCGTGGTTTCGGGGAGCACTCTGGGCTCCTTTAAGTTACCTCCCTGGTCTAGTTCTGCTGATGATGAATCAGTGTCAGGCCCCTTTGAGGAGTCTGCGAGTTCTGCTGGATACAGACATTGTTTTGGGGGGGGACGCGTGTTGACCGAGTCATCGGGAGCTCCCTTCCCCTTTCGTGGGGGTGGAGTCCAGGCAGAGTGTGGCTTTGAGCTACACAAAGTATCCATTGCAGTGGGTGAAAGTTTTGATCCACTTTTACCGCACAAGGTTTGGAGGTTTTCTTCCTCTTTAACGAGTGGAGAAGTTATGGTTTCTTCAGGAAGTAGTATGTTGCAATCAGAAATTAGCTGGGGTGTCTCCTTGCGGAGTGGAGCACCTGTTTCCAGCAAACGGCCCGATAGAGGCTCCTGATAACTCTCAGCTATAACCAGCTCTGACACCTCCCTACTGGAGTTCACTAGGCTGCTAGCCGTAGTCTCTGAGTAGACCGAAGTGACTGGGGGCTCCGAGGGGAGCCAAGTAGGTTCATCCAGGTCGGCTGGACCGTTGGATGTGGTAGGAGGGTCAGGCTCAGGGTCAAAGGCAGCATCACGTGATTCTTGGACGTGTGAAGGTGTCAGCATACTTACCCGTTCCGATGGGTCACACCGGTCACTCTGTTGTAGTTTGAGAGTATCATGCAGCCAAGGCTCGATCAGATCATGTCTCTGGAGCCGGCAGGGGTCGTTCAGAACAGGAGAATCATAGTCACTCAGTTGAGGACGGCTCCTCCCCTTTGGCAGTGGGGATGGAGTCTGATCAAAGCGGGATGGCGAGCTTTGTGGCTCGCACCGTTTGTCCGTGGACGGAACTCTGATTCTACCTGTGTTCCTCTGATGTTGCAAGACATTCCTCCCCCTTTTGGCAGGGGCGTGGTGATCTCTCCTCCGAGGGGGAGGAGAAGAAGAAGAAGGGTCTCTCCTCTGGGAAGGTGAGGAAGAGGGTTTTCTCCGCCGAGGTAGCGGAGATGAACAAGATCGGTCTCTCCGAGGAGGAGGACGAGAAGAAGAGGATCAAGATCGGTCTCTTCTCTGGGAAGAAGACAAGTGGGTTTTTCGCCGAGGTGGCGGAGAGAAATGGGGTTTCTGACTGTGAGGAGACCAAGGAGGAAGAGAATAGAACACTGTTCTTTGCTTGGCACGCCGGAGCTGTGCCGAGAGGTTGTGGTGGCAAATTTTGTTTTAACCATTATTGATTAATGATTTTAACCATTTGCTTAAAGATTGTTTAAAACCTCCATAGAAAGCTGTTCCTTCTTCGTAGACTCTTAAAGACTAGAGAGGGATAGCTACAACCGTGAACTATAGCCCAGTAGAGTTATTTAGTTCTACTAGCCTGAACCTTCTCATTTGTTTAAGTTTTGCTTAGATAGAAGTGGAGAAGGCCGATGACTGTTTACAACAGTGAGAACTACGTAGGCTTCTACCTCCTGAGATTAACTATTGTTTAGGCTAATGAAAAGAACAGGAGCAGAGGGGAAGGTGAGGATAGTTTGACTTTTAATGATGTCCTCTTTTGAACTATGGCCATGCTAAAAGATAAAGTGAGAGGGGTGGCTAAAGAGAGGTTTTCACTATATGATGTTTGGATGTTTAGATTTTAGGTTAGAAAGACATTTTCAGTTGTGCTGCGTGTACCTTTGAAACTGTGTTTTCTCCATTTGCAAATGTAAATAAATACTCAAAGACCAAACTTTGGTTTAATTCTCTAACAGTCGTTATTCGTTTTCATTTGATCATTGATATTTCTAAACGCTGCTGCTTCATAGGAAAACTTCCATCACAATTTGGCGTTGTCGGCAGGATGGTTGAGTTAACAGAGAAAAGAGCTCCGTTGGGTCGCTGATGACTGGCTATCCCGGGATCAAAAATCACCTGCCTCATACCTCTAACCTTTAAAAGGTTTTTCAGAGAGAAGAGGGTTAGGACCACGGAGCGCTCTTGACTGTTTTCCACTCCGTCAAAAACGATATAAAATTGATTAATTACAATTGGATTGTGAATTCAAGGTTTGTTCAAAACATTCTAAACAAGCAACCCTTGCTAAACGAATTAAGTAATGAAAAATTGGCGAAATCATTCTCTTAACTAAAGAGAATAAATGAAACTAATTCTGACTTTTGGGAAGTGAGTAACTGGGTATTTTTTTTGGGTCATTAGATAGGACAAAGATAACTGAGGTTATGAATGACATCTTTTGGCAGACACGGACAACGTCGGACATATTTTTGATTGAATTCTCATACGGTGATAAGACAATTGATTGACGGACAAGACCAGTAAGAGAACTGGCAGAACAGTAGGCAAGGCCTAAAGAATTAATCTACGAAACTGATAGCACGTTTCCTGATTAAAGAGGCGGACTGCAGAGTAAAACAAAACCAAAAATAGTTAACTATTTAAGAGATTTTTGACTGCAGGGTCGCACCGGGTTTTTCATACAAGTTTCCCGAACAAAAACAAATAGTCTAAACTCTAAACGAGTTCTGGACCCTTTAAGGACAACCTGCAGGACGGTCTGGGTTGTAAAACAAGTTCTGGACCCTTTACCAACGAGTACGTGAGAAAACCATGTTTGAAGCGTTTGTCTGCATGTTACAACAGGCTGGGGGGCAACATATGGAGCGCGGACCTGAAGGGAAAAAAAAAGGCTGCTCCCACAAAGGATGTGGTCGAGCCAGAGAGAGGCCGAGGCGGGTACCGTGGGCAAATTGGTGAGCCCTACAACCGAGACCAGTGTTTGTACTGCAAGGACTTTGGACATTGGGTATGTAAATGCCCGAAGAAAAGCAAATAACACCTCCGACAAAGAACAACACTTGTCCCTCTGTTTGACTGAGTCCAACAGCTGATGAAGAAGGTAGTGCTGACACACACACACACACTCGCTTCATGCAATGAAGAAATGCTTTGCACTGATACACTGTTTTTGTTCTTGCTATTAGGGACAATTGATAGGTTAGAAAGTTCTGAAAAATAATCTATTCAGTTAAACCATTATAGTATGTTATCTTCTGAAACCTAGAAGAAAATGCCTACTACTGAGGGTAAAGTTAAAAGGGTTCCACTCACATAACTTGATTATCAGAGCTAAAGATTTGACACTGAAGATTATTTGGTCATTCTATTTGGTCAATTGGAGTTGCAGGTCAAACAGTAAGAGAACAATCCTCTGTTCCTCTCTCCTGTACATGGGAAAAAAAACCAATTCTTGGTGTATAAAGGTTCCACTTATTTGGTTTAGGTAGTGATTTAAGGTGCACTTTTAACATTGGTTTAACCTCAACACCTGACGGATTGAGAATTTCTCCTAATGTTCAACTGACGTAACCACGTTAATTCCAGTGTGGCTAAAATGAGCTCACTGAGGCGGCGTCTGTAATCAGCCCTGCCTCTGACTGCATGAAACCTGACAACCAATATATCACTCAAGGCTGCATCTGCTTTTTATCCCTCATGAAAAGTTTGTTGGTGCAGTGCTGTTTTCATGTAAAATGAACAGAATAGCAGCTTGTTCAGTTTAGTGTTAACAATTAGATTTTTACTTGAGCCGGTCACCTAGAATGTCTGTACACGTTCCTGATGTCACTGTAAGACTTTTGCTGCCAAAGCTATTGAAGCGTTCGTGGATATGAAACTGTCTCTGCAGTCTCCCCCAATGCTGGGACTGCCAGATCCCTAACAACAGTTCATACAGACATACACGTACATACACATGCTTGCAATGAAGACATGCTTTTTGCACGCTACAAACACTCCCCACACGATAGACAGATCAAATTAGACGCAAAAACAGCACGACAAACAGAAATAACTTTTGGAAAATATGTCCAAGTATTCAATGTGTTTGTCTGGTGTGTATACAAATTGCCAACCATGGTGTTAATTATACAAGGGAAGAAAATTGGATTTTTAGTTGATTCGGGAGCAACAATTTGGGTTTAGTGAAGTTTTGTTCTTCAAACCAGAAGCTCTCTGGTAAACTAGGGGTTTTTTTCCCTTAGAGAAATGGTTAGAAGAATGGTTATCTCAGAGAAGTTCACCATTCTTATGATTTGAGTATATTCAGATCCTTAGGATCCTGAACTAGATAAGAAAGGAAAATGTTTATTGTTTCTTTCTCCCTTCCATCTGAGTGTCCTGTAAATTTTTTTATGCAGATTGCATTTGAAAATGTCTATTTGAAATTGAAGACATTCTTTCACCCACGGGTCTTAGGAATGTTTATTCTTTTGCCCACTGACTTTAAAGTTGTGCGGTTTGATAAAAATCACTCTTTGGCTGACATATTTTTGTTGCAGCCTAAAAGTACGTATTTGTTTACAAATTTTAATGTAACACGTACCATGTCAGTCTGTTAATCTCCTGATTACGGTAACAAATTGGGACACCTGTAGTTAAGTTTAAGGAATCACAAATATTACATGCATTCCTTTTGTCACCTTTTGACCCTGATGAAGACTACGTTGAAAAGTTTTTTTTTAACAAATCAAAGGACGAGTATGAGTTTTCTTTTGTCTACTGGCATATATGCATGTCCACTGGCTGTCACCTTGACTGATAAACTATTAGTTTTTCAGAAATTCTAACTCAAAAGCTCACATTCATGTTTCTTTGTCTCCAACAGAAGAGGAGACAGACCTAGGACACCTTGTGACTATTTGTAAAAATTGACTGACTGGACTGACATTACTGATAATGTTTTTATTTGTCTCCATCGACAGGAGACTATAGAAAACCTATACGACAGCGTAGGCCTTGTATTCACAGTGTTTTACATATTCAGTGAACCTGTGACTACAATAGATGCACATTCACACGGTAAAAACGACATTTTATCTACTGATGTTTCACCACCTTTTGTCTCAGGTACAGCGTTATCTCTGGACAAAACACACAAATGTGACGTGGATTGATTGACAAATTGTTAACCTGTAGTCATCAAGCTGCGTTCGGACTACAGGCCCCAGAAACATCAGTACACGCTAAAACAGGAAGTAATCCACAGAAATTCGACCGTGTTTTTAACTCTTTATTGACGGATGGGGTTTAAAGTTCCGTGTTTAGATTCTCCAACACGTACACTTATTCTCTCAAGTAACATAAATAAGAAGAATCATTTTTATTACAAATGTTAAAGTTTAGTTTCATTCAGGACCTTCAAGCAGTAAATGCAGTGGGTCTATGCTTGAGCACCTAATGTCTCCCACAGCTAAACATAACATTCTGCAGGGAATGTTAAAGGTTTTGATTCTCTGTTGTTTCGTCTAACGTTTTTCTTTCCTCAGTGTTCCAGTAGAAAAGACAGTAAATATCGTTTTATAGTTCTGGGTGATGGTAAGCTGTACACCTTGACACACCTTTCAGGAATACATTGATTTGCTAATTAATGATGCCATAAATTACAGAAAGA
This sequence comes from Perca flavescens, assembly GCF_004354835.1. Taxonomy (NCBI): domain Eukaryota; kingdom Metazoa; phylum Chordata; class Actinopteri; order Perciformes; family Percidae; genus Perca; species Perca flavescens. The sequence continues at coordinate 3,961,028 of NC_041334.1, forward strand.
ATAACAGTGTGTTTATATGTACCCTGGAGAGATCCTTCTTTCTTTGACAGAGGACAGCCAGAGGAGGACACACACACACACACCACACAGATAAGGCACAAGCTAAAACCAAACATGAGTAGTAAAGTAGTACAAGTGAAATTTTGGTTTAATGAAAAATATGTGATATGTTTCCCGTAACAGGTAACGATTTGGATAAATAGATGTTCAAAGTACACGTGATTAGGTGTGCTTTAGAAGGCTAAAAACTTTAATTTGTAATGATTCTTGGAACTAGCAGATAGTAATTAGTGTTACTTTGGTTTGTAAACTGGAGATAAAAAATGACATAAACAATGTATTTTGGGTAATTCGTCTTAGTTTAATGGTGATATTGAATAAATGAAGGTTTAAATGAGATTTAATCCTAAAAGCAGTACGTTTCATGTCGTACTCTAATGAGTTTTTGAGTTGCTATATCACAAATTGTTTTAACTAAATTAGTTGATGTTGACGTTGAAAACTTTACTGTGGTGAAAATTCTCCTTAAGAAATTATTCATTGAACTTTGGTTACTGATAAACAGGATTTGCTGTAAAACCTAGAACAATGTTAAGGATTAGAATATTACACAGATTATCTATATTGCTTTTGAGTCATGAGCTTTGTCATGTCTCAAAAAGGAGGGATATAGTATAGCAATGATAAATAAGGGGTTTAATAAAGTAGCAAGGGAAATAAATAGTGTTAAATAATTTTTGTTTGAAACACTTGTTGTGACGTCACTGTAGCTCCAGTTTAAAAGACCTTGAATAACCAAAGTGATAGAATAGTTAACAACTGTACATTTAAAGAAAAAATCTGCTTAGCTGAGAACAAAATTGACAAAATTGATAGTTCAACTGTAAACAAAAGGATCATCTACCCCCTGATTGACACAGTAGTGTAAGGGGATGCAATAGTAATTGTTTTTGTTTTATTGGTTCCGATTTGCTCCAAAGAATTTTGCTCTAAAGATTTTCTTTATTTATACATAGGTAGGGAGAGGCCCATAATAAAAAACACCTATTTCTTCCACGGCAGTATAAGGGAAATGATAGGTTAGGGTAGGTTATTGCGTGAGAATTTTCTTCTGCTCTTTTGGCCATGAGAATCCAGGTGTCAAGCCTGGGGATTCCGTGGTGATAACAACTTCAGGAGGAAGGATTGGCAGATAGACGGTGAAAGAGACCATCACGATCGTTCCAGTGACACAGGGCAGTGAAAGGTTCCAGGGAGAGTCACCTGGATACACGCATCACTACAAAAGGTTCCAGGGAGAGTCACCTGGATACACGCATCACTACAAAAGGTTCCGGAGGAGAAGAGGAGGACAGGGTTTTTCTACAACCTGCAACAAGTGACGAGCAGATCTTCTGCTGAGTCACCTACGAGGGAAATCGATTCAGAGATCAGCCTGACAGACGGCATTTCTGTGCTATCTCTGAAATCAATCAGGGAAAACTGGAGTTTTTCTCACTGTTTGCAACACGTTGAGAGAGGAGGAAAACGAGAAGTTTTTCCAAGGAGGAAAAACCAGAAGCTACATATTGGTATTGTAGCCTGCTGTTTAAAATCATTTCAGAAGACAGCAGTGATACTGATCTATTCTCTGACAACCACAGCACATTCTCTGACAGTGACAGCAGAATATACTTCACAATTGTAGAGGACACACCACCTCTCTCTCTCTGAACACACACACATTCACTGCACATTCTTTTGAGGAACTGTTGACATTCCTCTGAGATGAACACACACACTTTCAGAGCAGATGGACAGAAAGGACTGGAACAGGTACCCTTCTAGAAGAACATGGGGGGTTTTCACCTGATTTATCATACTTTTCTCTCAACAAAGATAAAATGCAAAAACCATAAATGCAACAGAAAATCATAATAATCACACTACAAAGGTTTTCCACATTTGTAGTGTGATTATTATGATTTTCTATTGCATTTATGGTTTTTGCATTTTATCTTTGTTGAGAGAAAAGTATGATAAATCAGGTGTAACCATTCCTCCCAACATTTACATACACCAACACATTAGGGTGACTGGAGGAAAAGACAGGTGATGCGTTCACTACTTTCCATATCAATGAGAACATGGTGGTTATAATACAATAAGTACTAGTACAGAGCTAATATTACTGTAATGATTAACTTACGTCCACTCTTATGTTCCGATAATAGGCAAAGGGATGTTTGGCATACGAATGCTACTAAATTGGGGTTTTGTACTTTATGTGGTTCCTCATGACCACACAAACTCAACTGATAGATTATTGATAAAGAAAGTAAATTATTCCTAAACAGCAATATTGTTAATATTGAACAAAGTTAAGAATAAAGACCTAGGCCATTTTGTTGTGTGCTTTAGAACTTAGGAAAAGTTCCTTGTGGATCTTTTATTACATTGAAGTAATTTCACCTTCCACATTTTGATGACACGTATAAACACCACGTTTGACTAAGACTCTTGAAAGATTATCTAATAGATACATTTTCTACTAAGGAATGACTTGGGTTTAGTTAGGAAATGTACACGTGATGTAGGTTATGATTTCTGTTTCCAGTGAAACCACACACATAGAATAACTGAATTTTATTTGTGCTCTGACAGCACTTAATGATGTTAGAGACAAGGAGGGTTCAGTTTGATTCTGATTCTTCTCAACTTTCACTCTGTGAGAGCTTTGATAATTGCACTGAGCGTGTTTCAATTGATTTATATTAAAATAACCAAAGGGGGGAAGCATTTGATGGCATTGCATAATTTAATTATCAGCTTTATGGAAAATTTGACTTCGCCGTATGGGTAGATATGAAATTAGTAAATGTTAACACTTCACACCAGGTTATTTTAATGTTTAAATACATAACACATTCTTTACACAAATTATAAGGCAGTAGTTTGATGTGACATTAACCAGTGACATTCAGGTCCAGGGTCTCTAGTGGATTATGTTTGGCTTGCGGAGATCATTGGTATCAGATTTTGACTCCACGATGGGCAGGAAGATGTAGTATGATATATTAGACACCATTCACCACTTGAACCTACTTTTGACTAACCTCAAAGCACAGGACGTCCCAGAACACTATGCAGGATGGGACTGGTGGGCCTGGGGTTTTCAAGGGGGATGGAAAGCGTGGTTAGCTAGATTTGTTGCACCACTAATAACTTTGATGTTTGGTTTCCTGATCTGTGTATGCTGCATAATCCCACTTGTCAAGAAAATGATTTCCTCCATCTTCATGGTAAACATGATACAGTATCAGGCACTTCAGAACACTGAGTCCTCTGACTTTTTTCGTATGTCCAGATATGATGATGAGGTCTTGGACATTGTTTCTGATAATGTGTAAGACTGATTAAAATTTTGTTTTAATGATTTTTACTTAGACGTGAAAGCTTGCTACAATTAAAAAAAGGGTTTTTTTTTTACTGTCAAAATCTGAGTGTTAGTATTAATAACTTTGAAATCGAGTAGAGCGTGAAAATCTTGACTGCTAACTAAGCTAGTTACTACCATTTACCACCAACCCGATCGTGTCAGGTGGCCGTAGAGGCCCGGACACCTCAGTTGAGTAATAGCCGTTACTATCAAGGGTTAAAGTAGAGCGTGAAAATGTTGTTGTCTACTAACCAATGTACACACTGAAAAATTCACAGATCACAACTGAATGTATGCTTGGCAGGTTGCAGAAAAATACATTTTCAAAAATAAAATTTCAAAAAAAAAGATTTTTTTTTTTTTAAATATTTAAAATTGAAAAAAAAAATATGGACAATTATGCCTAAATGTTGCACTAAAGTTGGTATTCAACGCTCGCACGGGTCGTTAAATATGTTGCGGGAAAATTATAATTTTCAAAAATAATGGATAATTATGTATAATTATTGTAACAACGCTGGTTCTAACAGCCTCACAAGGGGCACCAAATTGTAGCATTCTCATAGGGTACAGATTTGATCATTGGCAAATTATCAAAGATGTTTTATCAATATTAATAAAGTTATGAATATGGTTATTAATAACTTTATCAAATCGACAAACAATCAAAACGGGGCACCACCCTGCAAGTCAGGGACCAATAATCAAGCTGTGGAACAGTCTCATTTCTGTGGTAATCCTTTAAAAAGGAAATAAAGGAAGGGGTGAATCCAAGCAACGGACCTGATCGACCAGCAATTGTTACAACCAGTACACAAACAATCACAAGCAACTGCTAATTAAGCATAATAAGATTTATTAACGTCACAATTATCAGTAGCTAATCAATAATCTTTCAATAATAAACTCATATACCTTTTTACAATATCACAACCAAAAACAAAGCAAAACAAATGCAGCATGGACACGTCTGTGTCTGTGTGTGTGTGAGAGGGAGTGAGTGGAAAAGGAGTGGGGCGGTGTCGAAGTGTAGTTCTAACCCCAAAAACAACTCAAAAAATGGCTACTCCTGTGAGCTGCACAAACTATTTAGCCTCAAGAGGGCGGTAGTGGTGCTGCGTGCACGGGCAGGGGCTGAAGAAGCCGGGGGGTTGCTAGGCAACGCGCACGCTTAGCCGGTATGGTAGCTAGTTCCTGTGTTAGCTCTATACGAACGTAAGCCAATTCCACGTGTGAAGCCGTTAGCTCGGGAGCTAGGCGGCTAGCCTGTGTCGTGTGTGTGTGTGTGTGTTAGTAAAAGAAGAAAGAGTAAAGGAGTAAAGAAAAGAGGCACTCTGATCGCAGTTATCGATAATGACCCAGTTCCCCTCAGCCACTCAAGTCTGGGCTAACGTGTAGTTAGAACTTTTGGTTTTGCTGACGGAAACGTCACTATAACCACTCCAGTAGCCAACAGCTGATTTTCGCAATTCTATCGCAGACAGTAACTAAACTCCTGAAAGGAGTAATTTAAGCAGGTAGCGATTACAGTTATACACCACATAAATCAACGGTATAATTGATTGATTATACATTAACAGAACAGATTAATAATCACATACGGACCAGTACATGATTAAATCAGATCACATTAATGGCAACAATGGTAGCGAACCCTTTGCTCATTAATAACAAAACAATACGCACTAGTTCTAATATCTGCCCAGGACTGTGTAAGCCTCTTACTGTGTGCGTTGTTTGTCAGTTAAAACTTCTTGCCAGAGCTTAACGATCCGTTTCGTCCCGAAGCAGAGGGGACGAGACGTAATCCAGGTCGACCAAACAAGAAACAGAACGCCGTCCTTTTCTTAAATCCAGGCTGATTAAACCCGCTGCAGATGAGGGAATACTTCGGCCAGTATTTCCTCGGATCCCCTTTGTATATCAGACCGATATAAAGTTGTCGCAGCTCAAAACTCGACCAGTGAGATGATGCTGGCTAGCTAGTCCGGACTAGTGCTTCCTGTACTGACTTGAGTCACCGTGGAAAAGCGAAGAAGGCACAAACGCGGACAGCTTTTATCTTTCCTCCGCCTCCTAGTGGCGGGGTGGTGCATTCAAAGACTTCTCACAGGTGTGAAGCAGTTCTTTGTCTCACCACCAGTCTGCCTTGCCGTCCTCGTGTTGAATGCACTTTCTCCATCTTGCGAAGTGGCGGCTTGTAGGAGTTTGGTGAAACTGGCTTTGGGATTCACATGTAGGCCAAGATCCTTTGTCTTGCCTCCCCTGTGTCTCACCAGTCAACTCAATCTGAGCCAAATCACTGTTTAACCAGCTTCTTGGTCCCCAACAACGGAGGCTAGAATATAATTGTTGATCACAATAAATACGGGCTCACGGCTGTGGTTTGGCCGCAGCCTCAAGGCCGAACCACAGCCGTGAGGATATCAACGAAAACCGTGGTGACAAAAATATATGCATGAGTTTTTCACATTAGCCATCTTGTTTCCCCTCTATTGCTAGCTACTTCAGACCTCTTCTTAAAAAGTATACATTTATGTCATAATCTAATCTAATATTTTTTATACAAAAGAGACGGTGTTGACATGTTATGGTGGCAACAGTAGCAGTGTCCAAAAATATGAACAAGTTTAAGAGAAAATAGCAAATTTAAGGGAGCTTGAGTGATCTTGAAGCATGCAGTAGAGCTGAAGGTTTGAAAATGGGGTCCTCAGGAATGTAGTTGACCTTTTAGTTGCCTGACTTTATTGCTTTTTATAAATATCTGACGGTGGTGACGAATATGTGGGACACATTTTGAGCAACCACAAAATAATAGTAAATATTGTTAAAAACTCACTGTTTGTAGTTTTTAAAACATATTACAATGTACTATTTCATGTAGTAAAGATATTATTCAATTTAATTATTACTTTATGTTTTTTTAATCAAGTTGAAATGATTATCTCCTATCCGAGGACAACTGATTTTGTAGGCAATGGGCCAGCAAATAATCATTAAATTAATAAAAATTAAACTATAAAAGAACCTTACATATGTGCAAAGGAGCCCTTGATTATAACCTTGATTCTTTTTATTCATGAAAATGTTATTAATTTCCAACAGAATTGGCACTTTTCTTAGTGGGACATGTTTTTGCCAAGGTTTCAAGAATCACTGGTATATTAACTTTTAATTTTTAAAGTCTTACTAAGTAATGTATAAATCAAAACTGAAGTGTTTAAGCTCTCTGTTAACACCTTTTTATTTCTCTTTTAAAACTAAAATACTTTCAGTTAAATTGGATTAATAACATTTTTGTTTCTTAAACATAATTTATACATAAAGTAACCGGTTTAAATCCCTCAGATTTACGCCAGGGCTACACATACATACATATATATATATATATATATATATATATATATATATATATATATATATATATATATATATATATATATATATATATATATATATATGTATATATATATATATATATGTATATACATAGCTTGTTTTATGATTATCATTTCAAGAGCCCTTGTGCTATAATTTGAAGAGGTGTATCATGAGTTTTTGTCTGCCAATGCAGATAGAAAAGCAACAATTCTTGTTAAAGTTTGCATGATGTGCAACGTGCCTACTTTTTTATTGTTGTAGTGTTATCATCAACAGTTTGTCCACCACTCAGTTTTAGTGGTTAAGTGTTTTAAGGGGAGTTGTGTTTACCGCAGGTTCTACTCTCACTCCCTCATCTCTGTCCCTCTCCTCCTGAGTCTCCTCCTCCCTGTGCATATGCCACTGCTGCCGACACCACTATCATCAGCCATGGGAGCTGATGAAGGTCCTGCTACTGCCGAAAACATGTCTTTTCGCTTCTTACTTTTATTTGAGCCACTTGGGTAACTTTGTTTCATTTTGGCGTTTAGACCATTTACATATTAGAAAGGTTTAGAATCGTCTTGGTCTTGCTCTGTCTCTGTGTACTTTTCACCGGTCACTTAGTGTTTATCTTTTGTGCCGCGGTGCACTTTACGGACTAGTCCACTTCATTGTGAAAGTAGGGGGTGTTGACCTCTCTCAGCAAGCAGGGCGCCTACAGCTGCTGGGGGCGCTAATCTGCCAATTCCCCACACAGTGAAATGATAGAAAACAGAACAACACTTCGCGGCGCAGATTTTCTTTTTTTTTTAAAGTTCTTGTGCCGCCCCCCATGTGACATGAAAAAATGCCCGGCTGCCCGGTTCGCCCGTGCCAAAAAGTACCACTGGTAGCAGCTTATGAAACCTTCCTCACCTCTTCTTGCCAAGGGGGTAAGCTTCGCTTCAGAACTCGAGCCATCATGGCGCCATTTTGTTGCTAACTGGCCATCACCTCCTGTTAGCATTCCGCTGACCGCCATTTTTTTTTTTACGTCACTTGACTGCGAATAACTTTACATCAGAAATGTTTGAAGACTCTATTTGTCCGTTGTTTAGTTCCAAAGAAACACGACAATGTATAAAAGGCTTCATTACCTTGTACCTCACGTTATGGCTCCGTAGCAGACTTTTTTCTAAAAATAGGCTAAGGATTGTGTCATAACCAAGTGACTTACTGTCGCATAGTAGAGGAATTACCGTATAGTACAGGAAAAGCTCGCAGGCAGTTTCGACTTACATGAGCGGTTTAGGTTTAATTACTAATGTTAACTTGCATGTTAGTATCTGTAAGATTGGAATGATTGAGATTTCTCTTGGCACAGCTACCAGAAGACTTCCAACTTTCAGACACGTTGCTCACGTCACATTCTCTCAGTTGGAGGCTGCGCAGTAAAGCTGGCCATCACCGGAAAAGTGCTTCTAATAGCCTTCACTGGTCTCCGTCCAGAGCAACGGGGTCTATTGTTCCATTATATACTGTCTATACTTCTTGCAGGCAATTAATGATGCATTCACAATCTTTCTTAAACAGCCAAGATGGACAAGTGCAAGTCTTATGTTTGACTAGTAATGTTCCCACCTTTCATGCTGTGTTGAGGAATTGTATGTACTAATTTGAGTTGCTTAACTGTCTTAACTTAATATTACAGTAAAGATACATTTGCGCTAATCATTTTTGGTTGTTTTTAGGATACATTTTTGGGCATTTCTGCTTTTAAAAGATCCACAGGAGAGAGGGTATGACATGCAGCACATGGCCCTGTGGCGGACCAAACCACAGTCACAGTGGTGATTGTCATGTCATCCTATTGATCCCCAATGGGACAGAAGGCTTCAATGAGCAGTCTCCATTGCATTTAGTCCTTGGCAGCATGTTGGGCCTCTCCCCATGACAGGTTTATCTGTTCCCGCTCTTGTGTCACAGTTCTGCGCCAGGTGGTTTTGGGCCTCCCAGGATTTCTTTTTCCAGGTGGTGTCCATCTTAAGGCAAATTTTGTGATGCTGTCCTGTGGCTAAATAATGAGAAATCCCGGTGAGCTAAAACGCTCAGATTTCCAAACGGTTGTGTAGCATTTGGTTTAGAAGCCTCTACTGGCGATTTTTCACAGTACAAAGTCCTGGTATATACACTCCGTAGCAGTAGCTCAAGCTTCAACTAGTGAAACAAGTACAAACACAAAATACAAGTATGAACCTGAAAATGCTATATAATAGTTGCCCGTTAACCATTCTTTTAAATAGAGAAGCAACCAATGGTTGTCTAAACAACAAACAAATAAAACACAACCATTTTTAACATAAAATGGTAAAAAATATTTAAAAATAAATGAAGCGTCCATTTTTTTTTGCACAATATTTCACACTTCATATCATCACAGCAAATTTTGTAATTTGGTCCAAATATAAAAATACAAGACTTATAAGAGCATCATCATGTTGACCTGGTCCTCTCTGCTCTACACACCTCTGGAACAGGAATACTGTACAAGTCTTACAAACAGTTACACAATCAACTAGAACTGCAAGACTAAATCAATGAGCCTATGAATTGTGATATGACACAAGCATAAAATAACTGAAGACAAAATAAATGTTTCCAGCAACACAGACATTATCAAAGCCTCATTCCATCATTAATGCATGACATTCATTTGGCTCTGGAGTTGAACCTGCAGGAAAAAAGACAAAACAATATTAAAGAAATTAAAAGAAACTTTCTTGTTCATATTCAGGCTGCACAATCACAGTTTTACTGCAAGACATCAATTATTTTTGGTGTCTGATCAATAATTTTAAGAATAGAATGAAATGATCATGAGAACATTATAACATCCTGTCGTATGAATTTATTTATTTATAATCTTTTCACACTTCACACATATAGCTGTAAAACTAGAGGCCAGAGTTCAAACAAACATTAAAAACTATGCGTAAAAGTAAAGTTAACTTTTTATGGGTTAGTTTTGAAAACAAAATGCAAACGCATCTATCAGCAACATCAGGCAGTGTGCACACTCAAATTTAATCTACTACAGACTGCTGATATTTCATTAAGAAATGTGAAACTGACACCATCGATGAGTTCAAAGTTTTCATCATGTTTGTTCAGATGCAGCAGCTAGATAACAAGGTGGAGACCAGGCTCCAGTCCTTAAATGAGAGGACATCTTTAACTGGTTCATCAAAGTACTCACCAACTACATCAAGTTTAATGTAGAATATTTGAGGTTTCTGAATTAATGGAACAATACATCTGTAGACTCCACTGTCAGCCTTCGTCGTATCTGTGATGGTTATGGAGGCGTTGCCTTGTTCCAGTTCATCTGGAAAATGTGAAACTCGACCTTTGAACTGCTCACTCTGACCTGGAAGCTCGTCTTTATTGTACAGGAACACCTCCATCTGACTTTCATCATTCTGAGACATTTTCTTCCAGTTAAACCGTGTTGACCGAATGTCCTCCTTGGTGATGAGGGAACAGGGTAAAGTAACATCACTGCCTTCTTCCACTTTGAGGACTGTTAGCCCTTGAAGATAAAACATGTAGTAATCAATATATTTACATGCAAAGTCATCAGTTAGTAATTAGTAAGGCAGAAAAAAATTGTAAGCAGAATTATCCCACAAAGGCAGTGTGTACACTCAGATTTAATCTACTACAGACTGCTGATATTTCATTAAGAAATGTGAAACTGACACCATCGATGAGTTCAAAGTTTTCATCATGTTTGTTCAGATGCAGCAGCTAGATAACAAGGTGGAGACCAGGCTCCAGTCCTTAAATGAGAGGACATCTTTAACTGGTTCATCAAAGTACTCACCAACTACAAGCTTAATGTAGAATTTTTGAGGTTTCTGAATTAATGGAAAACTACATCTGTATTCTCCACTGTCAGCCCTCGTTGTATTTCTGATGGTTATGGAGGCGTTTCCTTGTTTCAGTTCATCTTCAACATGTGAGACTCGATCTTTGAACTTCCAACTTGGACGCTCATCACTGTAAAGATCACCTTTATCATACAGGAACACCATCTGATCATCATCAGTTTTACGCCAAACAAACCGTGTTAACCGAAGGTCCTTCTTGGTGATGAGTGAACAGGGTAAAGTAACATCACTGCCTTCTTCCACTGTGATGAGTTTTGGCTCTGGAAGATAAAACATGTATTAATCAATATGTTTACATGCAGAGTCATCAATTAGTAATTAAAGGAGTATGCCACCGTTTGCTGTTGAAATAGGCTTATTCACTGTCTCCTCTATATTTATATAGGTGGGCAAACGCATTTTTGTCTCAGTGCATGCATTGTCTTAGTCCGGCGGCGCTGCCGCTAGCTTAGCTTAGCATAATGAATGGAACCCTTGTTTGCCGTTAGCATGTCGTGAGTAAAAGTGACCCAACAAAAACAAAAACCTAATTACTTCTTGTGGCCTGCGTATTCACAACGAGTAAAAATAGCAATGCAGATTAAGACTAGACGATTTCCTAGGCAGATATTGACATTGGACTATATTGGGTGGAAGTAGGCTACAGCCGAAGCACAGCTACTCGGGCACAGAGATATCGGCAGCCCGCGGGGCTCTGCAGCCGGCGCGAAGTCACTGTTTTTGGGTTGCTGGACAACCAAATGCCGCTGCCCTGACTGAGATCCGCGGGGCTCGGTGGGCCGCTGCCCGTCCAGTAAACCAGAAACAGTGACTTTGCGCCAGCCACAGAGCCCCGCAGGCTACCTGCCACGGAGCCCCGTGGAGCTCAGTCAGGGCAGCGGCATTTGGTTGTCCAGCAACCTAGAAACAAGCCTGTTTAATAAAAGTACTCACCATCAACATCAAGCTTAATGTAGAATATCTGATGTTTCTTAATGAATGGAAAACTACATCTGTATTCTCCACTGTCAGCCCTTGTTGTATTCCTGATGGTTATGGAGGCGTTGCCTTGTTCCAGTTTATCTTCAAAATGTGAGACTCGACCTTTGAACTGCTCACTCTGGTCTGGACGCTCGTCACTGTAAACATCACCATTATCATACAGGAACACCATCTGACCATCATCAGCTTTCTGGGAAACTTTCTGCCACATGAACCGTGTTGACCGAATGTCCTCCTTGGGCCAGAGGAAACAGGGTAAAGTAACATCACTGCCACCTTCCACTGTGATGACTGTTAGCCCTGGAAAATAAAAGCATGTATTAATCAGTATGTTTACATGCAGAGTCATCAGTTAGTAATTATTAAGGCAGAAAAAAATTGTTAGCAGAATTATTCCACAAAAGGCAGTTTTATAAGCAGTTTAGTTTGTAGTCTACTTTCTCCTACATAATTATATCTGCATATTTTTTTAAACATAACCAAAATATTTGAACTATGTTTAAGCTTGTACTGCATTATATAATTTACATACCCTTCATTACATAGTCAATCATTTTAAGAATAGAATAAAATGATCTTGAGATTATAATATCCTGTCGTATGAATTTAAGCAGTCCCATCTTTTCACTCTCGGCTTCACACATATGGCTGTAAAACTAGAGGCAAGAGTTCAAATAAACATTTAAAACTATGTATAAAAGTAAAGTTAACTTTTTGGTTGGTTACTTTTGAAAAGATCTGACCCGCCCAATAGATACTGTAGATAGATAGAGATACAAGGCTCCAGTCGTTAAATGAGAGGACATCTTTAACTGTTAAATAAAATTACTGACCAATATGAAGCTTAATGTAGAATTCTTGTGGTTTCTGAATGAATGGAAAACTACATCTGTATTCTCCACTGTCAGCCCTCGTCGTATTTCTGATGGTTATGGAGGCGTTGCCTTGTTTCAGTTCATCTGGAAAATGTGAAATTCGACCTTTGAACTGCTCACTCTGACCTGGACGCTCGTCACTGTATAGATCACCATTATCATACAGGAACACCTTCTGACCATTACCAGTTTTCTGGGAAACTTTCTGCCAGATAAACTGTGTTAACCGAATGTCCTCCTTGGTAGTGAGGGAACAGGGTAAAGTAACATCACTGCCTTCTTGCACTTTGATCACCTTTGGCCCTGGAAGATAAAAACGTAATAATCAGTATGTTTACATGCAAAGTCATCAGTAATTATTAAGGCAGAAAAAAAATTGTAAGCAGAATTATTCCACAAAAGGGAGTTTTACAAGCAGTTTAGTTTGTAGTCTACTTTACCCTACATACACACAATTTTTTTTTTTAAACATAAACAAAATACTTGAACTATGTTCAAGCTTGTACTGCATTAGATAATTCACATACCCTTCACTACCTATATTCAATCATTTTAAGAATAGAATAAAATGATCTTGAGTATTATAACATCCTGTCGTATGAATTTAAGCAGTCCCATCTTTTCACTCTCGCCTTCACGCTGTAAAACTAGAGGCCAGAGTTCAAACAAACATTTAAAACTATGTATAAAAGTAAAGTTAACTTTTAGGTTGGTTACTTTCAAAAACTAAAACAAAATGCAGATGCATCTCTCAGCAACATCAGGCAGTGTGCGCAGTCAGATTCAGACGCGGCGTCAGCCAATTTTGCCAGGGCTTCAGCCCCAAATGTTTTGAGTGTAGCCCTGAATGTATTTTGAAAAGTTGACTGACAAATATGAAACTGAACAAGAGTCTATGTAAACCCCCAAAATCATAAGTTGCCTTATTTCATTGTGCCTCTGAAGCAGACCTGTGCGTCGCTTTATGTGATGCGACGCATTTGTGCTCCATGTATTTCTGCAGTAGTTTCGGTTTTCCACCTCCGATGTAAAGCAGCGTACAACCACTTGCCTAGCTAAACTTTGTGTCATTCAGAGACAGACCAGAGTCTCAAACAGGGCTCTGAGTCTGTCAGACGGTCTGAGATCTACCATATCAGCAGAGCAATCACGTAATGCACAGCAGGCTATAGTGCAGGTAGATTATTTTCTGAAATATAGTGACTGTATTCTTGTAATAGCCTATTATAACTTTATTTTTCTCAAAATATCACGACTCCTCCAAATCTAAGAGAACACAGATATATTTTGAATGTGGACAAAGTTTTGGACATGAGCAGATATCTTGCTCAAACACATCTGAAATATTACAGTACAGGGGTTTTGTTAATGAATTAAAATCAATTAATGTATCATTGAGGTGAATAATTGTCATATACACAATTAAGGAGGTTTCTTCCACAAAAAAAGAGGCAAAAGGGGAGGGAAGAGTAAATAATGCCTATAGGCTATACAGTACATGTGTGCTGACTCAGCTATAATTAGAAAAGTTGATCCAAAGGAGAATAAATAGTTGAAATCAATACAGAATGCCTGAAAGCCTTACTGCAAAATAATCCATTATGTTTTTATTTTTTTGAATTGTCCCCTGCGTTTTCCTTTAAGATTTATTTATTTATTTTGATTAGGACAATGCACATTAATCAACATTTTTGTAAATTCGCCAATGTTAGCCAGTTGGCTAATTTTCAACCTTAGCCCTAGTTACTTAGCATGCATGTCTTTATAGTGGGAGAAAAGCAGAGCATCCGGAGGAAACCGACACAAACATGGGGAGAACATGCAAACTCCGTACAGAAAGGACCGGAACGACCTGGATTCAAACCCAGGACGTTCGTGCTGTGAGGCAGAAGTGCTAACCATTGAGCCACCGTGCTACCATTCCATAAAGATATTTTCAGCATAAAATGATTTAGGAAAAGGTAGAAATAGGTGCATAAAAATTCACCTGCAGGAAATTAAGTTTTTTACAGCTAAAATTGTTTTTTTTATCATAAGTTGCCACACAGGTCTGGAAACAAATCATTGGCCTTTGGGTTGCCAGGCCAGTTATGATTAGGCCAAACGTTGGTGCCATCTAACTAACATCTACAAACTGGGTAGCTAAAATGACCATACACTGGCTATTAATAAGCTTATTTAAATGGATCCAGGCTAAGCCCCGAACCTCATCAAGTCCGAGAAACGCCCCTGCTCAGATTTAATCTACTACAGACTGCTGATATTTCATTAAGAAATGTGAAACTGACACCATCGATGAGTTCAAAGTTTTCATCATGTTTGTTCAGATGCAGCAGCTAGATAACAAGGTGGAGACCAGGCTCCAGTCATTAAATGAGAGGACATCTTTATCTTTATCACACCCCCAACCGGCACCGTCAGACACCGCCTACCAAGAGCCTGGGTCAGTCCGAGGTTTCTTCCCAAGAAGGAGTTTTTCCTTGCCACTGTCTTACTGCTTGCTCTTGACGGAATTACTGGAATTGTTGGGGCTTTGTAAATTATAGAGTGTGGTCTCGGGATAACTTGTGGTATGATTTGAATTTATTAGAAATATATTAGATTAGAAATTGAATTGAATCTTTAACTGTTTTAATCAAAGTACTCACCAACTATAAGTTTAATGTAGAATTTTTGAGGTTTCTGTATTGACTGAACAATACATCTGTAGACTCCACTGTCAGCCCTCATCATATTTCTGATGATTATGGAGGCGTTGCCTTGTTTCAGTTCATCTGGAAAATGTGAGACTCGATCTTTGAACTTCCAACTTGGACGTTCGTCACTGTAAAGATGACCTTTATCATACAGGAACACCATCTGACCATCATACGTTTTACGCCAGACGAACCGTGTTGACGTAATATCCTCCGTAGGGCAGAGGGAACAGGGTAAAATAACATCACTGCCTTCTTCCACTTTGATGAGTTTTGGCTCTGGAAGATAAAAACATGTATTAATCAATGTGTTTATATGCGGAGTCATCAGTTAGTTATTATTAAGGCACAATTAAAATTGTAAGCAGAATTATTCCACAAAGGCAGTTTTACAAGCAGTTTAGTTTGTAGTCTACTTCTCCTCTAGCATAATTATTTCTGCATATTTTTTTTTTTATAGATGACAAACATATTTAAGTTGTTAAATAAGAGGACATCTTTAATTATTTAATGAAAGTACTCACCAACAACAAGCTTAATGTGGGTTTTTTGATGTTTCTGAATTAATGGAACAATACATCTGTATTCTCCACTGTCAGCCCTCGTCATATTTCTGATGATTATGGAGGCGTTGCCTTGTTTCAGTTTATCATCAACATGTGAGACTCGACCTTTGAACTGCTCACTCTGATCTGGACGCTCGCCTTTATTGTACAGGAACACATCCATCTGACTTTCTTCATTCTGAGACATTTTCTTCCAGTTAAATTGTGTTGACCGAATGCCCTTGGCCCAGAGGTAACAGGGTAAAGTAACATCACTGCCTTCTTCCACTTTGATGACTTCTGGCCCTGAAAGATAAAAAAAACATGTAATAATCAATTTTTGTACATATCCTTCAATAAATCTATTCAATAATTTTAAGAATAGAATACAATGATCTTGAGTACATTGTAACAAACTGTCGAATGAATTTAGGCAGTCCCATCTTTCATAAAACTATGCATAAAAGTAGTTATCTTTTTTGGTTGGTTTCTTTCAAAAACAAAAACAAAGATGCCTCTCTCAGCAACATTAAGCAGTGTGCAAACTCAGATTTAATCTACTACAGACTGCTGATATTTCATTAAGAAATGTGAAACTGACACCATCGATGAGTTCAAAGTTTTCATCATGTTTGTTCAGATGCAGCAGCTAGATAACAAGGTGGAGACCAGGCTCCAGTCATTCTATGAGAGGACATCTTTAACTGGTTCATCAAAGTACTCACCAACTACATCAAGCTTAATGTGGAACAGTTGAGGTTTCTGAATGAATGGAAAACTACATCTGTATTCTCCACTGTCAGCCCTCGTCGTATTCCTGATGGTTATCGAGGCGTTGCCTTGTTCCAGTTTATCTTCAAAATGTGAGACTCGACCTTTGAACTGCTCACTCTGATCTGGACGCTTATCACTGTAAAGAACACCTTTATCATACTGGAACACCTTCTGACCATCATCAGTTTTCTTCCAGACGAACCGTGTTGACGTAATGTCCTCCTTGGGCCAGAGGGAACAGGGTAAAGTAACATCACTGCCTTCTTCCACTTTGATGAGTTTTGGCCCTAGAAGATAAAAACATGTATTAATCAATATGTTTACATACAGAGTCATCAGTTAGTAATTGTTAATGCAGAAAAAATTATAAGGAGAATTATTCCAAAGGAGTTTTACCAGCAGTTTAGTTTGTAGTCTAATTTCTCCTACATAATTATTTCTGCATATTTTTTATAAATGACCAAAATACTTTACCTGTTTAAGCTTGTAGTGTAGTGTGTAGTATTATATAATTATCTTACCCTACACTAAATATAATAAATAATTTAAACAATAATAACTTAAGAATAAAACAATATCATCTTAAGTACATTATGACATTCTATAACAGTTATATGGAAGGAAATTCATCTGACTTGATCCTACTCTGGTGTAAATATCAACGGAATGATTAATGACTGAAGATAAAACAACTGCAAAGACTAAATATGACGATGATGATGATAAAATTATGATGATCTAAATAATCTGTTGTGTTGCCTGCTCATCATGAATATGTTTATACAATATATTGTTTACACTTACTTACTTGTACGCCTGTATAAAAGCACAGCTAGAATAACACCAGCAACAAGAAAAAGAACAAAAATAACTGCAGCAGCAATCCATCCAGTGGAGAACCCTGAAACAGAAGACAAACAGTTAATGTAACACTCAGAATGTAACTGCATATCATATAGTATCACAGTCTACACACAGAGAACAACTCCAGGTGTGCATGCTCCTGAAACTGAAATCTAAAACTCTTTGCAGATAAAACCAGCTGTAGGATGAATGTGACCAGAAACAGAGATGTTAGCTCTGATCTTCTGGACAGTTTCCTCCTGCTCGGATACACAGCTGAGAGGTTGGTTCTGGTTTTAGACTCAGCTAATGTATAGTTATTATCATTAGGAGTCCAAGCCTGAGGGCGAGCTGGGGGCCACAACTGCAAGGGAGATTTAAAACTGCTCAGGTTTCTATTATTTTTTATTACTATTTTTCTAGTTAATATCCTTCGCATTCCACTTCCAGGATTGCTCCGGTTGTGCAGGAAATTCCACCGGATGCATGTATTTTCCGTTTCCTTCCGCTTTCTTTATGTTGAAATTTTAAATTTGGTGGATTCATGAGGACTATTGTTGACTGCTCCTCAGATTTCTGCATGGTAAATTGAGACAGCTAACTAGACTATCTGTCCAATCCAAAAGTTTTTTTCTTGCACGATTATTTTGCAGCGGCTCTGTGCGGAGTTTAACACCGCCCATGACGATTCTGATTGGTTTAAAGAAATGCCATTAAACCAGAACACATTTTCCTCCCATCCCCAAACGCTGTGTGGAATAGCCAGACTCTCCTCCACAACCTTGCCACCTCCCCATGGGAGGGAAGTGGACGAGTCGGCGATGCAATTTAAGCAACATGAAATGTAGCTCTGGTCTCACTTTGCCAGACCCTCCACTAAGTCGCTGAGAGGGTCTGGCTACTCCACACAGCATTCCGGGATGGGAGAAAAATGTAAACTGGTTTATTGGCATTTCTTTAAACCAATCACAATCTTCATGGGCGGCGCTACGCACCGGGCAAAGCCGCAGTACCGCTGCAAAATAGCCTCAGGAACTTGTTTTGGTGGAACGTGCTCATTCCAAAGTTCTTTTAGTCGTGCAACAGAAAACTCAGATTTGACAGTTAGTCTAGCTAGCTGTCTGGATTTACCCTGCAGAGATCTGAGGAGCAGTTAACTATAGTCCTCAGAAATCCACCGGAGTTTAGAATACCAACACAAATAAAACGGAAGGAGCTGATATCCGGCTGAAAAGAGTGAAATGTGGCTGAATTTTCGAAGGCAACGGAGCAATATCGGAAGTGGAACGTTATGGATATAGACTAAAACAATCATTACTGCAGCTTTCGTACAGTAGCACACATTTGCAGAAGAGTCTGTAGGCTAATGCAGCAGGCCAAATACATCACATACAGCCAACCACACACACATAAACACACAGGCACGCATCCTTACACAGTATTCATACTTGCACACAAGGTAAAAATAATGTAGTCATATCTGTAGTGACGTAAAGGTGCTGTAGGTAGGATTGCGAAGATCCAGGACTTTTTTTTTAACAACACTTGCAAGCAGGATTGGTGAACAGGTGGCCGGCTAGCGTTAGCTTTCCACCGGCACACTCGTTCAACGCTCCCCGCTGATGAGGTCTCCTCACCGGCCAGAGGAATTGAGCACCACCGCTGGTCTCCGTGCAGGCAAAGCTTGCGTAGTGTGTCGAGTATTGCGTCCGTAATAAAGTGTCCTGCATATTCTCCGATGTGTTCCAATGTATCCCGGTGCTACACTTGTGTTGTTGTTTGAATGCACATAATTGTTGTTCTAAAATTTCCATCGGGATGAACAGTTTCTGCTCCTGCTGAGAAACTAAGCGAGGATTCAAGATGGCTGACACTCATTTTTTCTCGGCAATCTCCGGAAAAAGCCGATAGTCCAACCCCCTATTATTATTTGTATTAATATTTTCACAATTGTTCGCATCAACATGGTTCGGTATCTTGCTCAAGGACACAGCTCTTGATTTTTAGGAAAAGTACTGTATTGTCCTTTACCTGAACTGGTCCTCTGGTCCTCTGGGTCATCTTCAAGTACAAGACATTGCTTAGTAGGGGGGATTGCTACTCATTAACATATTGTTCATCCCGATCTTCATCACTTTGCTGTATCCCATCTCTATCAGCATTGCTGCTGTTTGAGCAGCCAGCGACAGGTCCCTCAACTTCTGTTGTTGAAGCCCGGTCTCATGGCAGTTTGTGTAAATGTGACGTTATTGTAATCTATTGATACGGGTTCACGGAGACTTTTTTGTCGGTTTTTACGTGGCGGACAACATGAAAATGTGAAGTAATGTATTTCAATGGGAAGCATATTTTGTGGCCACAGCACAAAAATGGTAGGGAGTAATATAAAAAGCCGAAAATCCGCGTAGGGGGGTTGGTCGGGGTGGTGGATGGGTCAAACAACACAGGACATTCACCCGGGCAAGCGGGAATCGCGTCCCGCGTGTGGCGCTTTGTTTCCCGGGGATGGCGTCCCGTGAACACGTATCAATAGATTAAGAATAACGTGGACGTTTTCACAAACTGCCGTGAGACCGGGTTGGTTGATGCCAATTGGCCTTGTCAGACATCCATGCATTTTAGCATATGTATTTTTAAAGTGACATGATTAATTTCTGAAGAATAAAAAATAAGCTTAACCATAAGTTTAATAGGTGTTAATGGGGCCCCTGGTAGTTTGGGGCCCAAGGCAATTGCTTACCTTTGCCTAATGGTAAAGACCGTCCCTACTTAAAAATGAAAACATAGTAGTGTAGACACTAAAAATAGAACATATCCACCAGGAGCTATAATCAAGGTGAAGATGTTTTGGCCAGTAATTCTTACACCGTACATCACATATTTAAATTTTTTACATCTACGAGCTCACTGAATATAGGTTAATCTCATGATACAAGCCACGTCCATTTCAACCTATTAAATCTTGCAAAGAAATAACACAAACAAAACAATTTAAATATTAATATATCACAGGGATTAATCCTACCACTGATATGCACAGAGGTCTCAGCATAAATCTGATGTTTGATTCCCTCCTGTGTTGCTACACAGCGATAGGTGTTGGTCTTGGTCACAGCAGTTTGGAGGGTGATGTAGAAGCTGCCTTCTCTTTCTGAGACCTGTGTTACTGTAGCATTAAGGTTTTTTCCATCACTGTCCTGCCACTCTACTTTGGGTTTTGGATTGCCATGAACTTCACACTGCAGCACCCAGTCCTGTTGATCAAGTGTTGTGACAGATGGTTTTGAAGCTGTACCTGTGAACATGAAACAGATTAACAGATTATACAAGACAATTTTGATTAGTTTAAAGAAATGCAAACAACCCAGAGCGTTCCTTGATATCTATGTCTGCAGTATAGCCAGACCTTACTCCACAGCGCTGTGGAGGAGATAGATCAAAATCAGGACTTACCTGGGATGCTTTCCTCTGATCTGTCTTTTAAGACACGATCTAAAAGGCAAATCAAAACACATTTTATCAGACCTGCCATGTGAAACTGATTCACACAGATCGGACTGGTTTGTGTCAGACCTGGATGTCAGAGTGTACTTGAGACAAATAAGGTTGTATATAGAATGCTTGAATTTCAGAAAATGAGCAAATATCTTCAACTGTTTAATGAAAAAACTCACCAACAACAAGCTTAATGGTGTATATTTCACGTGGCTGAAGATTTGTAAAATCACAGGTGTAGACTCCACTGTCAGTCACCTTCGTATTTCTGATCATTATAGAGGCGTTGCCGTGTTTCAGTTCATCTGGAAAATATGAGACTCGACCTGGAAAGCAGTTTTTGTTATCATTGCTGCCTCCATTATAAAAGAACAAATCCTTCTGACAATCATCTTTCTGAGCAACTTTCTTCCAGTCAAACAGTTTTGAAGTAATGTTCTCCTTGGTGCTGAGGGAGCAAGGTAACACAACATCACTGTCTTCATTCACTTTGATGACTTTTAGCTCTGTAAGATAAAAAAAACATGTAATAATCAATATGTTTACATGCAGAGATATCAATAAATAATTATTAAGGCAGAATTTTGTTTATACACATTTTATACAGCAGATTAGTTTGTAGTCTAATTTCTGATCTACAATAATTATTTTGGCACTCACCAACAGCAAGCTCAATGTTGAATATTTGAGGTGGCTGAAGACGAGGAAAATGACAGGTGTAGGTTCCATTGTCGGATATCTTTGTATTTCTGATGATTATGGAGGCGTTGCCGTGTTTCAGTTCATCTTCAAAATGAGAGACTTCTTTACGACCGTAGTTGTAAGGAATGCCTGCGTCATACATGAAGACCTCCTTCAGATTTTCATCTTTCTGAGCAACTTTTGTCCAGTAAAAGCGCTTAAACTCAATGTTCTCCTTGGTGCTGAGGGAGCAGGGTAACACAACATCACTCCCTCCTTCCACGTTCATTCTGACTTCTGGCCCTGGTAGATAAAAACATGTTTTAGTCAGTATGTTTACGCATACTTCAAATTAGGGCTGGGCGATAAAACGATAACGATATGTATCGCGATAGACACATAATCAATATCAATAGAAAATGCGGTCGATAAAACGTTCGATAACTTGTTTTTCTTCATCAGAAGAAACCAGAGGTTGTGAATCACGTTTGGTTGCATGAACAAAGGCCCTCACTCTCTGGCAACCTAGCAACGTGGGGAGTGACACTCTAACAGCCAATCATGTAACAGTATCAAGTTTGGTTGCGCCACATCGCTGTCTCGTGTTCTTCAATAACAGAACCGGCGTGGAGTGGAAAGTGAGTGCCGCAGCGAGCGAGGAAATCGTTGATAAAACAGGAAAAGTTAGTATGGCAGTTTTGGGGATTTTATAAGTCTGACCGTAGTCAGACCAATAATAAATCAGACCGTCGTCCCCCCACCAACACTGGTACGACCACAAACTTGTTTTACCACTTTAGCCGCGCTCACACTTTGGAGCACAGCCGTATTCACCATCAACGTCCAACAACATCTGCAGCTGCAACACGGCACAAGCAGCAGACCACCATGGAGAGGTACTCTGCATCAGCGCCTTACTAAACACTACAAGCAGCAGACCACCATGGAGAGGTACTCTGCATCAGCGCCTTACTAAACACTACAAAGAAATAACGGAGGCAGACATGTCTGTTCAGAAGCCAGGTTACCAACCTAGCACTAAACCTGCAGAAAATAGTTCCTTCTCAGGTTTCTTATATATATATATATATATATATATATATATATATATATATATATATATATAACACTTTGCACTATTTTATGACACTTTTTATTAAGCATTTCTTACTTATTCTTTAATGTTAAGAGATAATTGTTAAGTGTTCATTGTGAATTTAATATATTTTTCTCCTGGCCCTTATTTTAAATAGGTCATAAAAAATATCAATAATTATCGATATCGACCGATATGAAAAACTTATATCGTGATACAGTTTTCAACCATATCGCCCAGCCCTACTTCAAATACTCTGATGACACTGCCAAACTTGCACTCCTAAATGATAAAAACTCTATCTTTGCCTACCAAGATTCTGTCTCTCACCTCACACAATGGTTCACCAACAACTACCTTCATCTGAATTTAAGTAGAACCAAATAACTATTTATCAATGCCCCCAGAGCACACAGAACAGCCCATGACATCTTTCCCAACCCAGTTTGCATACATAACAAACATAAACTGAGTTTTGATCAACCCACAACAAACATAAAGGCCGCCAACAGAGACTCTCTGCCATCCGCAAGTTGCTCCCTGTCACCTACTACTACTGTATAAGAGCATACTCCAATCCATTCTCCTCTATTGTTCCCCCATTGCTTTTTCAACACGTTAACTACCACCAACCATAGGCGCTGATACTCCAGAGCTCGAGCACCCACGGAAAATACCAAGCACTCACTGAGCACCCACGTATGCCAGACTGCCAGTAGGCTACATTTATTTAAAATTAAACATTGCAATTGGTGTAAAGTGGAGCGTCTGTCATAATGTGATTGGTTATGTCGTTGTCAGTTCCCTGCTCCGTATCCTATCCACCAATTGCAGCGTCTCTTGGATGAAAATTCCTCCACCCCCCCACAGTGCATGCATGTGCATTAGTTAATCAGAGTGAGAATTACATGGACAGATTTGTTATTAAAAAAGCAAACCTAATGATGCATTTTCGGTTCTTTAAGAATCTCCCCACCAAACGGGGCATCAGGAGAGGACACGTTGTTATGACTCGTTGTGGTTTTTTATTTACACTGATTGATTTTCCACATACTGTTGTTTAGTCCACAAATAGCAGGTTATAAACCAGTGGCGCATCTCTCCTGACGAGACAACATGTCGGAACTAGTACTCGGTCCCAGAGGCGCGGGAAGTCATTTTCAGCAGGGGGTGCGGGGTGCTGTCGGGGTGCGCAGGACGACTCTACCTCTGCCTCCCCCCCCCCCTCCATGAAGTACGCTACATACGGTGCGAACTAAATGGGCACTAAATCACATGCCAATCACTACTGGTCAAAAGATTCCTTTGCAGCGGCCCTGGTTTAAATCCGACCTGCGGCCCTTTGCTGCGTGTCATTCACTCTCTCTCCCTTTCCTGTCTATCCACTGTCAGTATCGAATAAAAAATAACAACAAAAAAAGATGAATGACTAGTCCAGCTGAGCAGGCATCAAGTATGCCTTTCCAGTTCAATAACCCAAGTACTGCCATCTGACTCACACATCACAAGACAATGTTACAATTAATTAAATCATACCAAAGCATTGTATGGCTCAAGACTATGGCGATATAGTATTCACTAAAAATCACCCAAGCAGAAAGCACAATAGTAATTCTGAAACGTGATTGACTGAAGATACAACAATGCCATCACACAACACAGCTGAGCGCAGGTTGCAAAATAACAGTCACTTAGTCAGCTGCAACTTCACAAACTGCAAAAGCCAACATATAGGCTACTGCTCTTGACAACTGTCTCACACAGGCCTATAGCAGCATCACAAAATCATGATGCAATACGTCTGATATGCATGGCATTTCAATAAACTAAACTAAATATGTGCATTATCTGGTCACACGGTCACAACAGATTATATTAACCTACTCAATTTACAGATAGCATAATAGCTCTTACCTTTAGAAGTTCTAATTTCTTGTCTTTTTCTTTGCAAAGTCGCAAATCAAATCCTCAAAGTCCAGCTCCCTCAGCAGCTCGCTAAACCCTACTACACATGTGTTGCTGTGTGTTGGGAGCACTTTACAGGCAACGCAACAAATGTCTCCGGTGGACAGTGACCTAGAATCCACTCCCGTGGTACCGTTTCACCGTTGTGAAGGTGTCGGTCAGTGCCTCGTTAGCGAGAGAGCGGGTCTTTCTGCCGCCAGCCTCGTCCCCCCTCCGAGATGCTGGACATTTAGCCGCCGATTCTGAAAGGCTAATATCCCTCTGGGTATAACTTCCTCCCGGACGGTCACTGTAATCGGTCCCCGTAGTGCAGGCTCTTCAGAGATGATGGTACCTGAGGGGCCATTACCTTGTTCTGTAATGCTGATGACCGCCGGCCTCATCTCTGTCTTTTTCCACAACAACTTCGCTAAAGTTAACGTTAGCCACCGTTAGCTGTGGCTGAGTGTAGCTGGTAGAAGGCAGCGATTCTTCCAAGCTAACGTTGGCTAGCTCCTCGACATCCTCCTCTTTGTCATTCCCAGCTCTTTTTAAAAAGCTATTTATTCGCGGGACATTTTTATAGCAGCCGCTTTCTCTCCGTTTTCCACACTTTCACTCGCTGATGCAACCCAATCTGACCGGGGATCAGTTACAAATTAATTCCACTCTTTCAATCTCAACTTGTTCTTAGAAAGCTGATCTTGGATCAGTGCGATGTAAACAACCTGCTCTATGCCCACCCACCTTTATCTTTAGCCAATCTACACAGTGCATGCGGCCTTCTCCCAATCATTACATTAAACAAATTTTATTTTATTCTGATTGGATAATTATCACCATAATGATTAATGCCCATTGGGTAATACGGGCTTGATCGCAGTTTGCCAACAAGGGGTGCTGCCACCAACAGGGGGTGCTGCAGCTACCCCAGCACCCCTACTTCCCGCGCCTATGCTCGGTCCCCTTTATAGCCCGTGCGCATTCATTTCTGGATTCTAACACATCATCTTTTTTCTCTTTTGGGATCTTACTGGTGCACGTTTCAACTCTTGACAGGCCCGTACTTCAATCAGGAAAGTCCCTCCCACCTATTAACCTGCGTTACATCGCTGTTGAACACCCATGACGTAGTGAACGCTACAATGCAAGTGCATCAACGGCATCCACCACCAGTGCAGAGAGTTCTTAATTTCCCACAAAGCTGATCACCAGAATCGGTTATTGCGCACTAGATACAGAGCACCACGAGTGGCCGGACATGGTGCTCCGTTAGGTCAGCTGTAGTTGATGGTCTAGTTACCCCAGAATAGGTGACTGTGCGCTGGATACAGAGCACCACAAGCTGCCGGTCGTGGTGCTCCATCAGGTCAGCGGTAGTTGGTGGTGTTAGTGTGTGTTTGTATCGGCTGCTGTCCATTTCCTAAGGTTCTGAAATGCAAACATTTTTTGACTACTTTTTTTTTTTTTTTTTAAAGGGCATGCGCCCGTGAGCACCCACGGAGGAAAACATAAATCGGCGCCTATGCCACCAACAAAAATAAACTCACTTGTGTCACCCAGATTGCATCAGAAATAATTGGCCCTCCCAACCCCAATCTATGAGATCTCAACAGCAAAGCAAACAAACGCAAAGCACGGACAAACGCACAACCCCAGACATGTCTTCTACCCCTTGTTCACACTGCTTCCATCAGGGCGCACATACAGGTCCTTGGCCTGGAGACGGGTCCGCTACAGTAAGAGTTTTGTGCCTTCTGCCATATTATCCCTAAATGTGATGTGTGTGTAACTTATATGTTGTTTATGCTGCGCACAAAGGGTGCCAGTGGAACTGACTGGAGGGAACTGTGCATTATAGGGTGTTCTTTTTTATTTATTTATTTATTTGATTAGGACAATGCACATTAATGAATGTGCCAGTGTTAGCCTAGGCTAATTTTCAACTGTAGTCCTAGTTGCCTAGCATGCATGTCTTTTATGGTGGGAAGAAACCGGAACACCCGGAAGAAACCCACGCAAACACAGGGAGAACATGCAAACTCCACACAGAAAGGCCTGAGACGACCTGGGTTCGAACCCAGAACCTTCTGTTCTGAACCCTGTTCAGGGTGAAGGTGTCTATGTTTTACTGTATGTGTATGTATGTATATTGTGAGACCTTGTACAGAATGTGCATACAATTTTCTCCAGTAGACAATAAAGACTATCTATATCTATCACCGGAATTATTTTACAATAGCTGTCATAAAAGTAGTTCAGTTTGTAGACTCATTTTTCCTCCACCATAATTATTTTTAAGATTAGATGATTATTCAATTAATTGAGTGACGGAACTTGTTTCCAGTTTTGTGAATGGGAAGATTTAAAAGGGTAGATACTGAACTGCATTTCATTTTTCCTGGTGACAAAAAAGGGAATCAAACTCTTTCATTATATTTGTGAATATACTTTAAAGTACCTTTTCTTTTACTCAAGTAACATTTTTAATGCAGGACTTCTACTTGTAGCAGAGTATTTTCAATGTTGTATTAGTACTTTTACTAAAGGATCTGAACACTGGTATGTTGTAGGGATCAACTGATCCTGACTTTATGTGTGTGACATCCTCCTGATAAAAAATCATTTTTCTCATTCTTTGCATTTAGGAAATGGTATAACTCTCCTGTAGAAATGAACCTAAATATTCATGAAGTTAGGCATGTTTAGCACTTAAAATGGTTTAATGTGTCACCCTGCAGCAGATTCTGAGCAAACGATATTTAAAAAAAACTTAAAAAAAAAAAAAAGGTAATCTGTGAGGAATATATATAATACACTACAAGTAGAGATGAAATAATTGTTGTTTCATGCTGGCTTTAACGTGGACGACAATGTGGAAAATATTACTTCAGCCCTCATTTATTTTCTTATTCTGCATTAATTATGTCTTTTTATGTGAAGCAAATAAAGTTAATTATTGGTTGTTCATGCACGCTTACCCTCCTGTCCACTCATATTTGTAGGATTCTCGTAGGGTACAGATTTGATCATTGGCAAATTATCAAAGATGTTTTATCAATATTAATAAAGTTATGAATATGGTTATTAATAACTTTATCAAATCGACAAACAATCAAAACGGGGCACCACCCTGCAAGTCAGGGACCAATAATCAAGCTGTGGAACAGTCTCATTTCTGTGGTAATCCTTTAAAAATGAAATAAAGGAAGGGGTGAATCCAAGCAACGGACCTGATTGACCAGCAATAGCTCTATACGAACGTAAGCCAATTTCACGTGTGAAGCCGTTAGCTCAGGAGCTACGCGGATAGCCTGTGTTGTGTGTGTGTGTGTGTGTGTGTGTGTGTGTTAGTAAAAGAAGAAAGAGTAAAGGAGTAAAGAAAAGAGGCACTCTGATCGCAGTTATCGATAATGACCCAGTTCCCCTCAGCCACTCAAGTCTGGGCTAACGTGTAGTTAGAACAGACTGAGACTTTTGGTTTTGCTGACGGAAACGTCACTATAACCACTCTAGTAGCCAACAGCTGATTTTCGCGATTCTATCGCAGACAGTCACTAAACTCCTGAAAGGAGTGATTTAAGCAGGTAGCGATTACAGTTAGACCAAGCTACTTAACACCACATAAATCAACGGTATAATTGATTGATTATACATTCACAGAACAGATTAATAATCACATATGGACCAGTACATTAAATCAGATCACATTAATGGCAACAATGGTAGCGAACCCTTTGCTCATTAATAACAAAACAAAAACGCACTAGTTCTAATATCTGCCCAGAACTGTGTAAAAGCCTCCTTACGGTGCATCGTTTGTCAGTTAAAACTTCTTGCCAGAGTTTAACGATCCGTTTCGTCCCGAAGCAGAGGGGACAAGACGTAATCCAGGTCGACCAAACAAGAAACAGAACGCCGTCCTTTTCTTGAATCCAGGCTGATTAAACCCGCTGCAGATGAGGGAATACTTCGGCCAGTATTTCCTCGGATCCCCTTTGTATATCAGACCGATATAAAGTTGTCGCAGCTCAAAACTCGACCAGCGAGGTGATGCCGGCTAGCTAGTCCGGACTAGAGTGCTTCCTATAGCGACCTGAGTCGCGGTGGAAAAGCGAAGAAAACACACGCACCGACAGCTTTTATCCTTCCTCCGCCTCCTAGTGGTGGGGGGTGCATTCAAGGACCCGACGACTAATGGGAAAACTGCAACCTGGTCACAGGTGTGAAGCAGTTCTTTGTCTCACCACCAGTCTGCCTTGCTGTCCTCGTGTTGAATGCACATTCTCCATTTTGCGAAGTGGCGGCTTGTAGGAGTTTGGTGAAACTGGCTTTGGGATTCACATGTAGGCCAAGATCCTTTGTCTTGCCTCCCCTGTGTCTCTGCAGTCAACTCAATCTGAGCCATTTTTGGTTAGGATCAATGTTTAACCAGCTTCTTGGTCCCCAACAGTCCCCCTTTTTGCTCTGAAGAGCGGTTGGTCCCCGATCTTTGGAGCAAACCAAGGACCATACAGTTCATGGGAGAAAGGGTTAAACTGATATTAAACATAGTCCATGCCTTCCTGGGAATGAGAAGTAGTTCACAAGTTCAGAATGTTCATATGTTGACTGAGGCTACAGTGTCTGGGCAGACAAATGAGGCAGTGTCTAGGCAGACAAAATTCTAACTGTCGCTAAACACCAAATGTTTAAACAAGACACAATAGGTAAGCAATGAATTATCCCTTGTACAATCATTGTAGTTATTTCAATATGACATTAACCCAAAATATAGTGAAACAAAAACAAATGAAGGAAGATAGGAAAGGAAAGTGAAGTAGTTAGGGGTTAACAGGTTCACTCCAGAAAAGAATTGGGGTTCACCAGTGTATGTACATGTGACTGTGTGCATGTACCTGTGGACTGGTGCATGTATGTTTTAATTTCAAAACAAATACTCAATGCAGACTCTAGTCTGTATACATTCTGTCTTCTGATGCGTAGGTAAATACAATTGAGTCCTATCTCTCATTCTTATGAGCTACGTAAATTTTGAATTGCACTGCCAAGACTATATGTCAGATGTACCTGTGAAGATCGCACAATACGGTTAGTAGCAGATTTATGGGTCTACAACAAGGCTTGAGTTTGTTGACCGAAGAGATTCCTTCTCTACCGATGCTTCGCATTAAATCTCTTGCTACTAGCACCTGGTTTTGTTTCTGTGACACCTGACAGTCTAAAGCATGCACTGGGTTATTGAGGAACAGAATGGAACTAAAAGTAAATTGTATCCTGAAAGGAATTTTTACTACCGAAGCTTTGAGGTAGTTTGACTACTGTTTGAAAAGTTTTAGGATGGAAGTGCATGTCAACAGAGTGAGGTGAGGTATGCAGCTATCCCTATGACTCAACTGGTTTGAGTCTTATCCTCTTGGGGGGAAAAGCCTCCCTCCCCCTTTCCAGGTGCAGAAGCTGCTCTTCTCCTGGGAGTGAGGACCACAAGTGGAGTTGGTCTGACTGAACGTGTGGTTCAGGAGTAGGACCGTAGATGTCACGGCTGTGCAGTTGGGTGCTGAAAGGCATTCAACCCACATGGTGAGGCTGCACGTGACGATGAGGAGGTACTGGGTACCTCGCCCAGTTCTGATAACTGGGCCAATCAAGTTTACCTGGAGGTGGGGTCATAAGTGTATGACCCCCTTTCCCTGGAGTACAGAGAAGGCGCCTGCTCCAGCCACCTTGAAGAAAGTCTGCAGGGACTCCAAAGAAAGGCAGTGGTTTTGCTGTGCAAAAGCTGGAGGCGGGTCAGGTGGGCGCCAGTGATGGTGCCAGTCTGGCCTGACGACCGGATTCTTTGGCCAAAGTGATATGGGCACGTCTGTGGGCGTGGCGCCATTAAAGGGTGCACCTTTAACCATACAGGTGTGGCACGGTGCATCGCTGTTGTTCAGCGAGCAAAGGAAAGACCTGTGAGGGTTGGAAAAGTCGAGGCTGCCAGACTGCGGCAGCTGTGTGCTCGCCGGCGGCAAGGAAAAGTCAGTGCCAGGGTCAGGCTCTGGAAGAATCATGGCCATTTGCTCATGAATGATGGTGACTTGTCCGTCTGGGGCTGGCAGACTGCCTGCAGGATCAAGTGGCCTCAGGGTGTCGACCTGAGCCGGAATGTGTCCCCGGTGGCTGTCAGCGAGTGGGCCTGGCCTCAGGTGATTGTGACCACTGCCCAAGTCTTCTGTGTCCCTCACACAGATGAGACCAGGATGCACCAGAGTCATCCTCTGGGGTGTGATATCGACCAAAACAGGTTTTGTGATGGGCGGTTTATCAGGCAGGTAGCTGGGAATGCTACCACTAAATACTACACCTAATACTGGTGTACTGAGGGGAAGCATTGTTTTAACGACTTCTGCCGAAGTGTTAGAATGTGTCTGACTTATTCTGGAGACGCAGTCCAGCAGGGCTAGGGTGCTCACACCCCCTTTTTCCCCTGCTGTCTCTGGAGCCGGCGGGGGTTGTTCAGAACAGGAGAATCATAGTCACTCAGATGAGGACGGCTCCTCCCCTTTGGCAGTGGGGATGGAGTCTGATCAAAGCGGGATGGCAAGCTTTGTGGCTCGCGCCGTTTGTCAGTGGACGGAACTCTGATTCTACCTGTGTTCCTCTGATGTTGCAAGACATTCCTCCCCCTTTTGGCAGGGGAGTGGTGATCTCTCCTCCTAGGGGGAGGAGAAGAAGAAGAAGGGTCTCTCCTCCGGGAAGGTGAGGAAGAGGGTTTTCTCCGCCGAGGTAGCGGAGATGAACAAGATCGGTCTCTCCGAGGAGGAGGACGAGAAGAAGATGAACAAGAACGGTCTCTTCTCTGGGAAGAAGACCAGTGGGTTTTTCGCCGATGTGGCGGAGAGAAATGGTGTCTCTGACTGTGAGGAGACCAAGGAGGAAGAGAATAGAACACTGTTCTTTGCTTGGCACGCCGGAGCTGTGCCGAGAGGTCCTCACGGCTTTCCTCTAACCGGGAGACCTCATCACGCCTGGCTCGGACTCTCTGTCTAAGCCAGGCTGTTTTGCGCTGCTCAGCTCCATAGCTGTCTTGCAGCAGTGCGAGCTGTGCTTGGAGGACAGCGCGTTGCCGATGGGTTCGGCTCTGATAGATTAGCACCTATTGGCCAAGCAAGCCTTGTATGCAAGCTTTTAGCATCCAAGACGGCTGTGCCCTGTAAGCCAATAGTTCCTGGAGTATTTCATCGCAGGTACTGTAGTTTCATAACCCTCACGGTTATTCTCTTCAGAGTCTAGGATGAGACAAGCGACCACATTCTGCAGGACTGTGTCGGTCGGCTCATTGGAAGCTTTCGCCTCCAGCCTCTGGTACTCAAAGCGACTCATTTTACCTCTAGTAAATAGATTGCTACCAGGGCTCAATTCCTTTGTGGTGACAAAGGCAAATTAAATGTGAACAAGTTGATTCAAGGAGCAGGTGAAAGGCTTAACCTGTAGTTCCTTTAGTTTTAAGTGTTGACTGCTAATTAAGTTTATTACTACCATTTATCACCAACCCAATTCCATCAGGTGGTCGCGGAGGTCGCACCACCTCAGGTGAGTAATAGCTGTTACTTTCAAAAATCTGAGTGTTAGTATTAATAACTTTAAGATCGAGTAGAGCGTGAAAATCTTGACTGCTAACTAAGCTAGTTACTACCATTTACCACCAACCCGATCGTGTCAGGTGGCCGTAGAGGCCCGGACACCTCAGTTGAGTAATAGCCGTTACTGTCAAGGGTTAAAGTAGAGCGTGAAAATGTTGTTGTCTACTAACCAATGTACACACTGAAAAATTCACAGACCACAACTGAATGTATGCTTGGCAGGTTGCAGAAAAAATCAAATTTTTTAAATACTTAAAATAATATTCAAAAATTATGGATTATTATGTATAATTATTGTAACAACGCTGGTTCTAACAGGCTCACACGGGGCGTCAAAATGTAGGATTCTCGTAGGGAACAGTCTCATTTCTGTGGTAATCCTTTAAAAAGGAAATAAAGGAAGGGGTGAATCCAAGCAACGGACCTGATCGACCAGCAATTGTTACAACCAGTACACAAACAATCACAAGCAACTGCTAATTAAGCATAATAAGATTTATTAACGTCACAATTATCAGTAGCTAATCAATAATCCTTCAATAATAAACTCATATACCTTTTTACAATATCACAACCAAAAACAAAGCAAGTGACAAAAAAAAAAAACAATGCAGCATGGACACGTCTGTGTCTGTGTGTGTGGGAGTGAGTGAAAAAGGAGTGGGGGCGGTGTCGAAGTGTAGTTCTAACCCCAAAAACAACTCCAAAAATGGCTACTCCTGTGAGCTGCACAAACTATTTAGCCTCAAGAGGGCGGTAGTGGTGCTGCGTGCACGGGCAGGGGCTGAAGAAGCCGGGGGGTTGCTAGGCAACGCGCACGCTTAGCCGGTATGGTAGCTAGTTCCTGTGTTAGCTCTATACGAACGTAAGCCAATTCCACGTGTGAAGCCGTTAGCTCGGGAGCTACGCGGATAGCCTGTGTCGTGTGCGTGTGTGTGTGTGTTAGTAAAAGAAGAAAGAGTAAAGGAGTAAAGAAAAGAGGCACTCTGATCGCAGTTATCGATAATGACCCAGTTCCCCTCAGCCACTCAAGTCTGGGCTAACGTGTAGTTAGAACAGACGGAGACTTTTGGTTTTGCTGAGGGAAACGTCACTATAACCACTCTAGTAGCCAACAGCTGATTTTCGCGATTCTATCGCAGACAGTAACTAAACTCCTGAAAGGAATGATTTAAGCAGGTAGCGATTACAGTTACCAAGCTACTTAACACCACATAAATCAACGGTATAATTTATTGATTATACATTCACAGAACAGATTAATAATCACATATGGACCAGTACATGATTAAATCAGATCACATTATAATGGCAACAATGGTAGCGAACCCTTTGCTCATTAATAACAAAACAAAACGCACTAGTTCTAATATCTGCCCAGAACTGTGTAAGCCTCTTACTGTGTGCGTTGTTTGTCAGTTAAAACTTCTTGCCAGAGCTTAACGATCCGTTTCGTCCCGAAGCAGAGGGGACGAGACGTAATCCAGGTCGACCAAACAAGAAACAGAACGCCATCCTTTTCTTGAATCCAGGCTGATTAAACCCGCTGCAGATGAGGGAATACTTCGGCCAGTATTTCCTCGGATCCCCTTTGTATATCAGACCGATATAAAGTTGTCGCAGCTCAAAACTCGACCAGCGAGATGATGCTGGCTAGCTAGTCCGGACTAGAGTGCTTCCTGTAGCGACATGAGTCACGGTGGAAAAGCGAAGAAAACACACGCACCGACAGCTTTTATCCTTCCTCCGCCTCCTAGTGGCGGGGTGGTGCATTCAAGGACCCGACGGCCCATGGGAAAACTGCAACCTGGTCACAGGTGTGAAGCAGTTCTTTGTCTCACCACCAGTCTGCCTTGCCGTCCTCGTGTTGAATTGGTGAAACTGGCTTTGGGATTCACATGTAGGCCAAGATCCTTTGTCTTGCCTCCCCTGTGTCTCTGCAGTCAACTCAATCTGAGCCATTTTTGGTTAGGATCAATGTTTAACCAGCTTCTTGGTCCCCAACATATTTATCCACATGAATCCCGATAATTGTATGAAAATATTGAATATGTAAGATTTCATGCGCATAGCATACGTTAGATAAGCAAAACGTGTTAGGCCTATACATATTATGTTATAAGGGTTAGATGGTTGCGGGTGGGTGAGAGAAATACATCATTAGTGTGGATAATATTCTCTAAACTGTAAACAGAGCTGTTTGCTGCTGCACCGCTGTGTGCTTTTACGCACGAGGACAGCAGTCCACAGTTTAACTTCATTGATTATTTCAGAAGCTAAAAGGTGAGTTCTTATTCCTTTGTCAAGTTCATAACTACAGTTTACAGTTTTGCTGCTAAAATGTCCTACGGTATCAACTGCAGTGGCATTACAGCGTACAGTTACTGAATGCAGCTCTCTCATTCAAATAAATCTTTAACAAAAACACTTAAAGGCCTACATCGCAAAAAGTGGGTATGCACTATATGTGGGGCATAGGGGCGCAGCACCATTAGGGGCTCCAAAGCGATGGTAAAAAAAAAAAAAAATAGAAAAAAGAAAAAAAATATTATTTTCTATATGTATGTGCTGTTATGTGTTTCTAAATCCTTTCTGCATTTCTTCAATGTTATATGTAAGAGTTAATGCCCAACGAGGTGTCCGTTGTCAGGACGGCGATGCGTGAACCATCCAACGCGCAGCGGAGGACGGTTAAGTAAGGGTTAATGCCCGACGAGGTGTCCATTGTCAGGTATTAATGGACGACGGCGAGGCGTGAACCGAAGCAAAAGTCCATTAATACCTGACAATGGACACCTCGTCGGGCATTAACCTGCTTATACCATGGTCACTTGCCAAATAACATATTTTTAAAACATTAGTTCATATTTTAATTAGTTTTACAATCAAAATCTAAAGTTTATCCAAACAATAACTCTGTTTCCCTGGTTACGCCTGAACGGTTTGACTAATACCTGGAACAATCTTTCCCATCCATCAGGTTCTTATGCAATGCAAACGTTCACTCCACCAGGAATTAAGGACCATAGATACGACTTGCCTCCCTGTCAACCGGAGATATTTATATAGTCCCCTCAGCTGATAGAACCCTTCAGTTTAGCTACGAGCCAGAAAGCTAACATTATACTAGCAAGATCCAAAGTCAATAACATTGTCTACAGTTGGCAATCAGTAAAAATAATTTGACAGTATGTTGAACAACAAGACAAGCTAGCTATCAGCCATGTCATTGTCTCCAAAACAATATAACGACTTTTACGAAGAATTTGATCCGCGATGTGTAACGTTACTGTCGGCTGCAGCGGCGCAGCTTGAAGCAGCGAGCTGAACAGTGAACGGGATGTGAGATAACGTTATTCGCTGTGAAACAAAGTCCGTCCAGAGGGCCAGTAGAACTTACTTCTTGCAGCCTGTGTATTTTAGCGCCATCCTGTGGTGTTCAGAGGACGAGTTGGAAATAATAAATCCACATTTCCTTTTTGATTTAATGTGGCGTGTCGGTACACGATCCGTTCTGCCTGCACGATCCGTTCTGCACATGCGCAAAATGTTTGCGCATGTGCTGTTGTACGATGATTTGCGACACTGCACAATCTGTACCACGCTTCCGGTCGACAGCCAAGCTAACGTTAATAGTGAATCCCAATCTTCCCCTTATCCCTAACCCTTTGTCTTAACCCTTGTTGTGCACGTTCACGTGAGAGCTAGTGCTGTCCCAATACTCGCCTTGATAGAGGGATAGGGCATAGGGGAAGGGCCAGAGGTCCCTGTCGGTACACAATCCGTTCTGCCTGCACGATCCGTTATGCACATGCGCAAGATAATACTGTTTACTAGCCAGACATGGGGGACTCGAGTCACATGACTTGACTAGAGTTAGACTCGAGTCGCAAATTTTAGGACTTGAGACTTGCTTGATTAACATTCATAAAAGACTCGACTTGACTTTGACTTGATATTCATGACTTGAAACTTGACTTAGACTTGAGTCAAATGACTTGAAATGACTTGATTTTCTGTTTAATAAATATATTTTTCCCCCTCTTATATAGAGGAGGAGTTAACTTTACGCTTTTAGTGCTGTTGCATGCGCAGGAACCGTTGATATGATGAAGCGGCGCGCGGCGGCAGACCGTCAGTAAACAACACTGGCTATGGTTAGTAACTTAACGTCATGGATCCCGTCCCTCTACACAGAAAATAATAGTTTGGCTATAAGGATTACACGTCTGACCAGGCAAAGAAAAAACGAACGGCAGTTTGCAAGGTCTGCAGTAAAAAAATTCCCGACGTCGAATTTCATTAGACACTTCAAATTGGGAGATATTCGGTTCCAGTCCCCATATTCAGCTGAACCACTATTTGGACGTTTGTGATGGACAGAAGTCCCTTCAGTTTTTGGCCATGAATAAGCACATCCTCCCCTCTTTGTTCAAGGTGGCGGTAAGAGCGAATAAAACTAGGCACACATACACATCATCTCTCTCTCTCTCTCTCTCTCTCTCTCTCTCTCTCTCTCTCTCTCTCTAACACACACACATGCAGACGTAAGTATGTGAATAAAGCTAGGCACACATACAACACACTGCACTCTCACACACACGCACATGCACACATTCACTCACAAATACATTGACAAATATCAACATATACTTTCCATTCCATGTGATAAGCCAAGGTGGTGGCATTCAGCTACTCTTAAAGAATATGTTTTGTTCTTTAAGAGAAGGAAAGGTTAAAGGTTGTGTTTCTGTCTCATAAAAGTGAGGCATGTTTGAAGAATATTATTTGACTTAGGAACAATTATACTGCCGTGAAAGAGGCAAAGCAGCGGGTGTCTGATACTGTGGGAGGTGCTGCGGGAGTATGGGGTGAGGGGGTCTCTACTCAGGGCCATCCAATCTCCGTACGACCAAAGCGAGAGCTGTGTCCAGGTTCTCGGCAGTAAGTCGGACTCGTTTCAGGTGAGGGTTGGCCTCCGCCAGGGCTGCGCTTTGTCACCAATCCTGTTTGTAGTATTTATGGACAGGATATCGAGGCGTAGTCGGGGTGGGGAGGGGTTGCAGTTTGGTGGGCTGGGGATCTCATCGCTGCTCTTTGCAGATGATGTGGTCCTGATGGCATCATCGGCCTGTGACCTTCAGCACTCACTGGATCGGTTCGCAACCAAGCGTGAAGCGGTTGGGATGAGGATCAGCACCTCTAAATCGGAGGCCATGGTTCTCAGCAGGAAACCGATGGAATGCCTTCTCCAGGTAGGGAATGAGTCCTTACCCCAAGTGAAGGAGTTCAAGTACCTTGGGGTTTTGTTCGCGAGTGAGGGGACAATGGAGCGGGAGATTGGTTGGAGAATCGGCGCAGCGGGTGCGGTATTACATTCAATCTATCGCACCGTTGTGACGAAAAGAGAGCTGAGCCAGAAGGCAAAGCTCTCGATCTACCGGTCAGTTTTCGTTCCTACCCTCACCTATGGTCATGAAGGCTGGCTCATGACCGAAAGAACGAGATCCAGGGTACAAGCGGCCGAAATGGGTTTCCTCAGGAGGGTGGCTGGCGTCTCCCTTAGAGATAGGGTGAGAAGCTCAGTCATCCGTGAGGAGCTCGGAGTAGAGCCGCTGCTCCTTTGCGTCGAAAGGAGCCAGTTGAGGTGGTTCGGGCATCTGGTAAGGATGCCCCCTGGGCGCCTCCCTAGGGAGGTGTTCCAGGCACGTCCAGCTGGGAGGAGGCTTCGGGGAAGACCCAGGACTAGGTGGAGGGATTATATCTCCAACCTGGCCTGGGAACGCCTCGGGATCCCCCAGTCGGAGCTGGTTAATGTTGCTCGGCAGGGCTCGACATTAAGGCTTGTCCGCTTGTGGATTTTTTGTAGGACAAGTGGAAGAGAAATTTACTTGCCCCACTGGACAAGTTAAAACTCAAACAAATCAAAATGCCACTCATTTCGTCAATGTTACAGAATTGAAACAAATACATATTTTACCCCACAATCCCGGGCAGCGGGTCGGCGGGCCGCTAACGTTAGACCCAGCCCGCTGTTCAGCGCATTCTCCGAAAGCGAAGCAGCATGAAAGCACGGCGAGCTAGCCGGTGTTAGCTTGCTAACTCCACCTTAACGTTACCTCCTCGCCACATCCTTCACCGAAAACAAGCTGAAAACCGAAGTCACTCGTGGCGATAGCAATGTGCTTTGTGTGGATGAAGCATTATATACGTTATTATGTGCCACTCATTCCGTTTATGTTACATATTTTACTTTAACGATTTGAAACAAAATACATTAACTAACGTTAGACCCAGCAGCAGCGGGAGAGCGGACCGCTGACGTTAGACCCAGCCCACTGTTCAGCTCCTTCTCTGTAAGCATACAGCATGAAAGCACCGCGGAACCAGCAAGCCAGGCAGCCGGTGTTAGTTAGCTAACGTTAGCATGCTAACTACGCTTTAACGTTACTCCGTCCCCACATTGTTCACAGAAAACGAGCCGAATAAAGCTGTCACTCGTGGCGATAGAAGTATGCTTTGTGCGGATGAAGCATGAAGTTAATTTGACTCTTGACGGCTAGCTCTCTGCCTCGTAACGTTACTAGCTGCTCCGCTACTCGTTTGTAGCGGATTAAATATCAGGTAATAATCAACTGTAAAGTAGCTACACCTTTTTAAAGGATCCCTTGGTAAGTGAAATTGTAGAAAGAAAATTTTAGATATAGTATAAGTTCAAGTCACCACTACCTCTGGTCAAAATATTGAATTAGTATCTCAATATATTGACTCAGTATCTCAGAATATAAACAAAGAATATCAAAGTAATGAGAAACTATAAAATATTGACTTAATCTCAATATATTGGCTTAGTATCGTAATATATTGACTTAGTAACTCAACATATTGGTTCAGTATCTCAATATATTGACTTAGTAACTCAGAATATTGACTAAGAATCTCAAAGCAATGAGAACATTCAAAATATTGACTTACAATCTCAATATATTGACTCAATATCTCAAAATATCTCAATTGACATAGTAACTTAGAATATTGACTAGGAATCTGAAAGTAATGAGAAACTTTAAAATATTCACTTAGAATCTCAATATATTAACTTCTGCACACCGGCGTGCAAAGTATAACTTTGTATTATGAGTCTGGAGATCCTTTTTACTTGTTGAAGGGGAAATCTATTCTTGGGACACATTTGTTTCTACTGTTTAAACTGAATTGTATTAATGTTGATAGTGTTTGGATGCTTTCAATGGTTTCTTAAAATTCTGCATTAGCAAAACATAAAAAAAATTATAAAATGATTAATCTTTACTCGGACAAGTGACTTTTGTTCATGGACAAGTGAAACGTAAATGTACTTGTCCGAAGGACAAGTGCCTCAAAAAGTTAATGGCAAGCCCTGCTCGGGAAAGGGAAGTTTGGGGTCCCCTGCTGGAGCTGCTCCCCCCGCGACCCGACACCGGATAAGCGGACAAAGATGGATGGATGGACCATTAGACTTGAATTGTTTGAAGGAATTTCATGATTTGATGTTATGTTTGATGCATATTGAACAATGTTGATTTACTGTTGTCCTAATATCCGTTTTAGGCTGTGCTTTTTTATCTGTGTTAATTTAAACTCTTCAGATGTATGTGGACACAATATCTTTTGAATATTGGGTAAAAAATGCAAATAAAACTCAGTTCACAATCAGCTTGTTTAAAAATGGAAACTTTGGTAGGACTTGACTTGTGACTTGCTTGACCAAAGCTATGACTTGACTTGACTTGCTTGATTTTCACAAAAAATGACTTGGACTTGCTTGAGACTTGAAGGTTAAGACTTATGTGTGACTTGTTCCCATCTCTGCCGCTAGCTGACAGCTAGATTCAGTCTAAAATAACGTTAAAGGTGCTGACACACCAAGGAGATTATCGGCCGTTGGACAGTCTGGCAGTCTGCCAGGTCGACCAGACAGACCTATAAATGTAAGTATTTTCGGCTTAAAGAATTGATTTAAAAATTACGAAAGTCTTGTTTTGTGCTCTACACCCTCCTGTACATACATATTTGCAACTATATTTGTAATTGAAATGTTTTTTAAAATTCGCTAGCTTGCTATGCTAATGCTAATGGTAACGTTAACACTACATTGCTTATTTGCACAACAGTCCCGCATTTCTCTGCCTTGAAGGGACTCCTTGCATGTCTACAGTGTTAACTAAACTCCATTAGCAGCGAATTTCGTTTGATATCATTGCATAAAACTACTTGCTTTGGATACATTGCTACGTGCTTTACATATACCGTCCTGTATCAAACAGGGATGCAGGAGGAAACCCAGCAGCTGATCCACTTTCAGGCTGAAAACGAGTAGAAGTTTCTAAAATCAAAATATGCTGCAAAGCAACTATAGGAGTGAATCATGCGTTCATGTTGTAGCCATTCATTATTGTATTGGTGGTACTGTATTATTGTAATTATTTGTAATGCATACCTGTTCATGTACCTCTACATTGTTGTTGGTTATGATACAGGAGGGAAAGGTTACTGGCTAACATGCATCAGACTGTAGTCTGGAATTTCTGAATAACTGTAGGTTTTTTTTGTGGTCTTGTGTGTCTTTTTTGAGTTTTATACATTTGAGTGCTTTTTTTATATGTGTGTGTGACATGTAAGTTATGGTTTTAATAGATGATAATGGTTATGTAACATAATGTATTTTATATAATGTTTTTGCCTGTTGTGTTTACTTTATTGGGCAATAAAGACAGATTTTTATTAACAAGCAAAGTGTTTCTGAACATCAATGACATTCAAAACAGTGATCTAAAACAGATAAACAACACACCATGCAGTGTGTTTAAAAATATGTATTGAGAACAAACCTAAGTAGTACACAGATAAGAACATCTGCACCACCAAAGTAAACTATAAACTATATACATGCATATGACACTTCAAAACCCATGCAATAGACATACACACACTTGCAGACGGCATCTTGGAAGTTTGTGATCAATACTGTATGGTGACATAACCGTAACCAAGTGGTGTCCCATTTCATAGGGGTATGTTTTCACCCCTAGCCCTTGCCACTTGGTTCAAGGGACAAGGGCCAGAGATAAGACAAAGGGTTAGGGTTAAGGGGAGGATTGGGATTCAGTTTAGCTAACAGCTCATTCAGCTAACCGCTAGCTGAGACAGCATGTAATAACTTTAAAAGACCCTCAAAATAAAACTTGAAAATAAACGTTAACATATATAACATCTGTTATGTCAGTTCTACTTTACTTGTGCTCATTACAAATCACTCAATATTTGTCTTAATTGTTATTACTGTAAAGTCTTAATTTGGCTGTAGCCTGCTTTTCCCATTAAGTTTGACTTAAGCTGCTTACACATATAGCCGACGGCCGACCGTTGACAGAAAAGCCAGTCGAAATGATCAGTCTCCCTGGGAGTTGGTCCAAAAAGTGCCACAGAACACACCAACAAGACAAGACTAGATGTAATACATCTCTATAACAGCAGGCAGCGCTAATCTGTATTGTTGCCCAAGAAATGAAAACCGGCAGCTGATTGGACAAACGCGTCACATGGGTTTGTTTTCTCCGGATATTGAGAGCCAGACTGTCCTGGCGGCCGTTCAGAATACAATCTCATATTGTACTAAAATAGTTCACTGAAACATGTTTCTGAAAACATTTTAAGCGAGAAATAGGCCGTGCAGTTGCTGAATCTGTCTTCATTTCAGCTCGACAAAGGTCAGTTTAGAAGATTTTCATCAGATTTTGAGAGACTCTAGTCACCTCATTCCGCTCGTCATTTCCGGGTGAGTCCCGGCTGCCCTGCCGGCGACTGAACATGTCAGGTCGGCCAAAATGAACACAGACACATCGAACAGACTTGAGTCACGGACCTCACCAGACTGTCCAACGGCCAATAATCTCCTTGGTGTGTCAGCACCTTTAACGTTATTTTAGACTGATCTAGCGGTTAGCCGAATTACCTGTTAGCTAAACTAACGTTAGCTTCCCGGTGGAGGCTAGCGTAGAACAGATCGTGCAGGTCGTATCCTCGGTAAAACAGTATTATCTTGTGCATGCGCAGAACGGATCATGCAGGCAGAACGGATCATGTACCGACATGGCGCATTCATTTAGAACATTAAACAGACAGTTTCACCGGAACTCCTTTAGTAGGTGTCCTACATCACTTTTTAATGGACACCCTGCAGCCAATCAGAATCGAGTATTCACCCAGACCATGGTATAAAACATTTTAGAGGACTAC
Source organism: Perca flavescens (assembly GCF_004354835.1). Taxonomy (NCBI): domain Eukaryota; kingdom Metazoa; phylum Chordata; class Actinopteri; order Perciformes; family Percidae; genus Perca; species Perca flavescens. The sequence continues at coordinate 4,003,571 of NC_041334.1, forward strand.
AGCGGGGGTCACCAACCTTTTTGAAACTGAGAGCTACTTCATGGGTATTGAGTGCCGTGCGCGCCGAGCAAGCAGGTACGAGTAGTGAATGGTCATTTATGGAAAACAATGAATATTGCAAAACAGCTGTCATGGGCTAAAAATAGAAAAAGAAAGAGGGAAAAGCAGATAGCATGTCACGGGATGCGACAGCAGTTAAATACGTGGATGGTGAAAGGCAACAGGTAGGATTTAAAGTGTGACGTCTGTGCTTGGAGGCTTGCAAATATTCATGTTAACATGCAAACCACTTTTGCTGCTTTGTACTTTGTAGATTTTGGTTAAACCCTATGGTACCAATGACATGCATGACATATCTCAATTTTATTCATGTTAAATAACAACTGGTAAATATAAGGTAGCATGCACAATAAATGACAAGAAGCTGGAAAACATAACTTATGCAATAACTCTGGTTTAACATGGAATCCTTAATAGATTTTGTTTTGCCATTAGCTGTGTCAGCTGTGTTGTCAGACATACAGGCTATAGTCTAATTACATCTGTTGGGTGACATGGTATGGGGTGCCGTTTGTAAAGCGGCTCCCTCTGAAAATAACAGCAACATTTTGTCACATTTAGCTTCAAACAATGTTTAAAAAACTGGTATGAATTTTTAAGGGTCACTTTTTAGCACATTTAGAACAATATTTGTCAACTTAGAGATATTTTAAATAGTTAAATCTAAACATTAAATGTTACACCTAAATGTTAAATTTAAATATAAATCTAAATATTAAATCTAAATGTTAAATCTAAATCTAAATGTTAAATCTAAATATTAAATCTTAATCTAAATCTAAATGTTTAATCTAAATCTAAATGTTAAATCTAAATATTAAATCTAAATCTATATCTAAATGTTAAATCTAAATATTAAATCTAAATCTAAATCTAAATTTTAAATATAAATGTTAAATCTAAATCTAAATATACATGTTGAATCTAAATGTTTCGGGTGAAACTAAATATTTAGCTAATATGTAAATTCAAAATACCGGTAACCGGAAGTACCAAAATAAAAGCTTGAGGAGGTCAGTGTGTGTTTATAGTGTCAAATAATGAATAACAAAACATCTCATCCGGGGAAATGGACTCTTGGACATGGATTATTGTGATAATAACTACCTAAATAATAAACACGTTTGGAGAAACTGTATTTGAAGAGTACTTTGAGTTTTTAGTGTCACTTTTATGAAGGGGGCGAGACTTATGACCTGTAGCCACTATAGCCAGCCACGAGGGGGGCTCACTTTGACTGATCTGTCATGTTCGCTTGCATGAAGGCCAGCAAGAGCCTGACCAGGTACGGTAATGTTGGCCATGGTCACGCTGCGAAAATGTCCAACGAATCGGCGTTAGCCGAGAACATCGGCAGAGCCGTCCTGGCGGCTATTCAAACTTTTTCAACAGCGACAGCAACCGCCTCAAAACATAACCTGTTAAAAGAGCAAGGAAAGCAAAGTTTTAGACTACAACCAAGGCACATGTTCTCAAACTTGTGAGATGGTAATGTAAATACTCTTCTAACCCCTAACCCTATTTCTCCAAACGTGTTTATTATTTAGGTAGTTATTATCACGATAATCCATGTCCAAGAGTCCATTTCCCTGGATGAGATGTTTTGTTATTCATTATTTGACACTATAAACACACACTGACCTCCTCGAGCTTTTATTTTGGTACTTACGATTACCGGTATTTTGAATTTGCATATTAGCTAAATATTTAGTTTCACTCGAAACATTTAGATTCAACATTTAGATTTAGATTTAGATTTAACATTTAGATTTAACATTTAGATTTAGATTTAATATTTAGATTTAACATTTAGATTTAGATTTAATATTTAGATTTAACATTTACGTAGATTTAGATTTAATATTTTAGAATTAACATTTAGATATAGATTTAGATTTAATATTTAGATTTAACATTTAGATTTAGATTTAACATTTAGATTTAGATTAAGATTTAATATTTAGATTTAACATTTAGATTTAGATTTAGATTTAACATTTAGATTTAATATTTAGATTTATATTTAAATTTAACATTTAGGTGTAACATTTAATGTTTAGATTTAACTATTTAAAATATCTCTAAGTCGACAAATATTGTTCTAAATGTGCTAAAAAGTGACCCTCAAAAATTCATACCAGTTTTTTAAACATTGTTTGAAGCTAAATGTGACAAAATGTTGCTGTTATTTTCAGAGGGAGCCGCTTTACAAACGGCACCCCATGTAACATGGAAGCTGTAACTACAGGGTCACATCTCTCTCTTTAAAGGTCTGTGCTAAGTTGCTCTCCATATTTGTACTTTTTAAAATACAAAATGCGAATGTGATTTAAACAGCAGCACAACCTTACTGCATAGTAGTTGTAATATCTGATGCCATCACTAGGCTGATTTAAGAATTGAATTTAGGCTGCTATATTTAACAGTGAGTTCATTTCATTCAGGTGTGAGGATGGTGGATCAGGAAAGACAGGGGAAGGCAACAGGTAGGTCTAACATTAGGTGGAAGTGTAGGGGGAGCCACTTGATACCAACAGATTCATTTCTTAATATTATTAATATGGAAAAACTAATGGAAAATCAATTACATAATGTTTGTTTGACAATATGTCTTAGTGGAGAAGAACACAGGCAAGGAGTGAATGAGACAGAGGGGAAAAATAATGCAGACCGAGATGGAAAACCACTCACCACTCAAATCTCATCAACCAGGGGCGATGATTAGGTTGCCAATTGTCACAATTTGGTTGCCAAGGCTAAGCGGGCAACAGTTAATATCGCTGATATACTTTAAAATAAACCTTTATTATTTAAAGCCCATACATGATGATGTTCGGCCCACTTTTCTTTTATTTATTTTTTATTTTTTGGGGGTGAGGGGCGCCAAAATAGTTGCTGCATACCCCTCTGACACTGGGTAGTTACACCCCTGATCACTACAATAACCTACATCAGTTAAAAAGCAATACAACGACTGTAGAGGGGGAGTGGAAATAACTTTTTTGTCCCTCCACCTGCCTCTTAAAAATCAAGCCTTAAACTTCTAAGTTAGTAGAATAATTCTTACCGTTTTTATCACAAAGTGTTTTTCCGGTCAAACACAGAAGACACAAACACAGCAGATCCAGAAGAAGCTCCATAGTTGTCCATTGAATCGTTGGATCAGTCACTGTAACAAAGTCAGAGTTGGTTTTGATTTATACTTTCATTTTCATCTCACCTGCTCTACAGGTGTCACACCCAAGGCCTTCACAATAAAAGCGCCCAAAACACTCAAATCATTATTAATAATTGTCCCTGTCATTATTACAATTATCCATAATATATGGTATTTATTTTTTCCATCTTCTACTTTGTTATACTCACTGTGTTTCTGTCTCTGGAAAGGACTTTGTTCGTGTGGCTTGGGAAGTGGAAAACTTGCATACAGTTACACTAACTACTTTTTTTAAAACCGTCTAAAATAAACTGTTGCATCACAACAGTTTTCATGTCTTCTGAATATAAACTGTGAGCAGTTTAAATGGAAAACTGATGTCACATGCCTTCAAAATATCAAATATTACAGTGACTTGTGTCTGCAGACAAATGTTTACTAATTAGTCTTATTATAATATCTACATCATGAAATAAATGACTTAAAATGCTTTACGATGAATCACTGAAACATTGGCCTGACTTCTCTTTAACTAGAGCTTAACTGCCCCTGAATGGTGAAATAAATAAATAGAGTGATCACCACTCTGACAAGAAGCCAGATATATATAGTAAACATCTCAAAAACCCATTGGCATTACAGCTCTTATTATTATTATTTATTAGATTGGATCAGGAAGAATAAACACAAACAGGTATTTCTACTTGGTTGGAACACTGAGCTTGGGAGAGAGAGAGAGGAGACAGAGAGGAGTAAAACACGTAACTTTCTCTGGTTAACATTTAAATGTGGGGCTCGTATAGTCTAACAAATACATTTAAAAATTCACAACAGACCTCAAACCAGGTTACTGACAGCTGCAGGGAGTTACATGGGGAGATGTAGCAGTAGCTCGACACATTTTATCTTCATGTATTTGTGTTTCGGAGGAAAATAACAGAATTATGATCACAAATTGGTCTGAAGTAGATCTTCAATAAACAAACTACAATGAGCCGGATCCACAGGACAAGCCTCCACCTGCCGGAGTCAGCTGTAACACCTGAACACAACAGCTGTGACTGACAGTTTGTGAAAACTAGTTGGCAAGATGACAGAGAAGATTAAATATATAATCTCTCTGAGCCCTCATGCTACAAATGCAAACAAAAACTGAAAAAAAACGAAACAAATGGAGAAACCGATTCCAGTAATATGCTGTGTCTTGACTTGCATGAAGAATTTTCCACTTTTATATGATTAATAAAGTTGAATAACATCCAGTTTAAACTCAGTTCAGCTGAACACATTAGGAGCATGATGGAGGGTTAGTAGTTGAGCTCATTTCACAGGAAAATGTTGGAGGCCACTGTTCTAAATTAAACTCAGGGAGAGGGCTCATAGCTGAGAGTTGTAAAGAAGTTTGAACGTAATTACTAATACATTTTTCCTCCAACACTATTATTCTATATTATTACATAATAACATTGACATGTTTTAATTCCACAGAGCTTCCAATCTAAAATGGTCCTCTATGATATTACTCTGCCACTCTGCCAAATTTAAATGTGAAGTGCTCCATATCTTCCCGTAATATTAAAAGATTAATCCAGATGAGCTCAACAGACTAATCAGTACCTCTCTTAATGATACAAAAAGTGGCCCCACTCCGGCCCTGTTGTCCAAGTTCCCAACTCGGAAACCCAAAGTCAAGGGGCGTTTCTGACTTTTGACCTGTTATTTCCAAGCTCAGAAGTCAGACAACCTCCGAGTTCCCCAAGCTCAAAATCCAACATGGCTGCACCATGCATCAAGTGAAAGCTGTAGTAACATACAGTTTATTAGCACTTCTGTCTAATTTGTGTCTCACTAAATCAGTGGTAAACACAGTCCTGTCCATCTTCTATTTGTGGACATGTTGTTACACTGTTTGTGTGCACAAACAAATAGCCTAATCTGCGTTGTGGCATTGCTGACAATGGCTAACCTGGCTAGAGCTAATGAAAACAATGAAAACACGACACACATTCAACTCAGATGTGACACCATTCCCAGCCAAAATCAAAACTGGTAATACTGGTCGGTGGTGTCTCTCCATAACACAACACAAGATCACACCTGTTACACAAGCAGCAATTAAGACTCAGTTCCTTTCTAACATTTTGTTCTAAAATAAGGTCCCATGGTGGTCCACCAGAAGGGAAGGGACTTTGCCTCTCTTTTATGACCTATCTGGGGTCGCTGTCTTATCGAGGGGAGTGCAGGGTTAGGTGGGGTCGTTGTAAAGCTCCCAGCATCATCATCATCATCATCATCATCATCATCATCATCATCCTTTAGTTTATTTAGTTCTCAGAGATACAATTGAGGGCAAGCCCTCATCTACACATACACACACATACACCGAGAGTGCAAACAAGGACACATGTGAAATCAAATAAATAAAAAAAGAATCAAGATAAAATCAAGAACATTTAAATTACTAAAACAATTACAACCAGAAACAGTACCATTTAACACCATTGCTCTAAAACTGCTTTACATATTTATCCAGCGTCTTTTTATCAGCTGAGAAGTAAAAGAATGAACTCTGTTGCTCGTGTGAGTAACATTACATCCTGGTACCGAACACACAGGTATGCACTGCGCTAACAGGTTTATGGGGCTCTGTTTATGCATGTTTCTGTCACCTTATCAGATGTAATTACAAATGTGGTTTGTTTCCGTGTCTCCTGGAGAACAGCTTCTAACTCAGAAAGAATGTTGCATCTTGTCTAACAGGATGTGGCCACACATTCACCCCCTCACCTACAGTAATAATTAAACAAAATCTAAAGTTGATCAAAAATCATCTCCAACAGCTCCCAAATCATGAGGAAAAGACGGACCATTCAGTTCTTTAATGTCCCACTTCAGCTTTATGGAAATACTAAATCTCTGGCGTACCATTTAAAGATTTATCTGATACCAAAAGTCAGATCATTGGACAAATGTACAGATGAAGCCATCTTAAATTCCCCTCCCAGCCAGAAGCCAGCCAGCTGCCAGCTGGTTGCCTTCCAATCTCCAGCCTACTTCCAGTCACCCCCTCCTCCTGTATCCTGACAGAGTGTGTGTAAATCCCACTGTAACCACATCCATTCATTCAGTTGCAGGGTTTCACCATGGACAAGGAGTAGTGAGAGACCTAATCCACCATTTATTGTACATGAAATGAAGCTTTACTACACTGAAGCTATCCCCCAGAGACATGAAGCAAATCAAGTTCATTCCAAGTCAATGATGTAGACATCATTGACTTGGAACACCGGACCCCTATGCAGTAACAATTACTACAGTAGTTATAGCCTACTGTAGTAATTGTTCTCTAGTCTCTCTAGTCTAGCTATTTTTTTAAGTTAGTCTATTTAGTTATTGTAATTTAACCCTACATAAGGCCTACATTTATTCATTTAACCTGTGCATGGTTAAAATGTTGCTAATTTCAAAGGTTAGTTACATAACATGTTACTACGGTGGCAATTTTACTGCATTAACTCAATAAGAGTATCCTTTTATTTTGCTGATGGGCCATTGTTTGTCCGATGTTACATGCTGCTGCATATACAGTCAGCTGATGACACAGATCCTTTATTTCGTACTCCATATGATTCATTTCCCTTAGTTTTGCTTTTATTTTCATGTAGTTCTTTTGAATAACAACTTTCAAGGAGAGAACAGTTCGTTAGTGCAGACGTGTCTCGGCTGTATCACTTCCTTAAAGCATTAAAGCAACACTTTGGGCTTTACAAAATGCTTCAACAGAATATTGTCACAATCTGGTCAACATGATATGATAAACGTAGCTTTAGGAGGCACACTCCCTCATACAGTGAGCTCCATCAAATAAGAACAGCTGATTTCTCAGGCCAGTAAACAGCTGTGTTCATATCACTGCTCCCACTGGTGGATAGATAAACCATTGTGTGTTGTAAGGTAACAAACCAAACAAAGAACAAAATGGTGGCTGGATGCAGGAGGACCAGCTGACAGAGAGTGAGACTCCCAGGAGGGCAGTCTTTTATGCCTTCTGTAAGCCACGTCCAGATGGCCAGGTACAGACGACCCTCCCAGCTCCACCTACCCGCCCACTCCCAGTACCTGCAGACAAAAGGAGAAAAACATGACAGGCAGGCAGATTGGGAGAGGTTGGACAGCTGAAGACATGAGAGGGGGAACAACAGGCAGCAAAGGGGCCCAGGGCGGAGTCGAAAAATCGGCCCTCGCGACGAGGAGCATACCTCCACACATGGGCGCCTGCTCCACCAGGTGAGCTCAAAGCCCAAGATGACCTCCTCGAATGTCAATCTGAATGTGGAATCGGAAGTTTTTCCTTTTCTTTCATAAAGAATGACTCAAACCAATTAATTGATAATCAAAATAGGCAATTAATTTAACAGTTTACATCTAATCAATAGATTGATTCATTTTCGCTGTTTGTCTTTTGAAGGCACTATATAACGGCATTATTGGTTAACAACATAAACTGTGCAAGAACATAGTAAAAGTGTACTGTTCATACTTCTTTTTTTTAAGATAGTTTTTTGGCATTCCTGCTTTTAACAGATCGTGATAGATAGGGCCTGAAATTAACACCCACCCACCCGCCAAATGCGGGTGAATTTTGCAATTGGCGGGTAACACTGTCAATCTACCTGCCACTTTGGCAGGTAGCCAATGAGAATTAAGTGATTCAGATGCGTAACTATCGGTAAGCAGGGTACGCGGTTGCTTACGGGCCTGGTCCAATCAGGGGCCCGCATCACTGGAAGACATTGATTGACAGCCGGGGCTCCCTTTCACATTTTCATTACTAACACAATCCCATCACTCCCACGTGCAGCCACTGACCAAGCGGGAGTGAGAACGAGTAAAATTAATTTCCTTGTTTCTGTTATGAAGACGAGACGTGTGTGTGACTCGAACATCTCACATTACCAACAAAACGTACAGCGAAAGGCCATGCAAAACATTTCATATTTGATTCATTCAATAAATTATTATTTTGTGTCTTAAATCCACCAGTCATTTTCATATTATACCAACATCATCATCCTGAGCCTTTTTGGTAAGGTTCCTAGAAAATCTCAGTCCAGAGTAATTAATTAATAGTACTAATTATTATTTTCCCCAAAACAAGTTTCCTTTTTATTTATTTTTAAGAACTATACAAAAAAAGTTACTTTTTTGCAACAACTCATGTGTTATGGTCCACATTCACGAGTGTTTTTTGTTGTTGTTGTGGAGCACATAGGCTACTCCTGATTTTGTCCTCTCATCTCTTATATGCAGTGATGTAACGAGCCAACACCAGACCCCTAAGCAGGATTATCAAGGCACGTGATCACGGCACAATGTCCACGAGTAGGCTACCATGAATAGGACAGGATAGGATCATACAGACACAGCGAGTCCTGTTTTTCATCTTCATAAGGCAAAAAAAAAAACTGGCTGGTAAAAAGTAATGTGGGCCCCAAACTCAAAAAAGTTAACTTCATGACCTGGTGATAGAGACAGACAGTACAGAGAGAGAGGGGACGAGATGCAGCAAAGGGCCCTGCCCAGGACTCAAACCCGAGTGTGCACAGCACCCGGTGAACCACCAGGGCGGGGAAATGGAAATCACAATCAAAATTTCATTGTACAATGAATCGAATTTTGATCGTGAAATGGTTTTATATTATTACAACTTTTTTCATATAATCACTTTGTCCTTTTACATTTCTTTTCTGCTGCATATTACGATTTTATTCTCATTGTTTTACTCCATAAAAGCTGCAGTAGGTAAGATTGTGAAGATCCAGGACTTTGCCAACAAATTTGGACATCGACAACTTCTCAGTCCCTCCCCCCTTTCTGCTGCAGCCCAAACCATATCCTAAGCCCCTCCCACACAACGGAGTTTGACAGAACTGCCTAGGCATGTCAGACAGACAACATGTTCAATAACTAAACACTAACACAACGTTAACTTTACTCACCAACAGTAAAACGATGCTAACTAGCAGGCTACCGTTAGCCATTTCAGCATCACATCAGACCGACCACTGTGCTAACGTTACTATCATCCTCACCAACGTAGCTTTGTGGACTTTTGACTACTAATAACCAAGTGAAAGATAAATCATGCATGGTAATTATATTACCTGTTGAGAGGAAATGTGGCTACATCTGCATCGTTCTTCAGATCTTTAAAATCCTGCAGCCACGCCACCTCTGAAAAGCCACTCCATTATTCACGGAGTTTTGGAAAACTTTTCTGCAGCTCGTGCGCGGGGAGGGGATAACGCTATACATGCGTGTGCCTGAGCAGTGATTGACAGGCAGATAGACCCCCCCTGCGGCCCTGATTGGAGAAAATCAACCGGTAGCGGTGGAATTTTCCAATGGCACTACAGGCTGTAGGAGGAGCTGTCTTTTTATTTTTATTTTACATAATTCATGTAGTTCTACTGGAACATAGGGTCAGTTTCAGCAAATATGACGGAAAGTTAGTTTTATAAGACTTACTTACTGCATCTTTAAATTAGTTTTCCTTTTTTATTTCTGAATATTAAGATTTTTTCCCGAAATCCCTTTTTCTGAAATGATTTACAACAACAATCAATGATCAACAATGATGATTTACAACAACAATCAATGATCAACAATTTAATTCTTAATTTTCTCATAATTACTTTTTTCTTAATTTATTTGTTTATTTTCTGTATTAACAATTTCATTCTTTTTTTTTTCGTTTTTCTTATATATTTTTTTTTCCTGCTGAATATTGCGATTTTATTGTTATTTTTTCATAAATAACTTTTTCTTCTGTCAGATGTAGCCACTGGGCTGCATTCAGAGGAAGCATCTCTCTGCTGGTGAGTGGTGTTTACAGTTTTTATTATTTAATCTGAATTTGTTTATCTTATACACTGGCGACAATTTTTGTTAATTTTAATCATTATTATTGAAAAAAGTATTTTAAATAATTTATTTAAATAATATATTTATATTAAATAAAAATGATCAAAATAAAAGGGATATCGGGTGACAAAATAAAAACATACAATTAAATGAATTTTATTTAAAAATTGTTGTCAGTGTATGAGATAAAAACATTTAAATTAAAATAATAAAAACTGTAAACATGTTTTAATTTGTGTGTTTGTTTCCTGGTGCTCTGCTTGTAGTTCCTGATGGTGTCCACCAGAGGGCGCCATGACACCACTCACCAGCAGAAAGATGCTTCCTCTGAATGCAGTTATAAACTGACCCCAGTTTATAAATTTAATTTTCTTAAATTTTATGTTTGTATTTTGTAAAACTATATTCCTTTATTGTAATCATTTTATATATGTATATATATATATATATATACACCTTCTCATTTAATGCGTTTCCTTTATTTTCATGACTATTTACATTGTAGATTCTCACTGAAGGCATCAAAACTATGAATGACCACCAGGGCCGTGCAGAGACCTTTGGAGGGGCAGGTGCTCAAAGTATAAAAGGGGCACATGGAACAAGGCTTTAAATAGGGCTGTGCTCCAAATATAAATACATCAATATATTGTGACACATCCTTTCTGATACATGTATCAATACGGATGCTTCTGTATTTATATGGCAGCAAAAGTTGTTATGCAGTTTTGAAAAATAATCAGAATAGAAAAGACCATTTTAAGGTCAAAAGTGTAAAAAACTATTTTCTTTGCACCTATTAATAACTCTGGAATTACAAACTGAAGTGTCTTAAGTTGTCTCTGTTATACAGAATAGTAAAGAATAGCTGTTATAGTAAACTCTGTAAGAGGTTTAATAACGACAAGCCCTGGTTCACAGCCAAACTCAGACAGCTAAGGTTGGTGACAGAAGAGGTGTTTAGGAGTAGAGACAGCGACTGGTTGAAAGAGTCAAAGTACAGGTTTAGTAAGGCGGTGAGAGATGCTAAAAAACTGTAATCTGAGAAACTCCAACAACAGTTTTCAGCTAAATACTCTGCTTCTGTCTGGAAAGGGCTCAGACAGATCACCAACTACAAGCCAAAGCCCCCCACCAACCCACTCCTGGAGCCCCTGCAGTAACCAACAGGTCTGTAGACGACCCAGTCAACGTGACTCTTCATTTCAACCTCCGGCACCTGGACTACTCTGGACCCTACGCCAGGATCCTGTTTGTGGACTTAAGCTCTGCCTTCAACACCGTCCTCCCTGTTCTGCTACAGGACAAGCTGGTTATGGTTAAGGTTATGTTTAGGAAAAGAAGAACAGGTCTCTGGGGGACGCGGGACAGCAATGGGACGGTTGGGTTTAGGAAAAGAAGAACGGGGAAAGGAAACGTGACACGCGGGACACAAAGTCCTGTGTTTTTTGACCTATCCACCCCCCCAACCACTCTCCCTACGCGGCTTTTCGGCTTTTCATACTACTCGCTACCGTAGTCGCTCTTACTACATTAGTTTAAAAAACCTTGCTGACCAAACAAAAAATAAACGAGATAAACGTGTCCGTATACACAAATCAATAGATTAAATTACGTGACCATTTCACGAACTGCTGTGAGAGTGGGTTGGGAGTTTAGGAAGGGCGCAGCCCACCCGCCTCCATCACCCTGGGGTGACCCCCACAGTCAACATTGTCTTCTTCTTGTCCTTCCACTTCCTGGGCTCCATCATCTCCCAGGACCTCAAATGGGAGCTGAACATCACGGCCCAAACTGAAAGAGACGCTTGTGAAGGAGGCATCTTGAAGACAGCAGCAAACATGTTTAAACTATTCCAGGTAGTAGAATGTGTACAGTACACTTTGTGTGAGTCCCATGTAGTGACATAAATGCATAATAGAAGTTGGCTTTTTAAGAAAATGTGCCGAAATATTGGGCTATATACTTCTATTTTGCCGTTTTTCAGTCTGGAGAAGTCATCTGATGCAGCCTAACATCACACAGTGTGTCATCACCATAGATACATACACACACACACAAAGATCCCAGTTTTAAATATCTGTACATATTTTTATTAAAATGTACTTTTTGTTTCATATTGCTTAATAACCATACAAATAGATTTATAAAATGATATAAACCCATCCTAATATTGTGTTAATGTACATATAATGTTTAATATGTTTTGTCTGATGCTTTGGCAACATTGTTATTGAAACATTCATGCCAATCAAGCCCCTTGAATTGAATTGAATTGATAAGGAACATGTTCTGTATATGATCTATGGCCATCACATTCTGGAACTTGTCATGAAGAGTGACATGTCACAGTGTGACACATTCTAAACCTTCCATGGCATTCTATGGTTCTGTTTAGAATACAATCCTGGGTGCTTACAGGCACTTAACAGTCTGAACTCATTACCGACACATCTCTTTTTGTGACAGACCAAAACTTCCGTACTACAACAACAGAGCAATACTACTCTACACTGCAGTACTCCACTATCGCAACAAATACTTTTGTTCAGCGATCATGGCAACAATGCCGGCGACAGTCGTTGAGGACCGGAAGAAAGACCAACTGGAAACTCAAGAACGAATCAACCAGCTGGTCTCTGAAAATGCTGGCCTTGAGGAAGAGAAAAGGAAAATCCTGACGGCTCTACGTTCAGAGAGAACCATAAGGAAAAATTTCCAAAAGGAGAGTAAGATCAAGGAGAAGGAGAAAAATGAAGAGATTCACTCTCTCAGAGAAAGTTTGAAGGAAGAGAAGAACATCTCCCTGTCAGCCAAACTTCACTGGACTGGTGAGTTCAACCGGGTCGTCAGGCTCTTGAGACAGGAGCAAGAGAGGAACAGAGAGAGCCAGGAGAAGAAGATTAATGGTATATTATCAACCATATCAAACCACAATTTGATGGACAAGGACGCAAAGCTCCAAACTCTGGCAGAGGACAATGATAGGAAGTTGAGCCATGTCGTCCAGGAAAAGGATGATCTGATGAAGATGAAGACGGCTCTCAAAGTGAAGTATTTGGAGAGCGAAGCCAAGCTCACGGAGAAGGAAAGGCAGATCATCCAGAGGGAGGCAGAGTTTGAAACAAAACTCGCCACTCTGGAAGACCAAATGACGTGTGAGCTCGCTGCAAAAGAGAGCTTTGAGAAACGGCATGAGCTGGAAAGAGAGAGCAGAGAGATGGAGTGGAACAACAAAGAGAGCCAAATGGAGAACGAAATCAAGCTCTTAAAAGAGCAAAACTCTGATCTTCAGGTACAAAACCACAGCCTCCAGGAGCTCGAAAAGAACAGCAGAAGGCTGGAGGAGTGGATTAACAAAGAGAGCCAAATGGAGAACGAAATCAAGATCTTAAAAGAGCAAAACTCTGATCTTCAGGTACAAAACCACAGCCTCCAGGAGCTCGAAAAGAACAGCAGAAGGATGGAGACGGAGTGGATTACCAAAGAGAGCCAAATGGAGAACAAAATCAAGATCCTAAAAGCGCAAAACTCTGATCTTAAGGTCAATCTCCTTAGCCTGCAGGAGCCGGCTCAAAAAACAGACAAGGAGAAGGCCAGAATGAAAAAGCAGGAAGAGAAGGAAGAGAAGGCCCAGAAGGCGGAAGAAAAGAGGCTGAAGAAGGAGACGAAAGAGGCGGAGGAGCAAGAGAATCAACAGAAGGAGGAAAATAAGAAGCAAGAGAAGGAAGAATTGAAAAGACAGAAGAAGGAAAAAGAGGAGATGGAGAAAAAAGTCAAGAGAGAGAGGAAGAAGCAGGCGAAGAGAGAGGAGGGATTGAAAAGACAGAAGAAATAAAAGGAGCCTAGAGTGACAGAAGAGGAGCAGAAGGAGAAGAAAGAGGATTAACATCATCAACCTTTCTCTCCTCCACTTCACCTCGATCCCCCCTCTCCCCCTCCCCCCCAAAAAAACTGGGTGATCCGGTTACCTGCCACCTTTCAAAAACTTGCAGGTTAAAATTTTAAAATAGTGTTGGTGCATTCCGGGTGATCTGGTTTTACTGCCACATTTCAATTATTAAAATATATATATATATATATATATATATATTTATTTTAAAATAAATCTCTTATCTGTGCATTTGTCTTTTTAAATGGGTTCAATAAAAACACACATCTACTGTGAAAACCTGACCGCAAATGTTTCACATATTTACCTTGTTTGATTGAACTGAAGATGATCAAATTAATTTTACACAATATGAAGTCATTCTGGAGTCTAAGGGCACGTTCACACCTTTCATTCTGTAGACTTGGTGCGATTCGGGGTTATAGTTGTAACGTTGTTGCATTTTTCACATGTTCATTTAGCGCTCACAGTGCACTTTGTCAAGTGCACCAAACACTGTAATCAAACAGTCGCTGGTCTATTAGACAGAATATACGGGTGCAGTGGCGTAACGAGCCAACACCGGGCCCCTATGCAGGATTATCAAGGCGGGCCCCCCCGACTACAGCTCGTGATGACGGCGCAATGTCCACGAGTAGGCTACCGTGAATAGGACAGGAGACGATCATACAGACACGGCATATAAGAGATGACAAAATCAGGAGTAGCCTACGCGCACCACAACAAAAAAAAAACACTGGTGAATGTCCACCATAACACCAGAAAAAACACACTAGGACAGTCCTTCCAGGATTTCGCTGCGTTTTTTTTGAGATTGTTGCGGCCCAAAATGCCTGATTTCACGGGAGCTTTTGTAAAAAATTGCGATAAAAGTTGCAATGTCTTTTGTATGTTTGTTGCAATGAAGTTGCAGAACAAAGTTGCAATTCTTTTTGTATAGTTCTTTAAAAATAAAAAGGAAAGTTGTTTTGGGGAGAATAATAATTATTACTATTAATTAATTACTCTGGGCTGAGATTTCCTAGGAACCTTAGCAAAAAGACTCAGGATGCTGTTGGTATAATATGAAAATGGCTGGTGGATTTAAGACAAAAAATTATAATTTATTGAATGAATCAAATATGAACATATATGTCTGATGTCATATTGTTGATCTTTACATTGTTAGTTAATTTCATATCCTGGCCACACACAAACAAACACACACACATTCATACGGTTTGATATTGGACTTTAACTTATCATTGCACTTACAATAACGAGTGTAGCTGTCCTCAATTTAGGTCATCATGTCGTCTCATCTGCGTTTTTTCCTGCATCCACCGTGTGTGTGCGCGTGCGTGCGTGCGTGCGTGCGTGTGCGTGTGCGTGTGTCAGTTGCGAGGGAAATGGAGCAGCAGCCCTGCCCGCTGCAGACAGCAGACAGTATTGAAACTGCAGCAGCTTCAGCGACTTTAGGGTGAAAAAATGTTACAGCGTACATTGATGTTAAATGTATATAGGTTGAAATGTTTTTCGCTGTACGTTTTGTTGGTCAATGTGAGATGTTCGAGTCACACACACGTCTCGTCTTCATAACAGAAACAAGGAAATTAATTTGACCCGTTCTCTAGCTAGTGCTAATGTTAGCTGGTAACTTATGGTAAGGTCTGACAATTTCCAACCAGTTCTGTGTACTGCCGTACATGCAGATTACCTGCCGGCTGCCAACTCTGCTGGATGACTTAGCGCAGCACAATTGAAACCATAGACAGGACTGAGGAGGTGCGACTAGGTTGAACCGCGATGAAGTAATTTGGATAGATGTGCGTTCACGGCTTTCCTTACCAGAACGTGAGGTAGATCATGTTGTATCTTCTAATGAAGAACTGAATGTCCACAACATCCACATATGTTCGCAAGTTTAATGCAACGGGCAGCATTACATCTTTACAGTTACTTTCACCTGTCTCACGCTAACAACAACTTCTTCGGTCTTTGTTTAATGTCCTTTGGGTCACAGGGACCCTTTCAGTTTATTTGACTTTTTGTATTGGCCTGGCGTTGCGCTTCGGGCCTGGCCAGTGTTCAATGGTATTTCTCTGCTACCGCGGCCCTGGCCTTCGGGTCTCTGTGACCCGTACGTTATTCCGTGGTATTTCTCTACTACCGCAGCTCTGGCCTTTGGGTCTCTGTGACCCGTACGTTATTCCGTGGTATTTCTACTGGCCTTCGGGTCTCGGGGACCCATACATTATTCAATGGTATTCGGGGAACCCTGGCCTGGCTTGTAGTAGTAATAACACAGAAAGGGTAAGAGAAAAGGGAAAGAAACAAACCTCATCCTCAACCTACTAAACACTTGTATTACACACACATACTGTACACATGTGCCCGAGAGGAATCAGGGCGCCCGCGTGGTGCTGGACATGACCGAGGGCCTGTGTGACATGTGACAACTTTTTCACCTCCTACGAGCTGTTCATCGAGAGGCGCTCGCGTCTCCCTCGCACGCAAGCGTCCGCCGCGCTCATCAAAGCCGTGGCGGCGAGGTCAGGCGAGGCGAACATGTGACATGGAATAACAGAATAAGCGAGGGTCCCGGGGACCTGAAGGACGAGGCCGCGAGGCTAATAGAAAATGCATAGAATCACAATAAGCCAGGGTCCCGCAGAGCCGAAGGACGAGGCCGCGTGTTCCGGTGAGATGAAGGACAACACAAGGGTTAAGATTTTCAATAGTAAAGTTTAAAGGGCTGCAACTAACGATTATTGTCATCGTCAATTTATCTGTGGATTATCAGAAAATTGTGAAAAATGTTGATCAGTGTTTCTCAAAGCCCAAGATGACATCCTCAAATGCTTTTTATGAGATATTCAGTTTACCGTCACAGAGGAGAGAAGACACTAAAAGCTATTCACATTTAACAAGCTGGAACCAGAGAGGTTTTACCCTTTTTCATAAACAATAACTCAAACTCAAATTAGTCGATTATCAAAATAGTTGGAGATTCATCTAATAGTTGACAACTAATCGATTAATCGTTGCAGCTTTAGCCATGTTTATGGATTTTCTATAAGAATTGTCTAATCAGAATTCTGCCTTTAAAATCAGAACTCAAATATTTGTTTCACATTAGCCCAAATCCTTTTCTGTAGTTAAACCATAACTTCCAGTCAAAAGTTACTTTACCAACCCTTCAGTTTTATTACATTGGACTACTAGTGAGGCTCACAAGCTGCCATAAAACTGAAGGAAGACCTCCACCTAGTGGCCAAAATTGAAAATTACTCTAGTCACTAAACCAATAAATCATTAAATAACCTATCAAATAATCAATCAACCAATCAATCAATCGCTTAATGGAGAAAATAATAAATAAAAAACACCTGTTGAGCAGCCAAGAAACATGTTGTAGTATCAGAAGTATGTTTGTAGTTTGTTTCTTTTATCAAAGTTTGAACACAGAAACATCCAAAAAAGTCACAACATACAGTTTGACATATTTCATGTTTTATTCAAACGTTTGGATAGAAGATGAAGCGCATTAACCTGCGAGAGCATGAGATCAAACATCGCCATACATGCACAATTCTGATATCACAGCCAACAACAGTTTCTAGTTCAACCTGACAAACTCTGTCTTAGCACCTTAGAAAAAGAAGCAGAACCTGCTTGGACAGAATTATGTCAATGACACAAATATAAAAATAAAATAAAAAAGTCACATTATATATTACAAAAAATTCTTCTTTTACATTGTGACAGCAGGCTGTTGTCTTATGTTTTTTTTGTAATGCCCATAACATCTAGCTCAGTTGTACTTTTAAGAACTACAAGCAGCAGGATAATATTAATAAAGCAGTTTATATTTCATTCATCCATTCACACCCCGATGACAGCGAGCCACCATGCAAGGAGCTGTCTGACCATCGGGAGCAATTTGGGATTCAGTGTCTTGCTCAAGGACAGTTATGGCCAAGAGGGATCAGGGATCAAACCACCGACCCTGCGATTAACTGATGATCTGCTAGCAGGTATTTTTCTTTTAAAGGAGACATATTATGCTCTTTTCACGTTTCTCAGTTGTATTTTAAGCTATTAAAAAACAGACAATACAAAGACAGCTATGTAAGAGGACAAACCATGTGACTATAACCCCCCCCCCCCTCGCTACTCCTGCAACTATAGAAATAAAATTAACCATAATCCATTATATTATATATTCATCCCTACTAGAAATGCAACTGTAGCAAGTATTTCACTATCACTGTTATCAACACTCATATTTAGACGCAAGGCGACAAAGTCGTTGCTATGGAGAGGATACACCGTCTCATCTCATTGGTGTAAACTGACAGGTTTCAGAAAGTTGCAGACCTGCACATTGCAAGTAGCTGCAGGCAAATATTTGTCCCCAGTAATGTTTGAGGGAGGGGCATGCCCAGAACACATGTCCCACTGAGGATGGACTACAACTGCATCTTGAACAGTTTGTCTGTTTGAGCCGCACCCAGTTGAAAATCAGGGTGAAACGTGAGGAAAGGAAGCAAGAGAAGTAAACATGGATGCAAATAAACGACCTGAGATGAGTAGGAAGGGGAGCCAAATCGGAATGGCTTGTTGAAACTGACGGTTTGGTCTGCTCTCAAGATACATAAATGTTTCTGCACAGCACTAAAAAAAAGTTTTTCATAATATGTCCCCTTTAAAATTAAATTCAGTGACAATTGTGATTTCCTTTAGCTGAGAATCATAAAGAAAAGATCCGGTATAAGTATTAACTGATTTGATCTAACTGATCATATGAGAACATAAACAGTAATTCTTCACCAGCTGCCTGTGAGTTTTAGAATTTAAAATTGTGTTAATAATATTTTTGTTACTTTATGGTCAAACAAAGCTACGGTAGCACTTTCTATTAAGCCTGTCTCTATAATGCATTTTAAATGCTTATAATGCTATAGAAGTATAGTTATAAGCACTTATTAATAATCATAATGCTTTATAACTATAATCATAACACAAAGCATTTCTATAATGACTTATAAGGTCAAGTATTATAATACTCGGAGGATCATAGTGTATTATAGTATGTCTCATAACTTAATACATTATAATCATTTTATAATGCATAATAATCACTTCGATAAGGCATTATAATGTGATTATAAGTCACTTTAAGTGGTCATTGGGTGCTTCAAGTAAAGTGAAAAACATATTTAAATCTATTCAAGAAGAACTGAAAACTTTGTAAAATGAATTTACATGTTACAGGTCATAACAGAAATTGAGTACTGCAATTTGAAAACAAATGTTTGGTAAAGAACAAAAGAATGATGGACATCTAACTAATGTAATGTACTCAATTTACTCAAATTATAGCCCTTTGAAGTGAGCTTGTCCCTCAGGATCATTATTTTGCAAGGATCATAGTGTATTTCTCAGGGTTGTAATATATTGTAGCCTCATATTTAAAATCAATTTGGTGTAACTGAGTGACAGAACATTTTTAAATAGCCTATGTATGTGTTACTTTGTTTATCTAAACTGGTGGAGAGACATCAGCCACTCAGAGAGATACTGGTCAAGTCCCGCCTCTAGCTTTATTTGATTGACAGATCATGACGCACCTTCATGATTGCGCGAGAGAGAGGACATGTGCTTGTGATACAGCAACCGGAGCAAAGAAAACAAATTATTAGCAGCAAAAAGTTAACAGTTAGTGTTAGTGCTGTAATGTTCATTGTCAATGGATTAAAGTAATAAGATCTCAGTCAGTAAAGCAAATTCTACCACATTGATCAGTATTATTATATTATCATTTCCAAAGAGAAACATGTTAAACTAATATTCTACTTTGGGGAATGTGATTATTTATGTAACAATGTATTTCGTACTCTCACAAGAGAGTGGGCATCGCAAATATTAGCAGGGCCATATGTAACATGCATACATATCATCCTTCCTGATTTTGGATTGAGGAAAAGTGTAATGCTATTGTCATAATCAGTTGTTTAATTAGTGTTACAAGGTAGTGGTGAAATGTCCATCATTTTAGAGCACTCAATTTCTGTTATGACCTGACTTAAACAAATAAATATTCTTTTATCTTACAAAATTGCATAGAGTTCAATCACATTATAATGCCTTATAGCAGTGATTATTATGCATTATAAAATGATTATAATGTATTAAGTTATGAGACATGTAATACACTATGATCCTGGAAAGTCTGAGTATTATAATACTTGACCTTATAAGTCATTATAAAAATTCTTGATAGTGTGTTATGATTATAGTTATAAAGCATTATGATTATTCATAAGTGCTTATAACTATACTTATAGAGCATTATAAGCTGATTATAACACATTATAACTGTGTTTATAAAGCAGTATAGAGACAGGCGTCATAGAAAGTTACCAAAGCTACAGTTTAACGTTCTCAACAACAGTCCAGTGGGCAGTTTTATGACTGAGCTTTGTGACATTCAAACTATTCATTTAATTAATGATGATCATCATTGTGTTGTATTTTGGGATTGTCTCTTCTTCTCTGCAGGAAGAAAATATACAGTTTATGAGTTAAATTCAATAAAACACAAACCCTGATGTAAATACCAACAGCTGAGAAGATAAAACTGTCTAAAGATGAGATTCATATAAATAATCTGTCGTATTGTCTTTGCATTAAGAATATGTTGATACAAAACATTATTTAATCTTACCTTTAACTGTTTTAGTATGGGGTAAAGCTTGGCTCCAATCATAGCTAGAGTGGCACCAATAAAACCAATTACCAAAATACCACCGATCCATTGATTGCGCAAACCTGAAAGAGAAGACAAAAAGTTAATGTAACACAGATCATATACAGCAGACTGGACAAACTCTAGAGCTGTTTCGTTTTGGTGAGAATGTGATCCGACCTTGAATCGCACTAACTATGTACTCCGCAAGTCTGAGCTAAGCATCTCCTGTAGTCAGGTGTGCTTTGTAATCTACAATGCTGCTAAGCAGCAAACTGTAGCAGCTTCAATGATTCTCCCTACAAAAATAGACTGCGGTCAAGCTCGCTATCACTCGCACCTCCGTGGTCAAACCAGCTGCCGGAAAAGTCGGCAGAGCAGAGCGAAGTCTCAGTAAGCACAGCACAAGTCATTAAGAACAGGTTCTTATGGGGGCCTAACATATATACATAACGTTTACCGTATAACGAGAGAAGTGGACAGGTACATGCGTGAATATGAGAGAATAACATACAAATGTTTAGCTGGAAAATTATGATGTGGAAAAGCAACTGCAGATGTCGGTGAACACGGATTAGATGGTGTTTTTGAAAGATGAAAGGTAAATTAGTTTGTTCCGTTTAAGAATCTTTTGCATAGCATTCCAGTCACTAGCAGCAGCAGTTGACTAGTGAATAAAGGGTGCAGTGGAGTTTGATGACAGGGGAATTTGTGGCAAACCAGATAGCAGAATGATAGAGTGTATCGACGTTATCAAATCGCTCACGAAACAATGTCCGATTATTTAAATGAAATGAGCTGATTATATCATAGAGATGAGAGAAATATGCACTAGTCCAAAACACAGCACCTTCTTCCTGTATTTACGTTTTTGCTTCCGCCCCCCTAGACCCATCTGACCAATAAGTGTTGGCTGAGTATTTCCATTTAATGCTACTTTATACATTTTACTTCACTACATTCATCATACATATACAGTAACATTAATTTCATCTTACATATGTATAAAACATTATATATAATACTTGTTTGCACTTTAACCAGCTGACCGCCAGTTTCTTGGGCAATGTAGCACCAATTTATAAAAAACAACCATCTTTTCAGCCGTGAAATACTTCTACAGTAAGTAAATAATCTGAGTACTGCTTCCAATAATAACCTTGGTGTGGACATCCAATGAGAGATGTCAGTCAGACAGGCAGAGGTGCGAGCTGCTACCTGTGTTTTAGACTGGGGAAAAGAGGGAATTAGTTGGGTGACGTCTGTGTAGCTGTGATAGGAAAAGCCATGTGAGTGAATAACAGAACCAAGAGAGTTGGTGTACAGAGAAGGGAGCGGAGGGGACCCAGGATGTAACCTTGAGGGACCCCAGTTGCAGGGGCGTCGGACTGGGGGTAAAACCAATACTGATTACCAGGGCCCAAAGGGGAGAGAGGGCCCTTGAAAAGTCTGGAATATATTTTATTTCACCAGGATATTTTCATTTCCTAATTAAATTTCATAATGCATGTCAGATGAAATGTAAAGTTAGTGTATTGGCTGAATAACTTGGTTGATCGACTAACTACATTTTGTATACACAAAAAGACTATCTAAGGTCTCACACCCCCCTTGCTAATGCGCCAAATGGTTTAGTCCATCTGCACGCATTTTGTTTACGTTAGCTAGATCAGGTGAGCGTCTGGTGGAGCGCAAACTTCTGCTGTAGAAATGTCTTTCTCAAAGAAAGCCAAATCATGCTACCAAAAAGAAAGGAAAGACAGGAGGAGGAGAGAACACAAAATGAGGGGAAACAATTGGGATCTGACTTTTCAAAGAAAGGTGAGCATAAACTAGAAAACAAAATCCGTGGTGCTAAACTGCTTGAATATCTGTGACTGTTAGTGCTAAAAAACGGACTAAGACAACCCATTGAAAGAGCAGAACATAGACTTTAAAATTATTATTTGGTTATATGTAATCTGAGGTAAAGGCTAAATAAATAAACTACACTAACAATGCTGTTTGCATACAACACACCACTGTAGTATGGATATAGAACTGTTGCTCAAAACAAACAAATGCTTGATAAGATTACAAATACTATATCAGAGTTTAAAGCCCTCAACCCCATAGATTTCATTCTAATGGGAGGTGACTGGAATATGACCCCAGATGAATGGAAAAATAGATGGCCTTCTAAATTTTACAGCAATCATTACAACCCCATAATTAGAGAATTTATGAATAATAACTGCCTGGTTGATATATGGAGAGTTTTAAACCCAGAGGAAAAACAGTTCACATGGTACAAACCCAATGGTACATGTAAATCTAGAATAGACTACTGTCTGACTGCTAGTTCATTCGGAGAGTCTACCTTTCAAGTTTCAATGTCTAAAGCCCCTTTAACTGATCACTGTTTAGCAGAAATAACACTAAATCCAACTTGTAGGAAAATGAACAGCAAAGGGTACTGGAAATTTAATACTAATTTGCTAAGAAATAAGGACTACTGTTCAAAAATAAAAGAAATAATTAATGAAATTGAAGCTGCCAAATCCATAAATAATTATTGCAATAAGTGGGAATATGTAAAATACAAAGTTAGAGAATTTTCTATAAAATTTAGCAAAGAGCTTAATAAGCAAAGGCAAAAAGAGGAAAGTAACCTGTTTTATGAAATCAGCCAGTGCTGTAGTAGGCCCAGAGAAACAAAGAGACACAGACAAGACAAAGAGAAACTAATGAAATTACAATTACAATATATATCTCAAAAGAGCTCAAGGTGGGTTTGTAAGGTCAAGAGCCAAATGGATTGAGGAGGGAGAAAAAAACACTTTTTGCAACTTAGAAAAGTGAAGACAGGAAAAGAAGGCGATAACAAGCTTACTGGTAGAGGGAATAGAATGTAATCAAACTAAAGTAATAGAAAAAGAAGTTTTCACCTTTTACAGTAAGCTCTATACATCTGCATACTCCTGTACTGATTCCAATAGCTTCTTTGACAAAGTCATAAACTTCATACCAACCATTGATGATGTATTTAAAGGAATTTGTGAATCAGATTTAAGAATAGAAGAATTAGATGCTGTTAATTTGAAATTGTCAGTAAACAAATCCCCTGGCTCTGATGGACTCACCGCTAGCTTCTATAAGTTTTTTTGGAATGATATTAGAAATATGCTGTTCAAAGCACTGCAAGAATGCATAGAGAATAAACAATCGATGCCAACGATGAAACAAGGTTTGATTACTCATATTCCAAAGTCTGGCAAGGATAAAAGAATACTAGATAATCTTAGACCAATTACATTGCATTAAAATAATTTCAATAAATATCTAAATGAAATTTAGCCAGGGCTACATATTATTTAGAACACCTCTTTACTTTGCAGTCACATTTTGATGGTAATATAGCTACATATTGTGAACACAATAACCACACTAGAGCAAGTCAAAATGCCTCTACTCCTTACATATATGACTGAAGAGGGACCAGTTAACTAACTTTGTAGAAAGTTCACACAGACTAGGAGCAAATATCCAGAAGAGCTGCAAAACAAGTAGCCTAATAAAAAAAAAAAATAAACAAGTTAGTGTATCACTGTAGTTACTCACTGACAGCAGCTGCTAGGCCCAGAGTCTAGGTTTGAAGGAGATCTAGAACTAGGACTCAGGAATAACAGACCAAGGGGTGAATTTGAACTTATTTAAGAAGACAATAACTAGTATTAGACAATTTAAACACATCAATTTGGTACCAAACCACACAGAAATTTAAAATACACACACACACACACACACACACACACACACACACACACACACACACATACAATGCCAGTAAATGCAGACACAAGTGTGGCTACAGTTTTCAAAAACGCAGACAGCGTTTGCTGCAATATAACTTAATGGCTAGATGGCATGGCAGTCAGTGTCACTTCCTAGACAGACAGGGACCACAGTGTTCTCTATGACCCAGGCACAAGACAAAAGCTTTCCTAGGCTCTGGTGACAGGCTGGAGGTCGAAGGTTAAGGCACCTTTATTTCTATAGCACCTTTCAGGAACAAGGCAATGTAAGTGCTTCAGATAAAACATTATATCTCCCACTTCGTTTTTAGGTTATCCCACTTCTTCTTGACCTGGTCGTGGGAGACCCTCCCTCCAAACCCCATCATCTCCAAAATAAGCCTATGTGAATGAGGGGGGGAATAAAAAGCAGATTACACAGCTATTACTTGTGAACATTAAACAATAGCGAAGCTTCTCACCGATATCCGTTGGCAGCGGTGTCCCTCCCCCTGGTAAACAGCTGCCTGCTGCCTACACGTAGACGTATGAACGTCTCCGTTTGTTCCTTAGTCCCTGTCAGAAAAGACGAGAAAGCTATCAGTGTAACGCTGTGGATGGTATAATGTTAACGTTACATTAGTTTGATGTAGCATCCTCGAAATTCTGGCTTCGAAGAATCCTTCCTTGACATTGACAAACACCTAGTAGTCTCTTATGAATCCTGAAAAGTCTAAAGAGTTTAAAATTAGAGCAGCCTAACTTGCCTAAGTAATTACTTTGCAGAAGATGAAAAGAACAGGCTTCATAATAGGTTACAGGTTTTTACAACTACTTACACACAAAATCTTTACATGTCAACCGATTTTTGAAACCTCTCATTTAAAGAGCAAAACTACACACCAAATCTCCAAGACCATGAGCTATTTCTCAGCCTTTCACTCAGTTTTCAATTGCATAAAACACACTACACACGCTTCTCTCCCTAAAGACACAAAAATCTGACAGGAAGTGACTTGCTGTCCTTTTCCAAACACAACCAATCAAAATGATACACTTTTTCACCAGGTCACACACTCTCCTCACACGAGTAAACACTACTTGCTTAAATGATCACTAACCAATCACTGCTTTTTAGTATAGGCCTATAAATAGGTCAAAGGTCAGATTACCTGCTTGGAACAGTGGATGCCGACAATAGACAGAGAGCAAGGAGAGTAGGAGGGAGAGGCAGGGGACGACAACCAGAGCTGCATCTCATGTTGCTTAAATTGCCTCCTGGAGTCCTCCACTTGCCTCCCTTCCTCGCGTCTTAGTCCCTCCCACCGAGGAGTCACGGGAGAGATCTGCACAGCTTCAGGGAAGGCTGATATCGGCTATATCTCCGAGGTGTTCCCTCCTCGAAGCTCGCTCCTCGGCCCTCAGGACAGAAATAAGAGCTTTGAGACGGCCTTCACTGAGGAGGGACGGAATAACTTCCGGTTCAGCTGAGGACAGAGGAGTCGAGGAGCTATCAAATAAGGGACATGGGATGTACCTCAGGACAAGTTCATGGAGGAAGAGTTGGAAGAGGAGGAGGAGGAAGAAGAGGACAAGAGCAGAGAAAAGATCAGATGTTTAGATCAGGGCCACACTTACTGATCACTGGTTATTCACCCCCACCCACCCCATAAGAACGCACACACACACACACACACACACACACACACACACCTGTGTGCGAATGGCTCCTGTAATATGTAAAAGTTCTTTTAGTAGGCTACTTGTTAAAACTAGAAAAGCACTGTATAAATACAGATGTAAAAAAGTGTAAACGATGAGGCTCCAGCAGTAGTATCAGATCTGTGAGGCATTGGGAAAGAGCGCCACCTGCCCATTGACACCTCGTTGTGGCCGAACATGGTAATGCAGGCCGGCATCATGGCGCTTTAGATGAGGATTCGATTCTAAGCGAGTAGAGGCCACATTAAAAAATAACAAAACGACAACACAATCTAATGGGCTCGTATTTTCAGCAGACAAAATAACTGACAAAGTACTACAGTGGCAGCCGTGGCTAGAGGAAATGTGATTTAGCTTAGAGCCCAACTCACCATGACCATATATACCTGATTAAAGTTCCCATTTTATGGATGAGCCATGAGAATTCGCATACATTCATTTTTACATGGCACGTATCAGGCGTTACCCACAATTCCAATGGGCATGGTCAGCCAAATCAACGGCAATAATTTCAAAACTAAAGCAATTTAAAATCTGAACTCAGTGTCTGCAGTGACTATGAGATAGAGAGAGTGTGTCCGACATGAAAATGAACAGAGAGTATGCCCTACATGGGAATGAATAGAAAAAACAAATATGCACCCTCAGTGAAACAAGTGAGAGATTGGAGGCCATTAAATACAGCTCGATTCCATTTCCATATTCGTAGGTGGCGGTGTGGCTGCGAGACTGTGAAGCTGGAAGTTATAGCTTCTGAGGTGGGCGTTGATGAAGTGTTGTAGAACTTGATACTACCTCGCTCTATCTCTCCTAACCCCTGGCTATCTTGGCTTTATGGAGCTATCTCTGGAAGCTGAGTCTCAAATCCGTCACTCAGCTTACATTTTTAAATTGCTTCATAGTTTTTTTAAGCTTTTACATGATACTCTTTTAATGACATTTGGCAGATAATGCAGATAATAGGCTACCTAGTTTAATTATCTGGTGTCTTTTGGGAGACAGTGGTCTGACTTTGTCTCTATAAGACCCGACGCCTAAGTGGAAGCCAGTGACAGCCAATGAAGCTGCGGCATTATTAACGCTGTCCAAGGTGCTGAAAAAGCTGCGTTTTTTCCTGCATATTTAATAATTATTATCTGGGTCGTAGGTTCGAATCCCAGTTGGGGCAATGTCTGTGATGCATTATTAAAGATAAATAGGTATTTATTAGTATGTTTTTAATCTTAGTCAAGTAAATACCTTAAACAATATATATATATATATATATATATATATATATATATATATATATATATATATATATATATATATATATACAGTGGGGAAATAAGTATTTGACCCCTTATGGATTTTGCAGGTTTGCCCACTTACAAAGAATGCAAAAATCTACAATTTTAATCATATGTACATTCTAACAGTGAAAGACAGAATCCCAAAGAAAATTCCAGAAAATCACATCATATGAATTTATTAAAATTGATAACCATCTGATGAGGAAAAACAAGTATTTGACCCCCTGGACAAACAGCAAGTATTCTGGCTCCTACAAGCCAGTTAGTCTTTCTTTAAGACACAGTCCCAATCCGAACCAATTATCTACATCAAATATACCTGCCTCACCTCGTTACCTGTATAAAAGACACCTGTGAACACCCAAACAACCAGCATCCAACATCACTACCATGGGCAAGACCAAAGAGCTTTCTACGGACATCAGGGACAAGATTGTTGATCTGCACAAGGCTGGGATGGGCTACAAGAGAATCGGAAAGCAACTTGGAGAGAAAAGATAAACTGTCGGTGCAGTTATCAGGAAATGGAAGAAGCACCACACCACCGCCAACCTCCCTCGGTCTGGGCCTCCACACAAGATCTTGCCTCGTGGGGTGTCCCTGATCATGCGAACGGTGAGGAATCATCCCAAAACCACAAGGGGGGGAACTGATGAATCAACTGAAGGCAGCTGGGACCACAGTTACAAAAGAAACGGTTGGTAACACACTACGCCGTCATGGATTGAAATCCTGCAGCGCACGCAAGGTCCCCCTGCTCAAGAAGAAACATGTACAGGCCCGCATGAAGTTCGCCATTCACCACCTGGACGACTCAGAAGAGGCCTGGAAGAAGGTGATGTGGTCAGATGAGACCAAAATAGAACTTTTTGGCCTCAACTCAACTCGTCGTGTTTGGAGGGCAAAGAACACAGAGTACAACCCAAAGAACACCATCCCCACCGTCAAGCATGGTGGTGGCAACATCATGCTTTGGGGATGTTTTTCAGCCAAGGGGACGGGACAACTCCATCGTATTGAGGGGAGGATGGACGGGGCCATGTATCGTGGAATTCTGGACTGACATCTCCTTCCCTCAGTGAGAGAGCTGAAGATGGGTCGAGGATGGGTGTTTCAGCACGACAACGACCCTAAGCACACCACCAAAGCAACAAAAGAGTGGCTGAAGAAGAAGCACATCAAGGTTCTGGAGTGGCCTAGCCAGTCTCCAGACCTGAATCTGATTGAAAATCTTTGGAGGGAGCTTAAAATTCGAGTTGCCAGGCGACAACCTCGGAACCTGAATGATTTGGAGGCTGTCTGCAGGAGGAGAGGCCAACATCCCTGCCGAAATGTGCACAAACTTTGTCACCAACTATAAAAACCGTTTGACATCTGTGCTGGCCAATAATGGCTTTTCTACAAAATATTAACATGTTGTTTGTCCAGGGGGTCAAATACTTGTTTTTCCTCATCAGATGGTTATCAATTTTAATAAATTCATATGATGTGATTTTCTGGATTTTTCTTTGGGATTCTGTCTTTCACTGTTAGAATGTACATATGATTAAAATTGTAGATTTTTGCATTCTTTGTAAGTGGGCAAACCTGCAAAATCAGCAAGGGGTCAAATACTTATTTCCCCCACTGTATATATTACTAAATACTAAAATACTATATATACTAAAAATATATAATGACACTGTTGTATCAAATACTTGACTTCCCTTATATTACAGTTTTCTTAGTATGTGTAACATTACAATTTCTTAAAACCTTTGCTTTCAATTATACACATTTTACTGTTCTCTAAATGTTATGCACTTATTAATGAGACATGTAAATATTGGTTAATGTAATGTCTTGTTTATTAAATACAACAATGACAGTTTAAACACACCATGCCCCATAGTGCAAGGTCACACATATACAAAACAAAATATATAAAATAAATATGAAATGGGCAAAATATACAGTATATACACACTAAACATCCCCCGCCCCCCTCCATCAATGTCCGTCATTTTCCCTTTTCGACCTCCCACCTCAGTTTTTCTGACTTATAAAAGGCAGACTCCTGGAACTCTTTCCAGGTCATCTCCTTCTCCATGCCCTGGTCTTTGTAAATAGAAAAGACTTTAGCAGGGCAGTAAATGTACTTCCCTGCTACTCCAGGGAACCACCACTTTGTCAAGTGTCAAATGTTTACCTGGCTCTGTCTGAGGCTCAGGAGTTGAACTTGGAGTCCCATCTGGTTTAACAGCAGGAGGGCATGCAGCGAACTCAAACAGCTTGGCTGGTGAGCTGGAAGATGACTGAGGAAGCTCAGCCTGGGCAGTGGGTGGGCTGCTTTGAGGAGGGGGATTCAGGGCAGGTGTTAAGTCTGTCTTGCTCCTGTGCTTATCCCAGTCTAGAGGAACTGGGCGGCAACCAGGCTCAACATATTCCAAGCCAAACTTCTCTCCAGTTCTGCCAGTGAAATGAAAAGCAGCATACTTCACACTCCCCAGCACTCTTTCAGAGACTGCATTTAGTTATGCCATTCAAGCTGGATCAAAGACAGTTGGGAGGTGAACATCTGGCTGTTTCAAGTCCACCAGGCGCTGATAATTCCACCGTGCCACCCCTGTCATCCCCTGGGCTTGGAACGGCTCTCTGTGGAGACGCGTGTTCCAGTGACCCACTGAGCCTGATGGAAATGGTATCCCTCTTGCTGTGAAGTGCCTCTGATGGGGATCCACACAGGAACTTTAGCACCTTCCCCCTGCACGTGGTTTAGCTGCAGTGTTCCTCCGTGCCTGTACAAGATCCCACCTTCAACCTCAGGATCAGGCACCCGCGCAAGATGTGTATGCGCTGAATGCGCCATGTCTTCAGCATAGAGGGCTTGAAGAGAGGAACGCCGTTTGGATCAGTTGCGAGGTAAAAGTGCTGGAAAACTCCCTCGACTCTCTTGACGAGCTCCTCAGGCTGTGGAATTCTGGTCCTGCAGTGCTCACGAATGTGTGCCTTTGTTGGGTTGGCAGGCTGAATGCCACAGAAGGCATATGCCTCTTTAAGCCTCTGCAGGTCTTCCTGATCCACCGCTGAAAAGGCTGCCGACAGGAACTGAGGAAAGGAACTGTACAGGGGATGATGCTCTGACACACACTCACGGAGGAACCGTCTCAAACAGTGGAACAAGTCCAGCTTGAGAATTATGTTTTCATTGTAGTGGGATCTTGATGCACAGGTGTTCAGCAGGTCACCAGTAGTGGCATCAGCAACAATGCTATTAGTAGTTGTCCAAGCATCCCAGTTCATATGTTCTCCTGTGTAATATTCTGCAACCTTAAATGCTGCGCAGCAATCCCTGAAAGAAGAAATAGAGACACAGTATAGCCATTAATGTTAAAGCAGTGATATCAATCCCTATTTACACTTCAGTTTATTCAGTCATAAAAATTAAATAAAATGAATGCAAAGTGAAATTATGAAAAATTAAAAGCAAAGTTAATTGTGATTATTAGCTGTTCATGTCACCAATCAAAGTAAAATCTACTGTTTATATCTTACCTGTCTACCCACTGGTAGTGGGCCTTCTCTATGGCTGCAGTGTTGTAGCGGTGGGCTATACCTTCATACATGGGCTTCAGTGACTTCTCTGTCTCAGACTGCACCATCACCCATCAAAGGATCATCCAGTTCTCATTCAGGACTGCATATGATGACATGGTCCCAGATGAAAAGGTGACCTTCCTAGCACCTTTTGCCCTGAAGAAGCTTTGTGATAGCACCCTCCTGGTGCTTGTACTCATGCAGTAGGCAGTCAGTTAGGTAGTGTGCAGACACAGAGATCCCGTTCCAGCCATCTGAATCCCCATACTCTCCAAAGGGAGCTGGCTTGGTTTCCTGTCTTATGAACTGAGTGATGGTTCTTAGGTCATACTTTCCTGCCTCACCGTCCACAATGTTCTGGCAGGTAAGGAGGAAGGCCAGGTGAGCACGCTCATATTTCAGGTGCATCATCTCCATGATCTGCTTTGCCATGTCGTTACCTGTGCGCCTGAGCTCGTCCATTACGGATTTACAGATGGCCTTCTTGTAGGTCAGTATTGCCAGCAACAGATTTGTGAACCTCTTTGATAGTTTTTCCAGCCACAGTGGATTGTCAGCATACCACCTTTTCCGGCAAACTTTACAGCACAGCCTGGATGAAAAAAGGTAGTACTGTCCAGTGATGCCAACAATCACACGAGGTCTACCAACACCTGCAGAGGCAACTCGGGCCTGAGCGCAACCTTCAATGCATGGCAGAGTATCGTTGTTCCTCAGCCTTGCCATTAAGTCATTCTCTGGCTTCCATATAAAGAAGGGATGGAGCTGAAAGTACTTTGGGGATGGAGGATCAGAGATGCTGTCAATTAATTCTGGCTGGGGAGGGAAACGCCACAATGACACCATCTTCATGGGGTTGTGGACAGGAATGGAGCCGGGCCAGAGACCCATCGATTCCAGCTCTGTCTTCATCCAGATCCTCTGCTGGTGAGAACACTTCTATCATGGTCATAGCCAGGAAGCTGTGGAGGAGGAATGCTGGGGACCCTTGATGGCCTGGTTACCGGCTGACCTAGTAAGACAAGAATAATAACAAGGCAAATTATTAAGATTTTGTGTTTGACTTGATTCTATCTTTATGAAATGCACACAATTCAAATAAAAAAAACATTCCAAAACGTACTTTGAGCTCTCTGTCCAATTGGTGGCTGCAGCGCTGGTTGACTGGGCTCTGCAGACGTATCGGGAGTAATCACAAGTGCCTCTGACACTATATAGAATATTAAACATTTCATTATTATTTACAGGTAAGAAAAAGTAAAAACGTAATATGACACTACACTTTACATCTACATTTTAGTCCCTGAAACTTAGCAGGCTGTACACTTAAATGCTGGCTTATCTTAAAACTGTGGAACAGTATCTGATATACAACAATTAAACATATTTTTAAGGATTTACAACAGTTATGATGGACACAACATATGGAACAACATATGGATATTTTTTAAAGACGCAAATACAGTTAAAATAATACACACCTGGAACTATTACAGTTGTCTCTGTTGGCTGAGGACCTGCTGTTTTTGGCATCAGAAACCTCAGCTCCTGAGGAAGGGGACCAGGTCTCCTTACAGTTGGCAGGGCCTGGGTTGCAAGGAGGGAAGGACAACAACAAAAATCAATTATTAGTTTATAACAGACACAAGCATAGGGAATAGGACAGAAAGCTTTAAATGGATGAAGCAAAATACAGTGCATTTACCATCTTCTTGTGAGCTCTTCAATTTAGATGTTCTAGACCGTGTAGCTGATGGTGCTAAAACAGAATAAGTCTTTTCAGTCATTTATATTTCTGGCAAAATACAAATATTTGTGTTAGTAAGTTAAGGCACCCATCTTTTACTTCACCTGCTTATCTTAGTCTTATATAGTGAAGTAGACTTTTTCTTATAATAATATATAAAGAATATGTTCATTCATTTTTTTTTAAAGGATTAATATTTAGTAGTCACTCATTAGAATTTAGCCTAAGCAGGGGAAGCAACATAACACACATACTGTACATGCAAACACATGCACTCAAGTGTTAGTAACCAGAGCAGTTTTACATGCAGTATATATTTTCATCCACATATGCAAAAGATTGATACTTACCCTCATCATGACTGGTTTCAATTCATAGTCACTAGGACAACAGGTAGAACACCAAAACACAAACATGACCAGAACATGGTCAACATGAGACGGAAAGCTTTAAGTCATGCTTCATATTGGGATAAGAATTCCTGGTTCCAGAGTTGCCTGCTGATGCAGGATGTTTTGGTAAAGAACCTCTATATGTTCCAGAAGCCTGAGGTGGTCTGGCAGTTGATGATGCTGGTGCAGAAACAGCTGTAAAACAGAACACAATGATATACAGTATATAACATATACTATATAGAACACAGGATTAATATCAAACAGGCTGAACTTTAAATCATTAAGAATCTTCAGGCAGTCAAAACAAACAAAAGACAACAAATGTTTACTCACAGCTTTGCTCATGTTGCTTGGTAGGAGAAATGCTCAGCATCACTCTCTCCAGCTCTTCATTTTCATCCATCACTGTGATGCAGAACAGACAAAAATTAGTATTGGCTACAATGACAGCATGTACTGTACATCTTTTTGACAAAACAAAGGAAAAACAAGACCCACCCATGGCTTCAGCAGGAGCATTTGACGTACGTGTCATCAGAGAAGAGCCAGAGGGGGATGAAGGCAGCTTCTTCTGCAGGTATTGCTGTAACTTGTGCATCCTTGTCCCTGAAGCACAGTATAGCTCAGTATAAAGGCTGCATAGCCATCATCCCTGCTGTCCCAAATCTCTCCCCAAGTGTTGTTGGCACAAGAGCCAAACCCAACCAGCTGGTCATCCTCTGTCACAACCTGTGACCTTGCCTCATAGTCAAGAAGACTGACTGGATTTCTTGAAAGCTAAGGGCATAGTTCACAAATGACAGTAGGCTGTCCTTGCTGTGCCCCTCTGCTATAAACACTCCTGCAGCCTCCTCCTTCACCTTGTTCCTGATTAGCTAGATGGTATATACCCTATATCCTATATCATTTTCAAGAAGCCAGCGGAAGGACTTCCCCTTGTATTTCCCAAACTGCAGGATGTATTCTCCAGCCACCTCAGATTTATCTGAGGCATCCCCACCTCTCTGACGGACGACACTGAGTGCATTTTGCCTGACCAGCTCCTCCCTTACAGGTGCAGACTTGTCCTGGAGAGATGGGTTGTCTTTAATGACTTTTGCAGAATTAGTAGGATCCTGACGAAGAGACCCCAGAGGTCCCTTGCCAAATGTAACTGCAATTCTCCCCGGAAAAAATATTTGTTTGCGCATTTTACCTGTCATGAAGAAAAGTCACGTAATTAGTATATTATTACAACATAGACATTGACTGTTTTCATAACAAATGTTAATAGGTAGGGTCTCAATGAAGTGAAAAAAATAGGTTTACATCTCAGCCTTTGTATAGTCATACTGTTTTTGTCTAGGGTTTGAAGATTTTTAAAAATACCAAATAGCTTTATTTCTTATTTTATATTTGATATTGTTGATGTTTTTCAACTTGATCAAGTGCCTGCCTGTCTTGACAACGAGCTCTGTGTTTGTTAAGTGAGACTGTTAACCCTTCAAAGATACAGCCCCTGTGGGTGAAACCCTTTGACCCACCCACAGGAAAGAACTCAAAGGTGAAGGGCGCTCAGGCAAATGTGTAAATTAAATACTACATTATAGATGGAATATAAATGTATATGATGTAGCCTATGAAAAAATAAAGCATACATAATATGTAGTATGTTGTTAACAACATTACCATATTCTGGTGTTCTCTGAACAGTGTAGAAATACTTTGCTATAAGTAAAAGTCCTGCATTCAAAATATACTAAAAGTACCAAAATTGAAAATGTTCATTATGCAGTATGGCTCATTTCAGAAACACATCTATATTACTAGATTGTAATTAGTGATGTAATAAATGCATATCACTGTAATGTTGCAGCTGGTAAAGTTGGAGCTGATTTTAACTACTGTATCTACAGTCGGGTAGTTTCATTTATAACATAATAATGTATGTGTTGATTAATAATAACCTGCAAAGTAACTTGTAAATAAAGCTGTCAAAAAAAAAGTAGAGCAATTAAAAGTACATATCCCTCTGAGATGTGTGACATTAGAGTATGAGAATCAGTGACGTTACATTACAGTAGCCTACTTAAGTAAATGTAGGCTAACGTGACTTAGTTATATTTCACCACTGGATCTAAACACTGAAAGTAAAACTGCCAGAAAACCAAAGACATGTTTTAGCTGCAGAAATACAACGGAGACTGATAGCTAGCAGTCAACGTAACGTTGAGTGTGAAGAAAACATGACGCATTTACATAACTCAAAGTAAGAAAATTCATTCATAGTTTGTCATTCTTGCAATGTGTGTATGTAGCTAACTACGTTAGCTAACGTTAGTATCCAGAGTATATCAAATCTTAACCGGCTGGTAACGTTAAAGCTAAACGGTAACGTTTACGTAGCGTTTCAGTTTAAGCTAAATTATATGAAAATGACTTGAATGGGC
This sequence comes from Perca flavescens, assembly GCF_004354835.1. Classification (NCBI taxonomy): domain Eukaryota; kingdom Metazoa; phylum Chordata; class Actinopteri; order Perciformes; family Percidae; genus Perca; species Perca flavescens. Next base: position 4,039,268 of record NC_041334.1, read on the forward strand.
ATTAACGTTAACTCACACAATGATGCTTTCGACTTAATAAAATGCCAATTTCCACTCACCACGAAAACAAATGGACAATAAACTAACACATGAATCAAGCCACGGTTTAAGGTTAACGTGACATTAAAGGTCCAATATGTAATATTTGTACTGTAATAAATCCAAAAATGACACCAATGCCTCATCAGATATTAAGGAAACATGTTAAACTGAAATACTATCTTTTCTGACAACAATGCTAATTTCAGTATTTTTTCTTTTTGAAATTTACATTCCGTGACGGAATTTATGTTTATGTTTTGATCTGTGTGTTGTTATCAACGGCCCAGTTTGACAGCCAGGCCGGGTTGCCAGATATACCTGTAAAAACGTAAACCCAGCACGCTACAGCTGTAACGGTTGAAAGATGGAGACAGCTTAGAGCCCAAAAGGACGCAGAGTCGGCTTATTTTCTCCTGAACCGGTAAGCATTAGCTTCACGCTAATTTATCACAGCTACTAGGGACGGGCATTTTTTGTCATTTCAACATTTGTGTACTCACATTGAATTATATAGCTAGAGTACCCGAGTTGGTTACTCGCAAAAACAATTGAGACATAGCCAGTAAAGTGATCCCGACTGGTTCTGGCTAATGCCGCCATGCTAACCCTGCTAACTGTTAACGTTACCGGGCAGCCCATGGCTGTTTACAGCGTGTAGCCTCTTCAGCGGCTGGAGCCGACAACGGTGAGTTATTTTAAACCACGAGAGGGGGGCTGTAAATCGGAAAGAGAGGACTGTGAGTTTGCAGTGTGTTTAGCGATTGTTGCCGTAATTCTAATCCAATGAAGTGTGTTCCGTCGGCAAGGTAGTGGTATTTTTAGCGTTTCGTATTGTAATTCTAAGCCGAGGAAGTGTGCCTGACTGGCGTGTGGAGAGGACAGTGAGGTTGTTGTGTTTTTAGCGGTTCATACTGTAATTTTAAGCCGAAAAAGTGTGTCTGTCAGTTGGTTACAGAGCTCAGCGTGAGCACGGGCTTTTAGCATCTAACGTTAGCTACTCCTCTGTGCTGTGGAGTAATGTCTGGCTATGTGAGACTAGCATCTACCGTTAGCTAGTCCTCTGTGCTGTGGAGTAATGTCTGGCTATGTGAGACTAGCATCTACCATTAGCTACTCTGCTGTGCTGTGGAGTAATGTCTGGCTATGTGAGAAAAGCGTCTAGCAACGTTGTTGTGAATGCTGCGGTCTCAGCCTGGCAACCTCCGTGAACTTCGAGTCTGGGCAGGAGGGGGCGGGGGAAACGACTCTCCAGTATTTTGAATTGGTAGTGCAGTAACTATTTTAACCGCTAGCTGCCAGTATTACACACAATATTACATATTGCACCTTTAACGTTAGCTAGTTAACATGTAGCTAATATCCATCCGAAAGTGGCGTTGACATGAAGCCTTTCGACACAATAAACTTAGCAGAAGAGTGACTAACTTTAATAGCATTCACGTTACGTTAAAATAGAAAACGTCAGACAGGGCCAACATCAAATTCCATTACACGTTTGTTCATTTAACATTTTTTCATTCATCTAAATATAACTTCATCTAAATATAACTTACCGTTTAGCGTAATGTTCAGCGGAGCTTAATCGGTGCGTGCTGTCAATCCACCGTCCAGACGAGCACTGAGGGCTCGGAAGCAATCGTCTTCACTCGCCGCTAAACTGCTCCAGGGAGCAAAACGACTCCAGTGCGCATGCCAGCGGCCAAAAGTATATTACATCCGTACTGGTTTAGCAGTACCATAGGAAATGAATGGGAATCAGTTTAGCGCCTGTGTGAATTCATCCACTTCAGAGGGACAGGTGTCGGGGGAGTTGATGGTGATTATCATCCAATAATTTCAAGAACGTTTCTTAAACTACTCCTGAAGGAATTTTACTTTATTAAAGGAAGATTTGATGGGGTTTAAAGATCTTGCACTGCCTTTTTCCCCACTGAAGCCTGTTTTTTTTTATATCCTGGAAAGTAATACTTTATTAGGCTACCCTAATTTTAAACTATTTAGACATGAAGTGAGGCGTTGAGTCTTATAGAGACAAAGTCAGACCACTGTAAGTCTCCCAAAAGACACCAGATAATTAAACTAGGTAGCATTATCTGCCAAATGTCATTAAGAGTATCATGTAAAAGCTTAAAAAAAACTATGAAGCATTGAGCAATTTAAAAATGTAAGCAGCGTGGCGGATTTGAGACTCAGCTTCCAGAGATAGCTCCATACAGCCAAGATAGCCGGGGGTTAGGAGAGAAAAAGCGACGTAGTATCAAGTTCTACAACACTTTATCAACGCCCACCTCAGAAGCTATAACTTCCAAGATAGCCAGGGGTTAGGAGAGATAGAGCGAGGTAGTATCAAGTTCTACAACACTTTATCAACACCCACCTCAGAAGCTATAACTTCCAGCTTCACAGTCTCGCAGCCACACCGCCACCTACAAATATGGAAATGGAATCGAGCTGTATTTAATGGCCTCCAATCTCTCACTTGTTTCACTGAGGGTGCATATTTGTTTTTTCTATTCATTCCCATGTAGGGCATGCTCTCTGTTCATTCTCATGTCGGACACACTCTCTCTATCTCATAGTCACTGCAGACACTGAGTTCAGATTTTAAATTGCTTTAGTTTTGAAATTATTGCCGTTGATTTGGCTGACGATGCCCATTGGAATTGTGGGTAACGCCTGATACGTGCCATGTAAAAATGAATGTATGCGAATTCTCATGGCTCATCCATAAAATGGGAACTTTAATCAGGTATATATGGTCATGGTGAGTTGGGCTCTAAGCTAAATCACATTTCCTCTAGCCACGGCTGCCACTGTAGTACTTTGTCAGTTATTTTGTCTGCTGAAAATACGAGCCCATTAGATTGTGTTGTCGTTTTGTTATTTTTTAATGTGGCCTCTACTCGCTTAGAATCGAACCCTCATCTAAAGCGCCATGATGCCGGCCTGCATTACCATGTTCGGCCACAACGAGGTGTCAATGGGCAGGTGGCGCTCTTTCCCAATGCCTCACAGATCTGATACTACTGCTGGAGCCTCATCGTTTACACTTTTTTACATCTGTATTTATACAGTGCTTTTCTAGTTTTAACAAGTAGCCTACTAAAAGAACTTTTACATATTACAGGAGCCATTTGCACACAGGTGTGTGTGTGTGTGTGTGTGTGTGTGTGTGTGTGTGTGTGTGTGTGTGTGTGTGTGTGTGTGTGTGTGTGTGTGTACTTTCTTATGGGGTGGGTGGGGGTGAATAACCAGTGATCAGTAAGTGTGGCCCTGATCTAAACATCTGATCTTTTCTCTGCTCTTGTCCTCTTCTTCCTCCTCCTCCTCTTCCAACTCTTCCTCCATGAACTTGTCCTGAGGTACATCCCATGTCCCTTATTTGATAGCTCCTCGACTCCTCTGTCCTCAGCTGAACCGGAAGTTGTTCCGTCCCTCCTCAGTGAAGGCCGTCTCAAAGCTCTTATTTCTGTCCTGAGGGCCGAGGAGCGAGCTTCGAGGAGGGAACACCTCGGAGATATAGCCGATATCAGCCTTCCCTGAAGCTGTGCAGATCTCTCCCGTGACTCCTCGGTGGGAGGGACTAAGACGCGAGGAAGGGAGGCAAGTGGAGGACTCCAGGAGGCAATTTAAGCAACATGAGATGCAGCTCTGGTTGTCGTCCCCTGCCTCTCCCTCCTACTCTCCTTGCTCTCTGTCTATTTTCGGCATCCACTGTTCCAAGCAGGTAATCTGACCTTTGACCTATTTATAGGCCTATATTAAAAAGCAGTGATTGGTTAGTGATCATTTAAGCAAGTAGTGTTTACTCGTGTGAGGAGAGTGTGTGACCTGGTTAAAAAGTGTATCATTTTGATTGGTTGTGTTTGGAAAAGGACAGCAAGTCACTTCCTGTCAGATTTTTGTGTCTTTAGGTAGAGAAGCGTGTGTAGTGTGTTTTATGCAATTGAAAACTGAGTGAAAGGCTGAGAAATAGCTCATGGTCTTGGAGATTTGGTGTGTAGTTTTGCTCTTTAAATGAGAGGTTTCAAAAATCGGTTGACATGTAAAGATTTTGTGTGTAAGTAGTTGTAAAAACCTGTAACCTATTATGAAGCCTGTTCTTTTCATCTTCTGCAAAGTAATTACTTAGGCAAGTTAGGCTGCTCTAATTTTAAACTCTTTAGACTTTTCAGGATTCATAAGAGACTACTAGGTGTTTGTCAATGTCAAGGAAGGATTCTTCGAAGCCAGAATTTCGAGGATGCTACATCAAACTAATGTAACGTTAACATTATACCATCCACAGCGTTACACTGATAGCTTTCTCGTCTTTTCTGACAGGGACTAAGGAACAAACGGAGACGTTCATACGTCTACGTGTAGGCAGCAAGCAGCTGTTTACCAGGGGGAGGGACACCGCTGCCAACGGATATCGGTGAGAAGCTTCGCTATTGTTTAATGTTCACAAGTAATAGCTGTGTAATCTGCTTTTTATTCCCCCCCTCATTCACATAGGCTTATTTTGGAGATGATGGGGATCGGAGGGAGGGTCTCCCACGACCAGGTCAAGAAGAAGTGGGACAACCTAAAAGCGAAGTGGGAGATATTTACTTCGGGGGTATTAATGTATGGACATAATTGTTATGCACATCTTAATGTAACTTGTGATTTTTGAAGTAAGCCTTGGATGTTAACCTGACAGACTTGGGCCTGCTGACAGTAAGTTTAGATGTAGTGATGTGTACTATAGTAGTAGTAATACATCATCACAACAACCTTTTGATCTTCACTGTTTAGGAATGCAAGTGTCCTGCCACAGGTCAGGGGACAGAAGATGGGAAGGCGCCGGCAGCAACTTGGCCCTGGTTCGCCCTCATGGACGAGGCATTAGGGCAGTCTGCGGCAGTCCCGCCCCCCTGCCTCATTGCCTCGATCCAAGAGGACAAACCAGGGCCAAGCACTGCACAAGAGGTAGAGGAAGGGATTGATGAGGAGGAGGAGGAGGAGGAGGAGGAGGAGAAGGGAGAGAGTGGATCCATTCCTCCAACTCATCAAGCAGGACATAAAATATCAGAGAGAGGCAGATGAGAGGAGGGAAGAAGAGGCCGAGGTCAAAACGTTTTTTTTTTACTGTTTGGAGAGGTTGGCGGAAAAATAAAGTAAATTAAATGTAACTGGTTTTGTCTTTGCCCCTTTTTTAATTATTCAATATAAATTGTCTATGTCCATTTAAAAAAAAAAAAACCTTATTGTTCTTTAGACTGCAGTAGAAAAAACTTGGTAAGTAACAAATAACTAGCATGTGAAGCCTAGAACAATGTACTGAACAATATCTTCACCCTTATTTACGTTTTGTGGTTAGGTATTCCAAGCTCTACAAAAACATTCATCTTGGTTACAAAAAAATATTTATTTATATATTGACAACTGTATACATGAAGCAAAACATTCATTCAAACAACATTTTCATATCTACAACTATATACAACAACTTAAACATTTACAACTATATACAACAACACACACATGCAAGAGGTGAACTGCAGACGGAGCAAAAGATACCTCGCCTTTGCAGTTTAACACTACAATGCCAGTAAATGCAGACACAAGTGTGGCTACAGTTTTCAAAAACGCAGACAGCGTTTGCTGCAATATAACTTTTAATGGCTAGATGGCATGGCAGTCAATGTCACTTCCTAGACAGACAGGGACCACAGTGTTCTCTATGACCCAGGCACAAGACAAAAGCTTTCCTAGGCTCTGGTGACAGGCTGGAGGTCGAAGGTTAAGGCACCTTTATTTCTATAGCACCTTTCAGGAACAAGGCAATGTAAGTGCTTCAGATAAAACATTATAGTTCCTATAACCTGTTATCTCGGACTGTCTCTCTGCTCACTCAGTCGCTAGAGTGGAGTTGTGGTTGCCTACGTAACTGGAAGTTCTAAAGCTTTTGGCAGCTAAGATGGCTAGGACTAGTAGTAGCTAATGTTGCAAGAGGTTTGTGTGTGGCGCTGTTATCATGTTAGATTGAATTGTAGTAGGACTCAACTGATCCGATTAATGATACTAGAGACTTTAAAGACTCGGGTGAAAGATCCGAGTGAGTCAGGACTCAAACAGGTTTAGGGGATAAGTGCCTTGGTACGCCACCGATACCAGTCCAGCAGCAAGACTATAGGTAAACACAGCAGAGGTAAATGGGCTTGTGGCAGCATACATAGTGGAGGAACTGGTACCAGTTTAGACAGTGGAATCACCGTCTTTCCAAAATAATTAGGCCTACAGATAATGAAGAGCAGACGTTACTACTGTAGCCTTGTTTTGGACTAATTTTGGGCTGATGGTTACAACTTTGTTGTCATGGTATTAAAGAGCATACAAGAGAGATCTTGTGTATGTCCAGCAGCTGAGCAGCCTGATTAATAATGTTTCCAGACCTCTGCATGTTTACAGATATTACCAACAATTATATTAAATAAAATTACATTTGGAAAAATATAACTCAGTGTAATGATCCGTTTTCTTACCGTTTTCTTTAACCATTTATGTTATGTATGTAAAGTCTTCTTACTGTTTGGTTGAACAGACGTGATTCCAGAGCGAGTCAGGAGGCAGAGACACAGAAGAGGAAGAAGCTCCATCGCTGTCGATGTCTCCTAATGATAAAGCATCACTTTAACATCACAACGTCTCTATTAATGGAGATGGAGCCACTCCTAACGGGTACTGATGCAACATCAGCAACACCTCCGGCACAAATCCTTCAGAATAAAAGCGTCATCCTCACATACAGTAACTATGACTCATGCATTCTGCACAAAAGCTTCTCATAATGTGTGCAAACTGCAAAAACCTCTTTATAATCATATGGACATTACATCTTGTTATTAATATAATTATAAAAACCTCAGAGCCTCAAATTAACACGTAAATTCACTGCACAGTTTCAACTTTACTGTTGCACAAAATGTCTTCATCTCCTGACCACTTTATCAGCAGAAGTAAAACCGTTTCCGGTGCAATTTCTTCAGAATAAAAGTTAATTAACTAAATGTTGCACAGAAAGGAGATACTGTGTGAGTTGGCAGTAAGATGCAGCCGTTCTGGATCACCAACCAGGTAGAGTGTGATTAATACTTTCTGATAATTTGATTATGAAGTAAGGTATGGCTAATCCACAGATGCATTCTGGCATAGGAGAAGAAAACTCTGGGTTGGAACTTGTTTTGGTGGAACATTTGCACCCCGCAAAAGAAAACCGCCACATACAATACTGAATGAAGTTAACTGTTGACACACCACAGTAACATGAGCTATTTACATGAGCTGATACATGGTTAAATATCATTAGCTCTTACCAGAGTATCTCCGTGTATACTTCGTCCACAGCAATCCCACACACCTCACACGGTGGATGTGAGGCATTTATCCTAGAAATGTTCTTCCGTGGATCCAGACTAGCAAAGGGGTTAAAAAAGGGTATTCCTGCAGACTGTACCATTACACCCATCTTTTGTAAACCTAAAAGTATTATGTGTACTTCTACCTGAGATCTTCTCCAACAGTTTGTATTGATGACTCCTGCAGCTGAATCTGACATAAGACAGTTATTACTTTTAAATAACCATTAGCGTATAGTTAGACTTAAAGGATGTGTAAATACCACTTTTTTAAGTGAATGTTGGGTATACACATAATGATATAATGAATAAAGATGATGAAAAAGCTTAATTTGAAAGTGTTACAGTCCATCTGTAGTATTAAGTCATGTTCTTCCACGGATTCTCCCAGATTCATGTTAACTTCCAGCTGTTTGAGTAAATATATATTTAGATTTATATAGGTGGAGTGATTGAGAGTTTCCCAAAAGTCATTCTAGTTATCAGAATGAAACTTTATTATGACGATCAATGTGGAGGATTAATCAAAACACTGAAACCTGTTGAGCAGCCAGGATACATGTTGTAGTATCAGAAGTATGTTTGTAGTTTGTTTCTTTTCTCAAAGTTTGAACACAGAAACATCCACAACAGTCACAACATATAGTTTAACATATTTCATCTTTTATTTAGATAGAAATGATGAAGAGCTGCCTGAAATTACATGATGCCGTGAGAGTGAATCAGATAAAACATACTGTACATACACAATTCTATCTATATATACTCTATATATGATATTCTATATCACAGCCAACAACAGTGTATAGTTCAACCTGACAAACTCTTGACTTAGCACCTTAAGACATAAAAAGAAGCAGAACATGATTGTCCTAAGCAATGTCAATGACACAAATATCCAAATAAAGAAATGAGTAACATTATATTTTCAAGAGCTCTTACACATATACAAATACAAATATGGCTCAATAGATCATGTCTTATTTTAAATGCAAAAAAAAACAGTTAGTTTATATTTGTCGAAGCAACCTTCTACTATTACGCCTTCTCAATCCGGGGTGTTTTTGGGTACAGAGGAGTTGGAAGTTGTTAATGAGTTTAATACCTGGGTGTGATTATAGACTCCACATTTTCTTTCAAAAATCATGTTAAAATGATTTCCAAAAGAATTAAATTCAATCTTTTTAATTTTAGGGAAATTTAGAGGATCTCTGTCAGATCCAGCTACTCTGATGTTCTTGCACTCAATGAGTGAACTACTGCATCACCAGCTGCTCTATGTCGGGTTCTACTATCCTAAAACCAGTTGAGCTTTTGTACAAAAAGGCACTCAAAATTCTAGATAAGAAACCTTTTTCTTATCATCATTGCAAAATCTTAGAGAAATACAATTTACTGACGTTTGATCATTTTTGTAAATTTTCCTCAATATGCTTAATTTATAAAGTACTACATGGCTTGGCACCACCCCCATTGCAAGAGTTTATTAAATACAGACAGACTCGCATTACTAGAGCTGTTGTAAACAGGGACTGTGAGGTTCCTTTTAGAAAAACTTCTTTTAGCCATAATGCACTATCTATTGAAGGTAGTGCATTATGGAAAACACTACCCCCAACTATAAGGGAATGTCCCACTCTGGCCACCTTTAAAAGCCAGGTAAAGGTGTGGCTTAGAGCTAACCAAACGTGCAGTCACCTCTGACTGCATGCTGTACCGTATTAGCCCAGTAGAGTGTGCTAATAATCGTCTTAACACTTACTAATAAATTGTCTTGTTTGTTTTTCTTTCATTTAGTTTTTCCCTGTTTTATATAACAAATGTTATTACTGTATATATTTTGTCTTTGTGACGGACGGCAGAATCACCGGAAGCACAAGCTAAACAGTGTAGTAGACGAGCGGAAAGTTTCATTATTTCAATCAGTTTAAAATTATTAACACTAAATAAAGTGTAATAATAATACTATCTTCGTCGTGCTGTTATCGGTGGAGGTAGGGCATCTGGTAGGTGCTCACAAAGAGCGGGATTTGAAGAAGTTGGAGATGGCAGGATTGGATACCTTCTTCCACCAAACGTTTTCAGGGACCTCATTAAATCGCCGAGTCTGCCCGACTTCAGTCCACATGATTTCTGTTTTGACAGCCAGGCCAGGTTGCCAGATATACCTGTAAAAATGTAAACCCAGCGCGCCATGAAAGCAGAAATACAAACTAACAGGCTCAACGGAGATAGACAGTTTTTTTTTAGGTCGGGTAAAATCTAACAGTTGCGTGACCAGAGATGTAACAAACCCCGGGTAAATACTGGAGATGTATTTGAAAGATGGAGACAGCTGAGAGCCCAAAAGGACGCAGAGTTGGTTAATTTCCTCCTGAACAGGTGAGCATTAGCTTCAGGCTAATTTATCACAGCTACAATTGGGACGGGCATTTTATGTCATTTCAACATTAGTGTACTCACACTGAATTAGCTATATAGCAGGGTTACAAAAATGTATTTGAGTGATATCCTCCGTGTTACTCTGTCCTGTTTTCTCCCTTTCATTCCAAACTAAACAGCTGACAACCTGCAGGTGGAGGCGGTGGAGACAGGCTCGGACACACACGCCGCGGGCCGCTGTGGACTCGTGTCAGTCTCGCAGGTGGTTTCAGGAAAGAGGCTGCATGTGCAACGGTTAATGATCAGTTATTTAATTTCATTGTGCTATCTTTTGGAAGGCTGGCTGCCAAAAATCGCCACTTACTAGATAATAAATTAGCCTGAGGTAAACGCTAGCTATCAGTAAACAGTGACCAGTGTTTGTGTGTGTTTGTGTGTGTGTGTGTGTGTGTGTGTGTGTGTGTGTGTGTGTGCCACCCCCGCGAAGCTCCAACATGCAGACAGCAGAGGAGGAGAAGAAAGTAGCTGCACCTTCACCAAAATGAAGACTGAAAAACAACTATTTTGGTACAAACATTTACTCACCATGTGGCAGATAGCCACATATATATAGATAGATATAATTTATTAATTATATATTATTTAAATTTAATATTTTGTGTTAGTGTAGTGTAATAAATAATTGTTAAATGTAGTGCAGAGTATGTAGTCTATCACACTTATACTCAAGTTTGTGCACCATGACTGAAAATGAGTTTTTCATTATATGTCCCCTTTAAAATTAAATTAAGAGAGACAGCTGGTGCAGTCTTGTTTCCTTTAGCTGAGGATCATAAACAAAATGTAGTTATTTAAAAAAAAAAAAAGATTCTATATTGACTGACTTTATCTAAATAATTCCAGGAGAACACAAACAGTACATTCTTCATGAGCTGCCTTTTGAATTTCAGATTCTGTGGTAATAATGTTTTGGTCACTTCATGGTCAAACTACAAGTTACTTTACTAACATTGGAGTCACTTCTACAGGTGTGGTGGTTTTCACTCTTACTTATTTAATTAAATGTATAGATCCTATTTATGAAAGTGAAAGTAAAGTCATTTCCTTGCTGAGTGCGTGAGACCTCACAGCGGCCTCAGTACAGAAGAAATTGTCAGATGAGGAGTCCACGAAGACACGCAGATTGGAGAAGTTCCTCCATGCAGATTTATCTGAAACAATCACATGTTTACAAGTCAACCAGCTGTCCTGGACTCATCAACAGACTTCAGGCAAACTCACCTCATATAGACAACTGACCGTCATTACGGCATTTGGGGCGGTGTTAGTAGGACACATTAACACACACACACACACTTACATTCTGTTTCTTACATGTAAAAATGGCTTTGAAATGATTATATTTTTAAATTCAATCTCCTACTGCATGGGTGTACGCAGGGTTAAAGAAATACAGAGGTCCAAAGACTGAGCGTATTGGAAAACAAAGAAAAAGGATTTCCCTGATCTAAATATGTGCATTTTTAAAACATTTGGAGAGCAAAAATTGGATAACAATAACTTTAAAACCATGTCAGTGGACAGGATTGGTCATACAGTAATACATAAAAATCAGTTTAAATGTTGCAATTATTTAATAAAGTGGAAGAGACTATACATGTTGCAATACCTGTGATCTTTGTCATCAGGCCTCTCAGGTCATCAGGTTGAGCTTTTCAAGCTGTTCCCTGAATTAGAAAACAAACTCAAAACTTTAATACTTTAATATTCTCTCAATCTTTTGGTGTGTGTGTGTGTGTGTGTGTGTTGCTTGTACTGTATTCTTATTTTTGTTTTTAATGTAAAACACTTTGAGGTTACGTAAATTGCCATTGATCATATTACCTTGAAAGAGAGCCAGACACTATTTAGTTTTTATAGTTGTATACATTTCATAATATGCCTATCTCAGCTTTGACCTGTCTCTCTTACACAGAGAGAAGAGTCTCCTCTCTAAGTGTGCTGGGCCTAATTTGTACTTAAAACATGATGCACTAAATGACAAAATAAACCCCCATCTTGATACATGATTGATAGTGAATGTTACTAAACTTACAGAACTAGAAAGCAAAGGGAAAGTGTGTGGGACCTGTAAATGATCTGGATCCCACAGTGGGATTCAATAGTGAGATCACATATATCTGGTTTCCTGATTATAAGACAGACATTAGAAGACTAAACTTAAAACAATATCTAATAAAATATTTACAATAAAAATTAACTTTTTCCTTACCTAGGTGGCTTTCCTGGGTCTTGTGATCCTGCAGTAAGGAAAACAAGTTAAGAAGTAAATCCTAACTGACTTGATCCTACTCTGGTGTAAATACCAACACAATGATTAATGACTGAAGATAAAACAACCTCAAAGACTCTAAACATGACATACATATATAAATAGTGTGTTGTGTTGTCTGCTCATCATGAATATGTTGATACAATATTTTAATAAACTTACCTTCTTTATTGTCTAGACGCCTAACTTGAAGAATAATATCAACAACAAAAACTGCTGCAGCAACAATCATTCCAATCCATGCAATAAATAAAAAAATCAATGCTACAACCGATCCAACATTGGGAGACCCTGAAACAGAAGATAGAAAGTTAATATAAGACTCAGAATTGAACACAATCATATACAGCAGATTGGACATCTCAGTCTACACAAAGAGAACAACTAAAGGTGCATTCTCCTGAAACCTAAAACTCTTTGCAGATAAAACCAGCCGTAGGATGAATGTCACCAGAAACAGAGATGTTAGCTCTGATCTTCTGGACAGTTTCCTCCTGCTCGGTGAAATATTACAGTATGATGCAAACACTGGACACTACGCCTGCATAAGTATCCCACAATGCAATGCGGTAGTAACGACAACATTCCCAGACAAACTGACAGAAACCAATCAATAATGCTCTAAATTACATTTCTACATATTTAAATGAAGCTCAGCGTAAATTCTAAAAGAAAGGCTTCATATATCTTTTCCATCACTCATAATGATCAGCTGTTTCATGGTACGTCACTTGTCAGTAGTAATCAGATCCAGCTGTGTCGTTGTTAGTAAACCAATCAGAGTCGATAAAATCCAACGTTTGATGGTGTAATTGCAGATTGACGAAGACACACCAGCGCACAAGTATACATGTAATTGCTCACAACTGTAATTGACTCAGAATTTTGTTAGTCAAATCAGATTTGGCTGTTCAATATGAATATTTGATTAGTTGTTCTTTTTTTTTCAGTGTATAGGGATGGAACCATTCGGGCTGCTAGTCACGGTTCAGGGCATGTATGTATTGTTCGGTTCATTTTAGCCTCACAGATTTCAGTCAAAAAGTCTTGTGGGGAAAAAGCTTTGCACCGTAGTGAAACTGCCGTTTGGCGCGGTTGAGGTGCCGAGTGCAGCTGTACTATAATATCCAAACCAGGCATTGTGGAAAAAATGACAAAAATTGAATGTGGGTAGTGCGCTTAGGCTGCAGCAGTGGGGAGCGAGGGTGTGTTTAAGAAGAAGCAATAAATTAGGAACAGAAATAGACAAATAGACATCGTTGCACATCCCTGCATTCGTTGATTTGTCATGATTTGTCACACACATTTAACTTCTCTTCAACCAAACTTTTGGTAACTATTTACAACTGCAAACACTGTTCCTGACTCATATCATAACAGAAACACATTTACAGTAAAGACAATGTACAAGTCTTAACATTTTACCCTCTATCCATCTAGCTAAATCACACCATGAAGCCATTTTGTGTCCTCTGTGCTTCAATCATACAGCACCTGTGATTGGTTGAATCAGCCTACATGCTTTAGTGAGATGCACAGCACCACATTTAAACATTTAATACTAATAACAAGCCAGATGTTAGTGAATGTGAGTGGTGAACATTAGTGAACTCCTGGTTTCAGACTCAGACAGAAGAGGAGGATTCCTGACCAGAGTTAGAAACCAGAATGAGGAAAGTTTAACTGTTGTTTCCATCTTCATTTTCACCTTGAGTCTAAAACCTAATGCTGTGTTTTCAGTTAGTTCTTCTTTTAATGAACCAACACTCTGCTGCAGTGAATGAAGTGTAAAGAACAGGTTTATCATCTGGGACCCTCACTGCAGAGCAACCAGTCCTAATAACAAGTTTACATTGTCCAGGAAAAACTTTATTTACCTCCATGGTATCTAATTATTACCAGGAATCATCACTTTCATGGCACAGATTAACACTTTTGCATGCGCTATATCCGTGTCACATTCTCATTAGGGGCTGAGCCCCCCTAAAGGTCTGATCCTAGAATCGCCCCTGCTGCTAATTCATACTTGTACTCCACTACACCTCAGAGGGAAATGTTGTAATGTTTACTGCACTACATTACTCTGATAGCTTTTGCTTTATTGCTTCACGCTGGGCTTGTTTCTGCAACAGCTCATTGAGTATCGGACACAATTAAAACTATCGAGGAAATATTTTCCTTTGACATTGGTCCAGTATTAAATGAGATCGCCACAGTCGGCAACGGTGAAACAAGCTACAATGTAAGTTAAAAGGACGTCAATTGTCCAGCTTGAATTTACGTTCATAAAAGTGCTCATTTTGTCTCTGACAGGCTCAGATTTATATTCTAAGTGTCTGACAACATTATGGAAAGGATTCCTAAGGAGGTCAACCTTTCTGTTAAAGAGTAAGATCCTTTTTTGAAAATAAAAAAAATTGCGTTCGCTAAACCCACCAAACTCCATGTAAATAAACAATAATTTTAGCATCGTAAAATATGGGCATTGTAGAACATCTCTGAGCTCTGAGGCTTGTTCTGGCTGTCTTGAGCCTGTGCGTGAAGGGTGCATGACTATTTCATTCCAATTTCGGGTTCTGTCAGTCACAGTGAAAACCGGGGACATTTCTGGGGACAGCTCCAGCCAGGGACAGGTCACCGAAACCGGTGACGTCTGGTCACCCTAATTTAGGTACATGGAGTGCTAGCGAAAAAGCTAACGCTAGCATACGGCTAACTTCAAACTTCATTCATTTCTAAAGCAGTGTTAGAACTTTTTTGACAGCATGGTACACGTTAACGATGGTATTACTATATTTGTCCTATGTAATTTGTTATCATATGGAAGACAATAATGAACAGCTCCCATACTTTTCGCCTTTTTGGTTCACAGGGGGACTTGTGAAATCTTTTGCCGCTTTCTTGTCTTTCATGCAGCCAAATGCATTCACACCCCCAACCGGCCCCGTCAGACACCGCCTACCAAGAGTCTGGGTCTGCCGAGGTTTCTTCCCAAGAGGGAGTTTTTCCTCGCCACTGTCGCAATAGCCATTTATAATGCTTGCTCTTGAGGGAATTACTGTAATTGTTGGGGCTTTGTAAATTGTAAATTATAGAGTGTGGTCTAGACCTACTCTATCTGTAAAGTATCTCGAGATAACTCTGTTATGATTTGATACTATAAATAAAATTGAATTGAATTGAATTGAAATGCACAACAGTTGGGCATTTCTTTCAGTGATTTATGTCATTTTTTAAATAATTTATTACATTTTTCCATTATTACCTGCACTGTGTCAATGGGAATTAGATGAATGTTGGTATCCAACATTGAGTCCACGAAACACGTGACAACCTCGGAACCAATCTCATAACGGGATAGCTCAGAACATTCAATTCCCTAGTTGGCCACACTCTCTATATAAAGGGCGCTAGACAAATGGACATGGACTTACACTCTTATTAATCTATCTGATTACAGATGAACAGATTTCAGAGCCTCAGTATATTTTGGTAGAAACACTGTTACATTAATGTGTTACACCCTGTTTTATTTTTTCACTTGTGGAACAGAAATGTCTCTGATTCTTTGACTTTAGTCCCTAAATCACCTCATGAGGTGTTTTCATGTTGATCCTCAGGATCAGGTTGTAACAGCTGTTTACAAATCTTTTACTTTGTGTGAAGTTTCACTAAATTATAAAGTAACTTATAATTAGTTTCATCTGTAGCTGCATCCAATCAGAGAAGAACATCAACAATACAAATATGGAAATTATTTCAGCATCACGAGCTGCAGCAAAACTTACAAGAAATCAGTTTTAATGGAGCAGGTGAAATATTAAACTAAGTTAGTAACACGATGTAAAAGTACAGAAAGTTCTGCTTTGGTTGTCTTTCTAGATGCTGTATGCAGAATATTTTAGTTTAAGAGTAAAATGTATTCATGCTGTTTAGAGCGAGCGGTAATATGATGCTTAACAGACATAACTTGGCCATTAAGTGTAACATTATTATTGACATAACTTTGAGAAATATTAGATTATTTTGTAACATATAACTTAACTGGATTTAACAGGTCTTATGTAGTGTTTTCTGAAGAGAACAATCAGCTACTACACAGTTACATGTAGTAGTTAGTTTGTGTTAATATTTCTAACAATGATCTCAGCTGTATGTAAGAATCAGAAACCTTTTCATTCCTAAAGTATTTTGGGAATTAGAGCAGAAAACACTACAGACTTTGTTTTCTGCATGTTTTCATCTCAACTGGAAAGAAGACACTAACAGTAGAGAAAAGAGTCTCAGAATCAGAGCTGACCTTCAGATTGTAAAGTGAAAACAAGATCTGGTATTATTTTCTCTATGGTGTAATATTTAATAACTTGTGTTTTGATACTATGGGCCCTATTTTAAACCCTGTGCAGTGTAGTGCAAAGCCCGACGCAAATGTCTTGGCTAGTTTAAGACCGACGCAGTTGTCAGTTTCCTGTCCAGCGCCTACGTCGTTTAAATAGCAAATGCACCTGTGACCATCGGTGGCCCATGGGCGTGCTGGTCTTACAGGGAGGTGTGTTCAGGTGCATTCTGGGCGTATTGCTATCTTGAGGCAGTGGGAAGTGATCGCACCAGTGACCAACAAAAACCTGGTCTAAAGTCACACACACACACACACACACACACACACACACGGTCCTGGTATTATACAGATTAAAATGTTTCAGTATTAAGAGACAGAAATATACCTGATCAAAATGAGCCCTAAGAGAACAGGCTAAACAGAACATTAGTTAGTGCTTGTGAAGTATTATCAACTTGAAAAACAGTTACAAAGAAATAAAATATGTTGGCGTATAAATGTCACAGTATGATCCCCAGATTTAACGTGTTTTGAATCATATCAGGCCTGTGATCACATACATGTGAGAAGTAGAGAGTAACGTTATTAAAATCAGGACTCACCTCGGATGTTTTCCCTTCTTCTGTCTTTTAAGACAGGATCTAAAAAGGTAAAACAAAAACATTAGTGCTTGTGAAATATTAGCCCTTTTACAGACACTTCAAAATAAATTGTATTATCTTGCAGACATATTTCAATGTTTAAAAAAAAGAGCAGACATAATGAAAATACTCACCAACAACAAGCTTAATGTGGAATATTTGGGGTGGCTGAAGACAAGGAAATTGACAGGTGTATTCTCCGCTGTCAGATATCTTTGTATTTCTGATGATTATGGAGGCGTTGCCGTGTTCCAGTTCATCTGGAAAATGAGAGACTCGACCTTTGAACTCTTCACTCTGACCACCTCGACCGTTGTTGTAATGAAAGCCTGCGTTATACAGGAACACCTCCTTCAGACCTTCATCTTTCTGAGCAACTTTCCTCCAGACAAAGAGTTTAAACTCAATGTTCTCCTTGGTGCTGAGAGAGCAGGGTAACACAGCATCAGTCCCTCCTTCCACTGTGATGACTGTTGGTCCTGAAAGATAAAATAATGTATTAATCAGTATGTTCATATGCAGAGTAATTAAGTTAAGACAGACATATGGAAGTTTTTTTGTGATAAACATACAAACTTAAGCTATAACAACAAATAATATTGTTATTTTGGCCTTCTTTTGCACATTGTATTTAGAAAATCCTTTGCATTGCCCTTCAGCCACATATTTGCCCATTTTAGTTTTTCAGGATATATTTCAGAGTTTATAACCTGTGGAGGTGGGCGTGGCCTGTAATCAGCTGCAGTGGAGACAGGTGTGTGGATAGAGCAGGAGAGAGAAGTGCCAGCTGAGTTGACTGTCTCAGCTGTTGGTTGGAATTGAGGGGCCATCCACACGGAAACGCTTGTTTTGCATCGTTTGGGCCGATCATCCAAATGAGTCCTGTAAACGCACTGCCTGAAGATGCACTTTTTTGAAACCTGGTCCCACGGTGAAAAAATAAAAAAATGCCGGCCTTGCGTCTTCGTTTTGGACGGTGAAGCCTCTTATCCCGCGACGACGTCTCATAACAACAACAACAACAACAATGGCGGACTACATGCTTGTGTTCCTGCTGGAGAAGATATTAGGCTCGTTGGAGATGAGCCAGGTATGTGAAACCATGAGAGGAGGGCAGGGGACCAACCAGACCCACGTTTACATGTTCAAAACGCCTCTCTGGAACCAGGAACAGCTCTAACGGGGCTTTAGTGTGGCGGTGTACTTTGGCCCGTTGGCACTCAACCCAGGTGTTAGCCCAGTCCCTAATGTTCTTCATGAGGCCGTGCCAAACAAACTTTGCTGCAACTAGTCTCTGTGACGCTTTCAAACCTGGGTGGGAGAGACCATGGATGGCATCAAAAACTCACACAGGAGTGTGGTGCCGACATCGCCAAAAACCACGTCCTCAATCTGCAGCCCTGTAGTTGAGGAAAGCCAACGGCTGCCAGGCCCCGTCTACCCACTGCTCATAGACAGCACCAACAGCGTAGTCCGTGGTGTCTGAGGTGATGGCGATGGGAGGCCGCAGGGGAAGGATGTGCCAGAATGGTGGCGTTCGCCAGGGCTGCCTCAGTGGCAGCAAAAACCTTGTCCCTGCTCTCAGTCCAGTCCACAGCGTGCTTGGGTTTACCTTTCAAGGCCTCGTGCAATGAGCTGAGCAGCTCGAGGGATGAAGCGGTGGTAAAAATTCACCATGCCGAGGAACTCCTGCAGGGATCTGACAGTGAGCGGGTGTGGGAACTGTGTGACTCTGTGTCCCAGGAAGTCAATGGTGGAGAGACCGAAATGGCACTTGGCGGGGTTGACAATTAGCCCATGTTGGCTATAAGCTGCTCAAACAGGGTGCGGAGGTGTGCCAGGTGCTGAGATTTATACCAGGATGTCATCTAAGTACATAAAAAAAGGCATGTCCCGAAAACAGAGTCCATGAGGCGTTGAAAAGATTGAGCTGCGTTTTTAAGGCCGAACGGCATGCGCAGTAACTCATACAGACCAAACAGCGTGATTTGCCAGTCAAGTAAAAATGTTTCAGCACCACGGACAGCGACAGCTGATGGACAGCGATGGTGCTGAACAGGCAAAGTGCCCTCAAATCAGTGCCACACTATATAATTGACATGGCACTATTGTTTATATGTTTGATAAGAAGAGCAGGATTATCACAACGTGAGATCATGTGCAGTAATTAGCTTCTTTCAGCTAATAATCTGCAATGTGTCACTTGGCGAGGGCCACATTCTCGTCAAGTGACGCAAGATCGGCGGCGTTTGAGGGGCCCCTAATTGGCATGGGGCCCTGGGCCGGCTGCACCCAAGCACCCACGCTATCTCCGCTACTGATTCCCAGAATTTGGGGAGTTGGAGGGTAACAGCGTTCACGGTCATGATCGTGTCGTGTCTCTTAACAAATAAGGCAAATTATGTATGTCACATTCACTACACTCTCATATTTTTTATATAGTTTTTACACTGTGCTCTCTCTGTATACTTTCTTTCCTTTTTCATTTCATTTTATTTCATCTCTCTCTTATTTTTAATAATGCTAATCTGTATTTTTTTTTTTTTTTGTATCTGTCCCTATCTAAATAAACTTTAATATAAATGTAATATTTTAAAATGCACATCAAACCTCAGACCAGAAAGTGGAGAGCTGGTAGGAAGTAACATGGGGAGATTGGGCAGTATCCCATAATAAACACCCAACTGTTTGGATCCTTTCCAGTTTCTAAAATGTGAGGATTTTTCTGCATTGAGATACTTTTACTACTTTAAAGCCTACTTTTTCCAGTGTTGTAATAGTACTTTTACTTGAGTAAAGGATCTGAATACTTCTTCCATCACTGCTTGTCATAATTTGGTTTCTACTTTAGCTTATCAAAAAAAAAAGAAGCTACAGCAGGCATGGCGCCAGGATTCCAGTTTTGGATGGGCCAGACCAATTTTGGGTGGGCCTTAAATTAAAAACGTTATCAAATCCCTGTTTAACCTAATACAAATGACTGGCTAATATACTGTTATATTATATATATTATATGTGCTTACATAATAAAGATTGTAATAGCTTGATGCTATTTATATGTTGTTGCATTGTAAAAAGTTGCGGTGCAAAGGACGGACCTATCCGCGATCGCTCTCCTTGGTTCTGCCCAAAAGAAGAGCGCTTTGGACTCTCCATTACCACCATACCTGGCTGTGCTATAGCGCATCTCTCCTAACCTAAGGCCTATAGACTGTAAAAGTGGTCAGGAATCTAATATTTCCCCAAAACATAGTTTAGTTCTGCTCGTATAACATGAGGCCGAATATTTCACAATTCTTTTCAATTGTTTTAAGTTTTCAACAATATACCACAGAGCCGGCCCGAGGCATAAGCGAACTAAGCGGCTGCTTGGGGCCCCCTGGCCACTAGGGGGCCCCCAACCGAGTGTTGTTTTTCCCTCTTAACATTCGCTGACGGTCCCATCTGGGCTCCCGTAGTTCCGAATGGGCCCAGCCCTCCCCCCGCGCGTTTGCCATAGTGATACACAAACAACATGGCAGCGACCATTGACATATATGGCAGCGACAGTGGCTAACATTAGTTATTTTCTTAACTACTGGTTTCATTACTTACTTAACCGCAATATCCGCCAAAATGACCGGCAGCTCATTTGCTCTGTACCTGGCTCAAAGTCACCTATTTTCGGATTACTGAACTACCGCCTACCTAACGGAGCACCATGGAGCACCGGACCCGGTGTTGAAGAACTCTGATGCGGCTCAACACATCTACTAGCTAAAAGCCGCTGATACGAACGAGCTGTGACGGAGGTCTGTAGCGGCTTACAACAACTAGCAATCGGCACTCTGTAGCACGGAGCTCCTCTTCGACGTTTGTTTTTATCGCTGGAGCTTGCTACAGGTATGCTACACTCATGAGACCATGGCATGTTAATGTACATTACTCAGCAACAGGTGAAAACAGGAGCAAGGTTGCGCGACTAAAGTTAAAATGAATTGAACTTTTACTGAGGAACGAGAAGTGAATTACCTGTATGTGTGAAAACAGCTTTATCTCACGCATCCGTTTAGTGGTTGTTGAATATATAACAGTATTATATAGGGGAGAGCCGGGACAGTTGAAACACGTTTTAATTAAACGTATTTTACAAAGCGATCGTATCGCACTGAAAGCTAATACTTTGTCACTAGCAACCTACACCTGTCTTCTGTCAAATACAGTTGCTTTTTCAGCTTTGAACAAAACCGTTCAGGAATTATTACAGCAAAAGTGGGACGTGCGTAATGTTTCATGCGTCCCTCCTGGTCGGGATGCATGAAACAGCATAGGGGGACGGATGAAACATACAGTTTAAGCCATATAAACTTCCCACAACTTCAATATTTTACTACTGTATATATCATGAATGGTACTCCCAAAAGGTGTTGTTTTAGATAGATTGTTGCTGGGCTATACGTCTTTGTGAATATCTGTTAACCACTAATTGCCGTCACCTTGAAGTGTGTATGAAGCGGTTTTTGAAATATCTTGCACTGTGGGTGATTCTGCCATTTTTATAGCTAAAACAGTACGTTTCCTCATTTAAATCATGTTTCTATTGTGGAAAATGTCGTTTCACAGGTTTGTTCAATATATAGCATAATATAATTTTTTCACTCTTTCACAGAGGGCGCCCACCCCAATACAATGATAGGGAAAACACTCAAACCAATATTTACATAAAATTGGCATGAATAATCATAATGGTATACATGCCCCGTGTGTGTGTGTGTGTGTGTGTGTGTGTGAGATGTCATCTGCAGATTAATTTTAAGTGGGGGGGGATCGATTTAAATCATGAATCAGATTCTTTGTGAAAAAATCAGGGATTTTTTTGAGGCCATATCGCCCAGCCCTACTTCCTACTAACACAGAGTATGTCAGTATTGTTTGGCCCTGAAGCCCAAGTAGTTGGGTGAAGTCACTACCTTAATAAATCAAAAAGCAAAAGGCTATGAATCTGAACAAATTTAGATATTGCCCTTCTCTAGCTGACCATCCCCAAAATGCACCAGAATACAGGAAATCACATCTACCAAATTCAAAATTTCCCCCAGACCCCCCCTCGCCGTTTGCATCAACTTTTGCACAAATAGAATAGGGGGGGAGGGTCCTTATGCATCTGTGCCCCGGGGGGACAGTAGTTCATAAACCTCACTGTATTCATTTATAATGTAACATTATAGCGTGACATTTGTGTCAATAATCGTCAAGCACAGGTGACTCCGCGTGGTGGGGGGCCCAATCAAATTCTGCTTAGGGCCCCCAAAAGGCTCGGGCCGGCGCTGATATACCAACAACACTGCCCGACAGTGTTCATTGACAACGTCATCTGTCATGTAAAACAAGACTCAAGTTATTTCCTTACTTTAGTGAGATGATTCATGTTATAAACATGTTTAACAAAAATAAATAAATCGCATTAATAGCCCTAAAGCATTATTGGCCATAACAAGAGAAAACCATGAGGGAACAACCACTTGACAACAGTAACAAGCTGTTATAGAAATAGAACTGCGCCTGCAGCTCTGTAGTGAGTTATGAATTGATTATTTTAATCCATACGTCTCATATAACGACATAATACAATACAGGCAGAGTAGCCTTCACATACCTTACTGTTATCCTCTGGCGGTCCTACACTATTAAACTCAGCAGAAGAAGTGACCGGATACTTTAGCACTGGTTGAGTTGCGGGCTCATCCACGGAAGACCGATCCACAGGACTATATCCATAGGGGCTATATCATCCACTCGCGAGGCAGAGGCAAAGGCACCGGCGCTGGTCGCGCTGGCCGAGCTAACCGCGCTAGCATCGCTAGCATCCTGCGGTGTCCGAGACAAAGATGTGCTCGGCGTTGTGGATCTCAGCTCTCCTTCATCTCCTGGTTGCAGCGATGACTCTGAGACCGTTCGTGCACGTTTAAGGTACCTAAACAACGGCTGTTGCAACCTTGTCCTTTACTGGAAATGATTTTCACACTCTCAGATCACTGGGAGCTAGCCTAGCATACCTACAAGCTACATCCGATCCGAATCTCACAGTCTGCTGAACTTGTGCAGAAACATAAAAATAGACATGACCAGTTTTTTAAAATTGTTTTTGAAAACTAAACATTTAGACAATTTTAGCACAAATTATGAGATTATTTGCCGATTTTTAATAATTCTTATTAACAAATTATAATATATTAATTAATTAATGTTTTTTGAGGAAATGTTTTGGGTGGGCCTGTTGAAAAGTGGGTGGGCCTAGGCCCGTCAGGCCCACTCATAACGCCGTGCCTGACCTACAGACAGTTGGCAGTGGATGGACAGATTCTAGGAAATGCACAACAAAGACCACACACCCACATATAGGCAGCAGAAATGATGCTACAGCTAAAGTTAATCAAATATCAATATTTTTTATCTGTGCTAAATATTACAGTCCCTCCAGAAAAACGCGATTATGCGATCGCATAATTCAATGCATAATCAGCCAAAGTCCGCATATTTATGCGTCCCTCATTTTTTCAAATACGCTGCACTTTCGCGCATAAATTGCCGATTTCCGCGCAAAATATGCGGTGCTTGCATGATTTCATAATCCCCGAATTTTTGTTGCAAAAAAAGTGACATATATTTATTTTAACAGGAAGAAAAATGAAAAGAAAAATTGTTTTTCCCCTGTTGCCATGGGAACGTTATGAAGTGACGTACATGTGTCATCAAATCACTTGTTTTTTTCTTTTTCTTCACACCGCAGTTTTTGCAAGTTTCCGCAATTTCATTGCATAAAATTGCATAAATATCCCGCATATTCCATCGCATTTTTTAAGAAAACGAGCCGCAATAATCAAGGATTTTTCCCCGCAACAATCACAAAAAAAAAATTCTGGAAGGACTGATATTAGGAAACATTTTGATGTGACAGCAGCTGAGCAGCATGATTCAAATTCTGTTTCCAGACCTCTGCATGTTTACAGGTGCTTCAAATAAAATGAAAAATTACATTTGCAAATACATAACTCAGTGTAATAATCAGTTTTCTTACTGTTTTGTTGATCAGACGTGATTCCAGAGCGAGTCAGGAGGCAGAGACACAGAAGAGGAAGAAGCTCCATCGCTGTCGATGTCTCCTAAAGATAAAGCATCACTTTAACATCACAACGTCTCTATTAATGGAGATGGAGCCAATCCTACTTGGTACTGATGTAACAACAGCACCACTTCCTGCACAGATCCTTCAGAATAAAAGCGTCATCCTCACAGAACCAAGACGACTCAGGAATTCTGCACAAAAGCTGCTCATAATGTGTGCAAACTGCAAAAAGCTCTTTATCTTCACACTGACATTAAATGTTGTTATTAAATAAAAACCTCAGAGCCTCAAATTAAGCCTTAATTTCACTGCACAGTTTCAACTTTACTGTTGCACAGAATGTCTTCATCTCCTGACCACTTTATTAGCAGAAGTAAAACCGTTTCAGGTGCAATTTCTTCAGAATAAAAGTTAATTAACTAAATGTTGCACAGAAAGGAGATACTGTTTGAGTTGGCAGTAAGATGCAGCCGTTGTGGATCACCAACCAGGTAAAATGTGATTAATACTTTCTGATAATTTGATTATGAAGTAATAGGGATAGGAGAAAAAAAACTCTGGTTTGGAACTTGTTTTAGTGGAACATTTGCACCCCGTAGTGTTGACACACTACAGTAACATGAGCTATTTAAATGAGCTGATACATAGTTAAACCTCATTAGATCTTACCAGAGTATCTCCGTGTGTACTTCATCCACAACAATCCCACACACGTCACACGGTGGATGTGAGACAGTTATTCTGGACATGTTCTTCGGTGGATCCAGACTAGCAAAAGGGTTAAACACATGGGAAGGTACCAGCAGCAGCCGGAACACAGAGTCTTCTTAGTCAATTTATCTGCTCGCTCATTCCTGCAAACTGTACCGTTACACCCATCTTTTGTAGTACTAAGAGTATTATGTGTTCTTCTACCATGAGATCTTCTCAGGTAGAAGTATTTGTATTCATGACAAACTCAGAAGTATGTTTGTAGTTTGTTTCTTTTATCAAAGTTTGAACACAGAAACATCCACAACAGTCACAACATACAGTTTAACATATTTCATCTTTTATTTAGATAGAAATGATGAAGAGCCGCCTGAAATTACATGATGCCCTGAGACTGAATCAGATAAAACATTCTGTTCATACACAACTCTGATATTACAGCCAACAACAGTGTCTAGTTCAACCTGACAAACTCTTGACTTAGCACCTTAAGAAATAAAAAGAAGCAGAACATGATTGTCCTAAGTAATGTCAATTACACAAATATCCAAATAAAAAAATAAGTCACATTAGATTTTACTTTGGCTACAAAAAAACATCACATTTCTTTTACATCGTGACAGCAGGCTTTTGTTTTCTAATGCCCATCACATCTAGCTCAGTTAGGACTTTTAACAACTACAAGCAGCAGTAATAATAATATTAATAATATTAATAAAGCAGTTTATATGTCTCTCATCCATTCACACCCCGATGTCAGTGAGCTACCATACAAGGAGCTGTCTGACCATCGGGAGCAATTTGGGGTTCAGTGTCTTGCTCAAGGACACTTGGACGTGTGGACAAGAAGAGTCGGGGATCAAACCACCGACCCTGCCTTTCAAAAAACACTATTACTTACTTTACTATTTTCCTTTCCGCTAATTTTGTCCAGTGGCCACTCACAGTATTGGAACTGTGTGTGTGTGTGTGTGTGTGTGTGTGTGTGTGTGTGTCTCAGTCGGTCTCTCTCTCTGCATGTCTGATCTCTCTCTAGCTGTGAAGTCAAGACATCCAAAATCACCATAAACCTGGGTGTTTTATTTTGAAATCTGTTCCATTTTGTAAAGTATGTGGCTGTGCTGTGGCCTTCCTGTATATGATTACCTTCCTGTATATGATTACCTTCCTGTACTTCCTGTATATGATTACCTTCCTATATGATTACCTTCCTGTATATGATCACCTTCCTGTATATGATCACCTTCCTGTATATGATCACCTTCCTGTATATGATTACCTTCCTGTATATGATCACCTTCCTGTATATGATCACCTTCCTGTATATGATTACCTTCCTGTATATGATTACCTTCCTGTATATGATCACCTTCCTGTATATGATCACCTTCCTGTATATGATCACCTTCCTGTATATGATTACCTTCCTGTATATGATTACCTTCCTGTATATGATCACCTTCCTGTATATGATCACCTTCCTGTATATGATTACCTTCCTAGCTTGACATATTTGCTCGCGGCTCGCCAAAGAAATAGAAGAGACGCCGAAACGATCGCTGCAGTGCGCGGGCTGGTGCAGCCGCTCCGCTCATGATCACAGCCGATATAATAATAATAATAATAATAATAATAATGACTTTATTCAGGACACAAAAAGGAAGGTCCATAGTACAACGATATGAACGGACAGATTGGTTAACGGGGGCCGAAATGGAAATATCTTATAATACATCCATGGTGGAGAAGAGGAGCAGTATATTCTAATGAGCCTGCATGTGACATTGGAAGAGGAGCTGAATCTGAATGATTTGTTGAATGACATCAGATTGAGGACGCCCACAAAGAACTGTCTGGGTTGTTTGATTTCAGGTTTTGGGTTGGTCGGCCCTCCAGATACTCAAATGTTTGTGCACCATGACTGAAAATGAGAGTTTTTCATTATATGTCCCCTTTAAAATTAAAATTACGTGAGACAGCTGGTGCAGTCTTGTTTCCTTTCCTTTCGAAGAAAGAAAGAAAAAAACAAACATTTGGAGAGCAGAAATCGGATAACAATAACTTTAAAACCATGTCACTGAGCAGGAGTATAACTGATCTGTCATACAGTAATACATGAAAATCTGTTTAAATGTCGTAATTATTTAATAAAGTGGAAGAGACTATACATGATGTCATTGGTCACTGTCATCAGGCCTCTCAGGTCATCACGCAGGTACATCACTGTGTCCACATTTCAAAAAAACACACAAAGCTTTTGGTCAATTACAGTGTGTGTGTGTGTGTGTGTGTGTGTGTGTGTGTGTGTGTGTGTGTGAGATGTTTCTTATTTTTGTTCTTCATGCTATGCTTATATTTTGTCTTTTAACAACATAAACACCCATCTTGATACATGATTGATAGTGAATGTTACAAAACTTACTGAACTAGAAAACAAAGTGAGAGTGTGTAGGACCTGTAAATGATCTGGATCCCACAGTGAGATTACATAGTGAGGTCACATGGATCTGGTTTCCTGATTATGATTGATTATAGGACAGACATTACAAGACTAAACTTAACAAAACAATATCTAATATATAAGTATTTACAATAAGAATGTATTTTGTTCCTTACCTAGTTGGGACTTGCACTCCTAGTGCTTCTGCAGGAAAGAAAACAAAGTTAAGAAGTAAATCCCAACTGACTTGATCCTACTCTGGTGTAAATACCAACACAATGATTAATGACTGAAGATAAAACAACTGCAAACACTCATATGACATTCATATAAATAATGCTTTTATGCTTATCATGAATATGTTTATTCAAAACATTATTTAAAACTTACTTTTTGTACATTTTAGGGTGCAACACTTGTATACAAGCATAGCTAGAAGAACAACAAGTACAATTGGGAGAACAATTGCAGCAACAAGGCGTCCAGTGGGAGACTCTGAAACTGAAGATAGAAAGTTAATGTAAGACTCAGAATGGAACACAGATCATATACAGCAGATTGGACATCTCAGTCTACACAAAGAGAACAACTGAAGGTGTGCATGCTCCTGAAACTAAAATCTAAAACTCTTCAGGTGTTAAATCATATTTATATCTGATGTCTGTGAAATGTGTTCACTAAACCCTGAGCTGAGGCTCACAGGTACAAGTCAATGATTGACTCTGGGTTAACTCTTGTTTTTATGTCAGTTGTTGTTACAGCTGATTAGCTTTATTAAAAGTAAATATTACCCATCCAGCTAAACACACAGATTAGCTAAGCTATTTATGTATACTTTCATGAGCAGTTAAAATACAATTTGGAGGTAAATAACTTGAGTATTTGCATTATATGCTACTTTATACTTGTACCTCACTACATTTATCAGACAGATTTAATAATTAGTTACTTTGATCTTACATACAAAACATATGGTCAGCTTATAAAATATAATTTTAAATATAATAGTTCTTTTGATACTTTAAGTACATTTTACTGATACTTCTATACTTTAACTGAAGTAGTAACTTTGAATGCAGGACTTTTACTTGGTGGTTTTGATACTTTCACTCCAATAAAGAATCAGAGTACTTCTTTCAGCTCTGACTATTAAAATCATTATGGTTGGTCTGAAGTTCCACACTAACATTACATTTCTACATATTCTACATATTTAAATGACTGCTGGTCTAGTTATTTACCTTTTTCAGTTATTTGTTATCTGGCGATGCCGCTAGAGCGGAGGTCGGTAGCGGTTACCATGGTTACGACGTTGAAAATTACACACCTTGAACGATAGTTTAGATGTTGAGTCTGTGGTGCAGAATATGGGATTTCAGACGTAAGCTGTTTCTTGGTCGGGGGTGGGGGGGGGCTCTGCAGTTATTGGGGCTCAATGAGAACAGAGAGATACAGTTTGGATTTATGCAGCAGGAGTCTCTGGAAGCTCCAACTCTTAAAGCTAAATATACGTTTAACTCATTTATAAAACGTTTTTAAGAATATATAGAGATTCATATTTAATAACACTCATATTGAGATACAGTATCAGGTCTCTCAACACAATTATTTATTTTAGGGAATTAAACAACAAAAGAATCTATATTTTGTTTTTGAAAAATGTTTGAGCATAATTCTATTGTGAGACAATAGACACGGTCATGATTTATTTATTTGAATTCATCCTTCAGCATAAAGTCCTTTTTTGAAGATCTCTTCAGCCTTTGCTGGTTCAATCAGAATTATTACAACTATAAAATTATATAAAACTACAAGTTGAACATTATTAAGCCACATAAGATACTTTTTTCACAAATCCTTTTCACTGACGTGTGTGTATGTATTGTTTCATACCTTACTTGTATATTTAAGGCAATTTATTAACTTCAGAAAATAAAGTGTTCAGATTACATTAGTGTGACAGGAAACATTTAAAATAATATTTAAAGATAATTTTGTAGCAGACAAATTATATTATTATTTTATAATTATTATAACCAGAAGTGACAAATGGACATTAAATACAATTCCTAGTTGTTATGTGTTGGTGTATAAATGTCTTTCCTTATCGGTGATGAGTTACATCACACATGTTGATGTAGAGATCAGTAAATTCATCAAAATCAGGACTCACCTGAGGTTGGCAATGTTACGTCACCTAAAAAGAGAAAACAAAAGATGTTAGAGTGCTTATTAAATATCATTCATCAACTTGGTAGAGAGGCAACACTGAGAAAACACCTGAACTTTGTTTCCATGGCCCCATTTCAGAAAGCAGGTTTAGTAAGAACTCTGAGTTTGTTAACCCTGAGATGAGGGAAACTCTGGGTTTTCTGTTTCAGAAAGAGACGTAACTTCCCCTCAGAGTCAGTTACTATGGTAACTTCACCACAGAGTCAGTTACTATGGTAACTGAGCCTGTGAACCTAACCTGGTCGGGAGCAGGTTTTCTTCTCTCAGTCTCCTCCCTCTGACACAGCGCTCTCTCATTCCCTCATTCATTCATTCAGTCTGGATCAGGCGCATTTTAGCGCAGATTGTTATCGGCACAAATAAAAAAAAATGATGTTGGTTTATTAACCATGTTACACTATAAAACGTTTTATTTCTCAAAACATGGCATTTCCATTTGTCGACGATCCCGTTGATGAAGAAGCTGCTTTACTTTGCAGGGTGTTATGGTTGGGTACCGTTTGAATTTTTACAATTCCGATGCCGAAACGGTACTTTTAAAACGATTCCGATTCCTAAACAATTCCTAAACGGATTCTTGAAAAACTGAAAAATGACATAAAAGAAAGGCTTTTTATGGAGTTTTTTTTTTTAATCGAAAATTATTTAAATGTAACAATATATTAACGTTTTAAAGTACTTAAATATATAATAAGTAAACCTAAGTCCCCTAACACACAACTACAATAATTTAACAAATAACAGTTACACTTAACAAGTAACAACAAAATAAATGTTGAGTTGGTATGCCAACCAGCTTCAAACTTTAGCAGTTCTTTTGCAGAAAAATGACCATATTTGTCTTCACTGGTGAGATAGGACACCTCTCCTGACTTATGGCATGTCCTGAAAACTCTCAGATGGTGTCCAAGAGGTCTGTACACCCAGGGAGGAGTTTGAAAGGGCAGACTCCCCCACCACCAGGCTACAGGGTCTTGTCCTGAACGATAGACTAGCAGAGCAAGTGGAATATGTTTACTAGCGATCACGTGCAGTGAATGGTTAATATGCTTTCACGTCTGTTTTGGTGAGCCCAGAGGGAAAATATGGCATTTTAAAAGTAACCTACATTTACGGTAGACTACAGAGAAAGTGTGATTTTTTTAAGTCCGTTTCGGAGTGTGTACAAAAAGCCGTCTATCAGCTGTGATAGTAGAGTGCATGATGGAGAATAGCGTTGACACGCGCTTCACACCGCGAGCGGGCACGTGCCCCACTCGGCAGAAAAGGGAGAAAGGAAAAAAAGAGTCTGGCGCTGTCTGGAGCGACAGAGGGAAAATATTTCAGTCAGTGTTTCGGTGATATTTTAATTCGGCTTTACACAATGTGCATATGGCTTTCTACTTGTCTAGGAGCCGTCCGGGAGTTTTGGAAAATAAAAAGCGCCCTTCAGAATTGTGTTGCTGCTGCATTTCTCCATAATGCCTGCAGCCTGCAGCAGTAGGATGTGTTACGAGGAAGTATGGCACCTTGATGATAAGTAAAGGTGCGGCAAAGGGTCAAAATAGTAGCCTGTTAGGCACGACGTGAAGCCGAGTGAAGTGAAAATAAATTAATAAATGGTGGCATGTGACTGGTGCGATTAAAAAAAAATGACCGCGTTATGCTCGGCCCTTAATTGCGATTAACGTGTTAAATGCTGACAGCCATAATTATAAGACAGATATAATCAAGTCATCACAAAATAATTTAAGAAAACAATAAACCTGAAAAGTAGCCATTGAAATAAAGTTCTTGATTTGTAATTTAAGACTGCCACTCTGCTAGTGGGGGAGGGGCAGTTCATGGTCTGCACGTGAACTGTGCCGATGCCGATACACGTAAAAACGCAAATATCGGCCCGATATATCGGCCGTACGATAAAATCGTTCTATCACTATCACGAAACAATATGCACTAGTCCAGAACACAGGACCTTCTTCCTGTATTTACTTTTTTGCTCCCGCCCCTCCAGACACATCTGACCAATAAGTGCTGGCTGAGTACCTCCATTTGATGCTACTTTATACATTTTACTTCACTACATTCATCAGACATATACAGTATAATTAATTTCATCTTACATATGTATAAAACATGATATATAATACCTGATTGCTCTTTAACCAGCTGATTGCCAGTTTCTTTGGCAATGTAGCACCAATTTATATATATATATATATATATATATATATATATATATATATATATATATATATATATATATATATATATAAAGCGCCATTATACTGTGTAGACTGCCCAGTTTTATTCAAAAAAAACAACCCTCTTTTCAGCGTTAAAATAGTTCTAAGTAAAGAATCTGCTTCCAATAATAACCTTGGTGTGGACATCCAATGAGAAATGTCAGTCAGACAGGTAGAGGTGCGAGCTGCTACCTGTATTTTAGACTGGGGAAAAGAGAGAATTAGTTGAGTGTCGTCTGCGTAGCTGTGATAGGAAAAGCCATGTGAGTGAATAACAGAACCAAGAGAGTTGGTGTACGGAGAAATGAGGAGGGGACCCAGGACGTAACCTTGAGGTACCCCAGTTGTGAGTAGACACGGTTCTGACACATAACCTCTACAAGTTACAGCCTTTGAGGTAAGATGTGAGCAAAGAGAGCGCCAAGCCTGAGACACCTGCCCCTGAAGGAAATAAGGATCTGGTGGTTCACTGTGTTGAAAGCAGCAGAAAGGTCCAGAAGGATGACCACAGAGGAGAGAGAGACTGCTCTAGAAGTGTGAAGTTGAGTTTCCTGCATTGAAATCAGACTGGGGAACAAGAAAGTTGTCCGGTGAAGATAAGAAGAGAGTCGATTAAAGATAGCATGCTTGAGTGGTTTGGAGAAAAATGGAAGAATGAAGACAGTTCTGCAGTTGTTTACTTCAGACGGCTCGAAGGTGGGTTTTCTGAGGAGAGGGGTCACTCTTCCTCCTTTGAGAGAGTTTGAGAAACGGCCGGTTGACAAGAAGGTGTTAATAAGATGGGTGAGAAAAGGGCGGAAGCAATCGACTGGAGAAGGGGTCAAAGGGGCGGGTGGTTAGGATGGCGAAGGTTATCAGGGTGTCAAAGCATAACCATAGCTTCCAACACCCACAATACAGTCTTACTGATGTCACACACAGTAGTTTACTTTAGTTTAGTTGTCTATTATAAATGTACTAGTTTATGTAACTCGTTGTGCCTATGCCCTTAAATGAGCTGGGTGTAACATTTGTGGACGGAGGATGGGGACTGGGGGGGTCAAGGATGTTAGAGAAGATGGAGAAAAAACATTTTGGGTTGGACAAGAATTGGATTGTGGTCTCATGGATAGAGCTTTTGGCTGCAGAAATACAGAGAAGAGATTGATAGTAAGCAGATTGATTCTCTGTCTGAAGTCGCCAAGAAAAAGCAGTGGAGGGGCATTTCCAGGGATGTTTGAAAGGAGGATCTCTAATTCCCGGAGATGGGGAGTCTGAGACTCTGACTCGAGTCGCACTTAAAGGTATTGGGGAGGATTTTCCCGAATTTTAGAAAAGAACCGCCCTCTGTACTTTTTGAAAAAATGCACATGCGCAACACTCTGCCTGCTCCCGAGATGGAACGCCTATTAAACGTGTGCACGAGAGTGCACTGTTTACAAGTTGCTGTCGGCATGGCTCATACAAGCCTACTTTCCAAAAGAAGATTTGCACTTTTTCACAAATTGAGATGTTTACCGTGTGTGCGCGGTGCGTGACTTGTGCCAGGGCTAGCATCGCTAATCGTAGCTTACATCAACTTTTACTAGCAGCGATTTTAAATGGATTTCTCCAAATAGCATGACAAACTTTACCTGTGGAGTAGAAACTTCACGACTGAGGCATCAGTGGGAAGCCCAACCTGTGCTTTTAGCGCATGCCAGCATGTGAAATATTCTCCCAAAAGCTTCAATGCTTCAATGAATTGCTGAAACCGTAGCTCAAGCTCGCAACACATATACACCTGAAAGCTAGGGACGTGCACGTACGACGGACTTACGTAAACATATCACCAGAATGATTGACAACTAGGAGGACCAATAGTCTTGATGATCCACCCGTAAAAAGAAAATCCTCCACTATACCTTTAAGTCGCACAAACCGTGACTTCAGACTTGACTTGCGACTCGACCCAAAAGACTTCAGACTTGACTCGGACTCAAGCTTCGAGACTCATCAACAACCTGTTTTCATGCAATAATTGCTTTTTTAAATCTAAATGTATTCATGTATTTCTATTTTCTTTTATTGGTGCATACATGTTGGGGAAACATACAGTATGACGAGCTGTATGTCCCCTGCCCTTTGTCATAATGCAACATAACGCATGCGCTATATCTGTGCACGCACTCACATATCAAAAAACGCATTGACGATGGCAACACCAAGTCCTCCCGGAGTTGTGGCTTTTGTTATTAGTTTTGCTTTCAATAACTAGTAAGCAAACAGCTACATGCAAGGTGTGTGGCACCAAGATAAATGGTGGCAGATCAACAACGTCGAACTTCATCAGGCATCTCAAAACGCACCCAGATAGGTCAGTCACTTGCTAATGTGAAAGAGACGTTATATTTAGCATATTGTCACAGGTAACAATCTACACATCGCAAAGTGTTGTGCTTATGCTGGGAACAGGAAAAATTGTATCTTTATAATTGTATCCATATGATGTGACAGACTTAGGTTAATTTTTCACCAGGTTGTTCTTAAATAGCAATATGAAAAGTATCAGTTCTCACATGTTTGCACCATGGGCGGTGTATTAACTTTAAATACAGATGTTTCCCTCAAACTTTGAACACTGAAAAATATAATACATGATGAGGTTGGGCATGATGAGTTAGTAACACAGACAAACATGTATTCTTTGGTGCAGATACCAAAATGTTGAAAAATACAGTTATGAAATTGAAACAGAGTTCTTAATTTGTGTTTCTTCAGATTGCATTGCAGTAGACCCCATAAAGTTATCCTACAACTGATTTTGATACTGTACTGTATGGATGGTAGCTACAGGACATGCTTTGAATTCATAAGATTTAGTGTGTCTGGGTGTTTGGTAGTGATGGGCAAATGAAGCTTTGGTGAACTGAACCACTGAGAAGAATTGTTTTGAAAATGGGTTCTTTACTCAAAGCTTCAGTAACAGCAACCTCACCTGGTGAAGTGCCAAGGCTGCATCTAAATTATCTTTTGGTAGATAGTGTACAGGAGGCTTTAAGAGGCTTTAAGACTAGTGAAATAAATCACACAAACACACACACACACACACACACACACACACACACACACACACACACACACACACACACACACACACACACACACACACAGTGCACATGTATACTAAGAATGGGATATCATTCTTTTCACAAAGAAAGATTGATGAATTGGTGTTATTGGGTATTGGAGAGAGAGTGCTTGGCAAACAGAGGATGTGCTGGGAAAATATGGCACAAGTTGGGAGTTCTTGTGTACCTATGGCCAGGGGGTATGTGGGATAGGGAACACTCAAAGATTTTTATTAAGGAACATAATTTTTTCCACACTTTTTGGACTAAGCCTGTTTCTTTTTTTGCTCACAAACTCTCCACATTGAGAGAAAATTCGTTCAGAGGAAACGGATGACGCCGGCTGATGCTTTTATCCAAAGCACCCGTGCATACATACATTACATACCTTATACGGAGCGATCAGAGTAAAGTTTTCCCACGTCAGAACGACCTCTCTTCCTAGATGCTTCCATAATAGGCTAATGAAAATAAATCGATACAAACTAATGCTTGTCATTGTAGAGGCTACTACAAACCAAACGCAATGTTGTGCATTAAAGTTATTACACTTCGAGCGTGCTCGAAACGAGGCGGTGCCAGTTGCAGTGCAGCAGCTGACTGGTCCGCGTGTGGCGGTTGCGCTGCTAAACACTCAGCTGATTCATTCAGAGAATGATGCAGTTGCTGCTTCAGACGTCATATGTCACGCAGAGATGTTCACAAGTAATTTTTTGCAAGTCAAGTCTCAAGTCTTTGAGCTCAAGTCCAAGTCAAGTCTCAAGTCTTTGAGGGGAAAGTTCAAGTCAAGTCTCAAGTCTCTGGCCATCTGATCTGTCCCTAACACTGTATTGTTAAATCTTATGAATTCAAAGCATGTCCTGTAGCTACCATCCATACAGTACAGTATCAAAATCAGTTGTAGGATAACTTCATGGGGTCTACATAACACATCCCTCTAGCCCTCGGACCTGGTGAAATATTAACCTAGTCTGTCACATCATATGGATACACCTATAAAGATACAATTTGCATGTTCCCAGCATTAGCACAACACTTTTCGATGGTTAGCTTGTTACCTGTGATGATATATGCTAAATTTAACGTCTCTTTCACTCAAAAAAATGTCCAATGTCGAAGTGGAAATCAAGAGAAAAGTGGCAGCGCCACAGAATAACATGCATCTCAGTGTCAGTCCAAATTACGCACAATAAACAGTTTGAACTCACTGATGTAATGCCATTTATTTTCTAAGTGTTAGGACTATAGTAACAGAAATATGTGCAGAATTAAGACAGTCAAGACGGCCCAGTGTGTGGTGGACCGGGTACACCTTGTTCACTTAATAGTCTACAAATCATCCACGGGATCAATTACGCATCACATGAGTTTGCCCACCCGACACAGCGTTTGTTCCTGGGGAGATGGATCCGTGCATCCTGCCTCCTGTGCGTCATGGATGTCTGAGGCTCAGCAACTACTAACTACAAGATACAATTTGCCTGTTCCCAGCATTAGCACAACAACTTTTGTCTCTTTTCACATTAGCGTGTGAGTGACTGACCTATCTGGGTGCGTTTTTAGATGCCTGATGGAAGTCTGATGTTGTTGATCCAGCATAATTTATCTTGGTGCTACATACCTTGCATGTAGCTGTTTGCTTACTGCCACTGTTTACAAAGTTATTGAAAGCAAAACTAATGACAAACTCCGGGAGGACTTGGTGTCACCATCGCAATGCATTTTTTGATATGCGAGTGTGCGCACATAGGCACATGCGTTACGTTGCACATTATGGCAAAGGGCAGGGGACATACAGCTCGTCATATGTTTCCCCGTATATTCAGCAATAAAAGAAAATAGAAATACATGAATAAATTTTGATTTAAAAAGCAATAATTGTATGAAAACGGGTTGTTGACGAGTCTCGAAGCTCGAGTCTGAAGTCTTTTGGGTCGAGTCGCAAGTCAAGTCTGAAGTCTTTTGGGTCGAGTCCGAGTTGTCTGAAGTCAGCTGTTTGTGTGACTTAAGTGCGACTCGAGTACGAGTCTCAGACTCGAGTCCCCATCTCTGATGTCACGTGATTTTTTCCGTACCAAAGCAACCTTCGGAGCAGAGCTTCAAATGGAATTGTAGTTAATGGTCTGAAGCACGTATTGAAGGTTCAGTGTCAGACTGCCATCACTAGTGTTTGGGTGAAAGAGTAGGCAAGGGTGGTTTGAATCTGGTACTGTTGTGAACATGTCCGAGGCTGATAGGAAACACGAACAGGAATGAAAAATGTACACATGATTGAAAAGGTAAAAAGATACTTAGCTCACCTGGCTTTCCAGAAGAACTCCCGCTTAGACCCTTTCGTGGACTCATTTGTCCTTCTGAGTCTTCGGAGGAGGAGTCTGCCGCTGAAGCTGCCCCTTCAAACAAATGCCAGTTGTTAAATACAAGAGCTGATGATGGTTGGCTACATGTGCTGACCACACCCCTGCTAATGAGCCAAACAATGTCCCTGCTGGTGATCGCTCTGAGTGATAGAAACTCATTAACCACAGCTCAACAACAATGCCTACTTACCTAAACAGATAGAAAGTAAATCAGAAAGTAAGGCTACATTTACACTATGTTTTGTTTTTTAAAGAAGCATTTTAAGCCAAAAGAAATCTCCGGGCAAGAGTTTTAGTAGCCTGGCTCCGCCCTCCTAAGTACTTTTACTCAATTTTCATTTCCCTTCAGTACTCCGTCTGGGTTTGCGGTATGGTCTTGGGCAGTGACGGACAGGTAATCTGGCATTTGGGCAGATGACAGAGGGGCCGCGGGCCCTCATGTGCCGTTTGGGCCGGCCGGCCAATCAGAGAGCCACATGATTGTCACAGCCATGCGGCCACTTATAATTTCTCTCGGCCCCCTTTCGAGCATCAATAATAACATTATTTTGCCAAACAATAGCCAAATTTATCCAAACCCTTCACACCTATTAGTTATGTAATCTAATTTGTATTTATACCACATGTGAGTCTCTCGATCAGTCTGTATTGTTTTGTAGCAAAATTATTTATTCAGATCAGATGTTCAAAAACATAAACGTGCATGGTTTGAAATAAAACAAATCTACCTGCATTTAATTTATTTTAATATTTGTTTGCAAAAGTTAAAATGAAGCAATGCCTTCTGGGAATTTCAAGACAGAATCAAGTAGACCCAAGCAGACCCGAGTAGACCCGAGTAGACCGCGTCTGCGTCTTTATGTGTCTATGGTCTGCGTCAGTGACACAGCGACAGCGTGGTGGTTGGAAGTTGAAAATTGGAAGTTGTAAGCTATGGTTGGAAGTTGTTGACAAAAAAATGAATCGAGGCATCAAGCGACACAAGGGGGGGTGGGGGCAGAGAAAAAGAGAGAGAAATATAAGAGAGCACTGTTGGCTGATGTTGAAAAATTCTGCAAACTGACTGATTTGTTTTTAAGCTCAAGTGCAGCTTCAGCTAGCATTAGCGCTAATACAGCTAGCATGTTAGCGCTATATCTGAGCCAGCACACCAGGGGGGAGAGAGACAGAACAGTGAGGAATATGGGGAAGAGGAAGAACAAAACGAGCAAGAGGAGGATGAAGAGATAGACATGGATAACGAATCTATGGAACTAACCAACACAGAACAACAAGCCTGCTGTGGGTCTGAATGTGGATTACCAGAAGTAACAGAGATGGAGACCAATGCTGCAGCAGGGACTGTAGGTACAGTAAGTTTGGCTACTTCAGAATATTATATTATTATGGAGCGGCTGGCTCTGATGATTTATTATTATTTTTTTATAAGTCTATGTTTTGGTGCAGTTGTTTAAAGCATGGGAGTTTACGTTCACCATCACCGGGGCTATCAAAAGTGCGTGTTCTTTCCGTGCGTCAAAAGTTCTATCTGCGACCCCCCCAACCGGTGGGCCGCTGGTGGGTGGAAATGCCAGGGCCGTGTTTTTGTTCCCAGTCCGTCACTGGTCTTTTCTGGGTTTTCTCCGAGCAGATCTTTGGCGGTCCAATCAGCAAACAGAGGGAGTGGCTGAGAACGATGATGTTGAGGTTTTGCGCTAGTTTGAGTTATAGTTCCGTAATGGCAGCGGAAAAAGTTGCAAGCGAAGCCATTCAGTACTTTGTGGCAACACTGCCGAATATCAGAAGTTAAAGCCCGAGCAAGAACAATCTTTGCCGAGTTTTGTCGGTGGCCATGATGTTGTGGCCCTCCTTCCCACGGGGTTCAGGAAAAGTTTGATTTTACAGTTCGCTCCGTTAGTGGTGAAGGAGTTGGCTAAGGCGAATGCTAGCGATGCTAATGTTAGCGATTGGTTATGGCAGATCCAGAGTGGCTCTGGACAGATCCAATAGTTTTAAACTTCAACAGAGTACCCACCTTCAAGGAAGTTAACACTGGCCAGACTCTCTGTACAAACGAAATGTACCAGTCTGGTAGGACCAGGCTAGCATGTTTTAGCTCCAGTAGCAGAACTAATCTCTGTCCTTAATAACGTAAGAGGCGCAGTATTGGCGAAAAATAAGACGATTTCTTCTTTGTTTAGACTGACGATGAGGTAGAACTGTTGCTGAAAGTAACGTGACTACAAGGAAAAAACGACAGAAAACAGACTAGGAGTCCATCTGACGTTACTCTGGGGTTGAAAATCATGGATGTATAAGTTTAAAACAAAGAAAATACTTTGGTATGTATGACCAAATGTCTCTGTTTGTGCCCGTCCAGACTACAATGCAATCCCAGAGTTTTCAAACCAAAACGGGGGCAGCAGTGTTTCCAAATGTCTCCGTTTTAGGGGCTCGGAAATGCCGCAGTAGTGTGGACGCGAGGCCTAAACATAGCAAAAGATATTTGTTTTTAAACCAAAATGTAGTGGTGTAAATATAGCCACAAAGTTTCAGTTTAACTGTGAAGTTTCCACTCAGTTTGAAACATTTTGAACTTGTGCAGATGTCTTCGTCTAACATTTTGAAAACTAATAACCAACAATTTAAATTATTATATATTGAATAAATAAACTCACCACTGATATACACAAAGGTCTGAGCATAAATCTGTTGGTTGGTTTCCGCCTGTGTGACGACACAGCTGAAGTTGTCGGTCTTGAACACAGTAGTTTGGAGGGTGATGTAGTATCTGTCTCCTCTTTCTGAGACCTGGGGCCCCTCAGCAGGAAGTGTGTTTCCAGCACTGTCCTGCAGCTCTACTTTAAGGTCTGGAGAAGCATCTTGAACCTCACACTGCAGCAGAGCTGAGTTGTTTGTTGGATTATTAAGTATCTTGACAGATGGCTCTGGAGCTGCTCCTGTCAACACAATGTGTAAATGGACAATATGTGTAGTGGCCCTTCTCACTGCAATCACTATTTCTGATTTATCATTTAACAGAAGCACTTTTTTTTTTCCTGATATAATGTGTTTCCCTGCTGTAATATATATGGCAAACAGGTGAACAAGCGTTCATTGCAAAGCCAAATTAACAGGTCAGGTTAGCAAAGACCGGCCATCCTCAGACCACACCCACAGAGGATGGACAGATGAAAAAGTAGACATGTAATTTCGAGTCAGATAGAGATCGGTCGGCCTACTACTACTACTACTACTACTACTACTAAAATGACGCATTAAACAATTTACACGTCACTATTTTCGCTCCCATGGCCAGGAGATTCAAATCCTGACGGGGATAGGCCTGGCAAACTCGATTCTTTCGAAGGATTTGTTTATTCTGAGACACTCGCTACACTGATCCAGGTTGGTCGAGTCACTTGAGTCATTATTGCTAAAATCACCAAGGAAACGCAGTCCTAGCCCATTGTCTCTAACCACTAACGTAGTACGAAGTTCTGTGGATTCACTCGGTGCAGACTCACCAAACAGGAAATGCCCACAGTGAATACATTTTAAAAATTCTTTTTTAAATCAATCAACCTAATTTTGATATGCTACATCTATAAGCATGTTATTTCAGAAGTGAAGGAATGGCTAGTGTTGTGGATTTGCTTTTCACCCTCACTCGAGCAAAGACTCAGGTCACGGCTGATTCGACCGACTGACCGACCCACCCACCCACCCACTCAAGAATATGGTTGGGCATTGTTTGGATTTTAACGATTCTGATTTCAATTCTTCCTTTCGATTCCGGTTCTTTTCGATTCTCGATTCCGATTCTTTGAGTGGGGTTGAAATGGGTCACATGCCTATTTTCAGTTTGACAGGGCTTTTTCTATATAAAATAAAGCCACACTAGAGCGCTGCTTACTGTGCTCCATGGCTGCAACACAACAAGCGCCTGGCCGCTTCGGAAACCAAAACTTGCGCATGTTAAATTGGGAAGCGATGATTGGATTTGAAACAAAATCCTCTAAACAATTCCAAACCATTCCAATGAAGAAACTATTCTACTGAAATCGTAATTTTTGAAACGATTCAAAGTAGGAATCGATTCTCGATGCCCAACCCTACTCAAGAACTCCTGAGTCCTCGAGTGAGTCCCATGGTCTGCAAGCTTGCAATGTTTCCAGCTCTGAGTCTGCGGGTCGGGAAGTTCCTAGAACCTGTCTCGGACTGTCTCTCTGCTCACTCAGTCACTTGAGTTGACTTGTGGAGTTGTGGTTGCCTACGTAATTGTAAGTTATTAAGTTTTTGGCAGCTAAGATGGCTAGGACTAGTAGTAGCTAGTTTGCAAGAGGTTTGTGTATGGCGCTGTTATCATGTTAGATTGAATTGTAGTAGGACTCAACTGATCTGATTAATGATACTAGAGACTCGCGACTCATGAGTTAATTTAAAGACTCGGTTGAAAGATCTGAGTGAGTCAGAACTTAAACAGGTTTGGGGGATAAGTGCCTTGGCACACCACGATACCAGTCCAGCAGCAAGACTTGGTTTTAACAACAAGTAGGTAAACACAGCAGAGATAAATGGGCTTGTGGCAGCATACACGGTGGAGGATCTGTTAGCTGTTTCTACAGTGGAATCACCGTCTTTCTGAAACAATTAGGCCTACTGGGCAAAATACAGATAATGAAGAGTAGACGGCCGGTAGTACTGTAGCCTTGTTTTGGACTAATTTTGGGCTGATGGTTACAACTTTGTTGTCATGGTATTAAAGAGCATACAAGAGAGATCTTGTGTATGTCCAGCAGCTGAGCAGCCTGATTAATAATGTTTCCAGACCTCTGCATGTTTACAGATATTACCAACAATTATATTAAATAAAATTGCATTTGGAAAAATATAACTCAGTGTAATTATCCGTTTTCTTACCGGCTTTTTTTTTTTTTTTTTACCATTTATGTTATGTATGTGATGTGTGTTGTGTATTTACGTGATCGAAATAAAATAAACTAAAAAAAAATAAAAATAAAACTAAACTTGTCATATTGTAGTTTCTACTTTAGCTTATCAAAAAACAGAAGCTACAGGCAGTTGGCAGGATGGACAGATTCTGGGAAATGCAGATCAATGCCCCACCTTCTCACGACAAAATGGTAAACACACAGACACACATACACACACACACACACACACACAGAAATGATGCCACAGCATGTTTAAAATTAAATGTAAAACAATTACATTTGCAAATATATAACTCAGTGTAATAATCAGTTTTCTTACTGTTTTGTTGATCAGACGTGATTCCAGAGCGAGTCAGGAGGCAGAGACACAGAAGAGGAAGAAGCTCCATCGCTGTCGATGTCTCCTAATGGACAAACATCACTTTAACATCACAACGTCTCTAATAACAAGGATGGAGCCACTCCTAATGGGTACTAATGCAACAACAGCACCACTTCCTGCACAAATCCAATAAAAGCGTCATCTCCACAGAACTATGACTCAGGAATTCTGCACCAAAAGCTGCTCATAATGTGTGCAAACTGCAAACAGCTCTTTATATTCAAACTAACATTACATCTGGTTAATAAATAAAAACCTCAGAGCCTCAAATTAAGCCTTAAATTCACTGCACAGTTTCAATTTTACTGTTGCATGAAATGTCTTCATCTCCTGACCACTTTATCAGAAGTAAAACTGTTTCAGGTGCAATTTCTTCAGAATAAAAGTTAATTAACTTACACAGAAAGGAGATACTGTGTGAATTGGCAGCAAAATGCAGCCATTTTGGATCACCAACCAGGTAAAGTGTGATTAATACTTTCTGATAATTTGATTATGAAGTAATAGGGATAGGAGAAAAAAACTCTGGGTTGGAACTTGTTTTGGTGGAACATTTGCACCCCGTAGTGTTGACACACTACAGTTGACACACTACAGTAACGTGAGCTATTTGCTATCCTCCCAAGATTTCGCTCTCTCCATCGCTGGACATACAGTCAACACCTCACTCCAGATCCGAAATCTTGGTTTCATTTTTGACCCCACACTCACTTTTAAGCCCCATATCCGTCATATCACCAAAACTGCCTTTTTCCACTTACGTAACATTGCTCGTCTTCGCCCCACCCTCTCGACATCTGCTGCTGAAACTCTCATCCACGCATTCATTACATCAAGACTTGACTACTGCAACAGCCTCCTATATGGTCTCCCTTCATCTGTCTTACAAGAACTGCAATACGTTCAAAACTCTGCTGCTCGCCTCCTCACCCACACCGGTTCAAGACGACACATCACCCCTGTCCTTCAACAGCTTCACTGGCTCCCTGTACAACAGCGCATCCATTACAAAGTTCTACTCATCACCTACAAAGCTCTCAATAATCTGGCCCCTCCATACCTCACAGACCTCTTACAGCACCATCGCCCCTCCAGATGCCTTCGCTCAGCTGACTTAAACCTCCTCAAACCCATCACCAAATCAACCCACCAAACTTTGGGGGACCGAGCCTTTGCAATAGCTGCCCCCACCCTCTGGAACTCACTCCCCATCCACATCAGAAACTCGGACTCACTGAACACCTATAAAAAACTGCTCAAGACTCATTTGTTTCAATTGGCCTATCCATAATTTACAATAATCACTCATCTTGTTTGTTTGTTTGCTTCTTTCTTTCTTTTGTTTGTAAAGCGTCTTTGAGTTCCATGTAAAGCACTATATAAAACTTATGTTTTATTATTATTATTATTATTATTATTTAAATGAGCTGATACATGTTAAACCTCATTAGATCTTACCAGTGTACCTCCGTGTGTACTTCGTCCACAGAAATCCCACACACCTCACACGGTGGATGTGAGACAGTTATCCTGGACATGTTCTTCGGTGGATCCAGACTAGCAAAAGGGTTAAACACATGGGAAGGTACCAGCAGCAGCCGGAACACAGAGTCTTCTTAGTCAATTTATCTGCTCGCTCATTCCTGCAAACTGTACCGTTACACCCATCTTTTGTAGTCCTAAGAGTATTATGTGTACTTCTACCATGAGATCTTCTCAGGGAGAAGTATTTGTATTGATGACAAACTCCTGCAGCTGAATCTGACATAAGAAAGTTATTTGTGATGGTTGGGGTTTGGCTGGCTGTGAGTTTCTGTTTGGTTTTCTACTTGCTATTTCTGTCTCCCATGATGCTCTCCTGTCAGTCTCTCTGTTGGCCCTGCCTCTCTGTGGCTCTTTGTTTTCTCCCCTCCCTTCCTGCCTGCTCCAGCCAGCTGACTCGCACACCTGCTCGTGCCCACCATCACTTCTCGTGCCGTACACACCTGCCAGTCGTCAGCTACAATCAAGCCCAGTACTTAAACCCCGGATCTACTCGCCATCTTTGCTTGATTGTTGTTTCAGCCGTCCTGGTGACACAAGCTCCAAGCTCTTAAGAAATATTGCATACTAGCATTTGCCTGTTCCCCTGTCCTAATCCCTTTCTCTGTGTTTTCTCCTGCAGTCAGTAGCTATGTTTCCATCCACACGTTTATATCCGAATTAAGTGATATCAAATGAAAAATGCCTTCTCGAAACAGTA
The DNA here is from genome assembly GCF_004354835.1 of Perca flavescens. Lineage (NCBI taxonomy): Eukaryota > Metazoa > Chordata > Actinopteri > Perciformes > Percidae > Perca > Perca flavescens. The sequence goes on from NC_041334.1 coordinate 4,084,109, forward strand.
AAATTTGTTTGAATTTCATATATATCGACTCAAAGGAAATACGTTCAGCCTCATCGGATTTTATCTTGATCAATATACAGCTTATGCGATAAACGCTGATGGAAACGTTATTTGCCGAATAAATAATGAATTGCGATTAAGTTTTAAGTCATTTTATGGTTGCAACGCACCACAAAACGAAGAAGTTTTAGTTCATTTCCACTCAGTTTGCGCACATGGTGGGTGTCAACAAAGACAGATGGAAGTGGACGAACGAGGAGACGAGAAGTGTCTCTGAACCACGATCTCCCAGAACTGTTTCCCACACCACAGGCCGCCTCCGTTGTCGTCGGGCATTCACGTACATCTGCATCATCATAGCAATGTGTTGATAGCGTCGTTTTCCTTATTATAGCTTGATATGTCGCTATCAGCTGGCACATAAACACTATTACAACTTGTGCAATATTGATCATTTGTTGGTAGATGGCGCGATCCATTTTGTCTAGCAAAAATTTGTTTTGCAAATGTTTGCTTGAATGTTGTGCGATTCAGTGCGAAAATGAATGGAAAAACCTTAAAATGTCTCAAATCAATTCAATATACCAATTTGACCGCAAAACAGCATGTGATGTCATTACGCAACAGGTTTTTATTTGTTTTAAATCGATGGAAACACACTTTCACCAGCTTTATTCGCATGAGTTTTTTTTACCGAACTTCAGATAATTCGATTGACAAGTGGATGGAAACGTAGCTAATACCTCCATCTCTCTGCCTCCAGTCAGCTGACCTCACCATCCGGTCCCCTCCTCGCAGCTCCCTGCTCCACTCTACCTCCCCTCCCTCTTCCAGCCTCGCCCCCTCCCTACTCCTCGGCTCCCCGGCTTCCAGTGTCCCTTCCTCGAGCTCCCCGCCTTCTGCCTCCCCTTCCTCCCTGAGCTCCCTCACCTTTCCCAGCCCTGTCCTGTGTCCTTACTCTGCTCCTTGGCATCCACTTCCTCCCAGCCCCTCTCCCTTCCCTTTCCCTTTATTCCTAATAAACCTTTGTTAAACCTGAGTCCTGCGTTAGGGTCCGTTCTGTCACTCCCCGTAACATTATTGCTTTTAAAGAATCATTAGTGTATAGTTAGACTTAAAGGATGTGATAATACCACTTTTTTAAGTGAATGTTGGGTATACACATAGTGACAAAAGTTTTGTCAAAAGATGATGGAAAAGCTTCTGTTGAAAGTGTTACAGTTCATCTGGATTATTAAGTCATGTTCTTCCACGGATTCTCCCAGATTCACGTTATCTTCCAGCTGCTTGAGTAAATATACACTGAAATAAATTATAAACACAACACTTTTGTTTTTGTCCCCATTTTTCATGAGCTGAACTCAAAGATCTAAGACTTTTTCTATGTACTGTAGTGTATTTGGTAGCGATGCTGTTATGTTGTGTGGAAAGGAATCCGCCGACACTGTTTTTTGATTATAAAGGTTTATTCACATCGAAGAATTCAGCATCGATTTACAAGCTCTGAAGAGCCCGGAGATCCTGTTTTCCCAATTCTCCAGTGGTCCTCTGACTTTCTTTGTTTGAACATGGTATATTATGCTTTGGGTAACATAAGGTGGGGGTTGGATCAATAATTGACCAATGGCTACAAGCCAACTGGCCTTCTTTCTCCATCTTGGGGGCTCCATTGATAACACTTTCCAGATCTTTCCAGAGAGGTGTCCTCTGAAAGTAGGCTAAAGTTCATCACTCAAACTACATATAGATAGTTCAGATATGGCCTAAATACAAGTTATAGAATGATCAGATAAATAGGATGACAATACACCTCAGTACACAAAAGGCTTATTTCTCTCAAATATTGTTAACAAATGTGTCTAAATCTGTGTTAGTGAGCACTTCTCCTTTGCCGAGATAATCCATCCACCTCACAGGTGTGGCATATCAAGATGCTGATTAGACAGCATGGTTATTGCACAGGTGTGCCTTAGGCTGGCCACAATAAAAGGCCACTCTAAAATGTGCAGTTTTACTGTATGAGTCCGGGGGGGTCTGAAAACCAGTCAGTAAAAAAAAAAAAAAAGTTGCTGGATATTGGCAGGACCTGGAACACACTGTCGTATACGCCGATCCAGAGCATCCCAAACATGCTCAATGGGTGACATGTCTGGTGAGTATGCTGGCCATGCAAGAACTGGGATGTTTTCAGCTTCCGTGCATTATCACGCTGCAACATGAGGTGATGGTTGTGGATGAATGGCACAACAATGGGCCTCAGGATCTCGTCACGGTATCTCTGCATTCAAAATGCCATCAATAAAATGCACCTGTTGTTCGTTTTCCATAACATACACCTGCCCATACCATAACCTCACCGCCACCACGGGCCACTCGATCCACAACGTCGATATCAGCAAACCTCTCGCCCACATGAATTCATCATCTACCCTGTACAGTGTAAACCGGGATTCATCCGTGAAGAGAACACCTCTCCAAAGTGCCAGACGCCATCGAATGTGAGTATTTGCCCACTCAAGGGGGTTATGATGACGAACTACGAGTCAGGTTGAGACCCCGACGAGGATGACGAGCATGCAGATGAGCTTCCCTGAGACGGTTTCTTTGGTTATGCAAACCGATTGTTGCAGCAGCTGTCCGGGTTGCTGGTCTCAGATGATCTTGGAGGTGAAGATGCTGGATATGGAGGTCCTGGGCTGGTGTGGTTACACGTGTTCTCCGGTTGTGAGGCCGGTTGGATGTAAGATGTGAGACGGCTTATGGTAGAGAAATGAACATTCAATTCACGGGCAACAGCTCTGGTGGACATTCCTGCAGTCAGCATGCTAATTGCACGCTCCCTCAAAACTTGTGACATCTGTGGCTTTGTGCTGTGTGATAAAATTGCACATTTTAGGTCCTGTTTACACATACATGGTTATTTTGAAAACAATTAAAAATGTCCCTTTGTTTGTGCCCTTTGTTTACACGCAAATGGAGAATTTGCCTCTGAAAACGAGTCTTTCTAAAAACTCTTTTTTGATTTTTGAGATCTTAGTTTGCACGTTTGCATGTAAACTGAGACAAACAGAGGTTTAGGCAGCCGAGAGAAAGAGACAGGAAGTGCTTCGTGGCTGTTGTTGCTTGAGCTTCTTGTTACACCGCACATATACACATATATACGGGTACATGTAAACAAACACTTTTCTGAAAACTGACAGCTGTGCACAATGTTATTTTTTAAAACGGAGAGGGTGAAATATCCGTTTATGAAAGTAGCCGGCCACGTGTAAACGTAGCATTAGAGAGGCCTGCAACTTATTTTTTTTTACTCTGGTTTTCGGACCCCCCCCCGGACCCCTCCAATACAATACAACTGCACATTTTAGAGTGGCCTGCCAATATCCAGCAACTTCTTTTTTTTTTGTTTACTGACTGGTTTTTGGACCCCCGATATGGAATGCCGTTTTATTCACAATTAAATAAATGAATAAATACATAAATAAATAAATACATGAATGAATGAATAAATAAATAAATATGCCTTTGAAATACATCATGAAATAAATAAATGAGGCAATAAATACATAAATAATTAAATAAATTGAATTATTTCATGGTACTTTTATTTCATTAGTCCACATTTATTTATTTCAAGAGACTTTTATTTCATAAGTCTACATTTATTTATTTCAAGAGACTTATAAAATAAAAGTCTCTTGAAATAAACAATACAGTAAAACTGTATTACTGTTTTAGAGTGGCCTTTTATTGTGGCCAGTCTAAGGCACACCTGTGCAATAATAATGCTCTCTAATCAGCATCTTGATATGCCTGAAAAGACTCCTGCCATTCCATTCCCTTTCCACTCCATTTCACTCTTTCAAGGATACTTTTGCCACTTGCCACCTGACCACGCCCACCTCACCTGTTTCCTATAAACTGATTGTGAACCAAGGGGGTAAGCTTTGCTTCAGGACGCGAACCTCCGATGGCGCCATTTTGTTGCTACAAAGCGATCACCTCCTGTTAGCATTACACTGACCGCCATTTTTTTTTTACGTCACTTGACTGCGAATAACTTTACATCTGAAGCGTTTAAAGACTGAGCATGTCTATAGAACGGTTGTCCTTTGTTTATTTCTAAAGAAACACGACAATGTATAAAAGGCTCCATTACCTTGTACCTCACGTTATGGCTCCGTAGCAGACGGCTTTGTAAAAATAAGCTAACGATTGTGTCATAACCAAGTGACTTACTGTCGCACAGTAGAGGAATTACCGTATAGTACAGGAGAAGCTCGCAGGCAGTTTGGACTTAAATTAGCTGTTTAGGTTTAATTACTAATGTTAACTAGCATGTTAGTTAGCAATAATTAGCCTGTGCCCATGTTATCTCCTTACATACACCTACACTCTCTGTCTCTGTAAGATTGGGAATGATTGAGATTTCTCTTGGCACAGCTACCAGAAGACTTACAACTTTCAGACACGTTGCTCACGTCACATTCTCTCAGTTGGAGGCTGCGCAGTAAAGCTGGCCATCACCGGAAAAGTGCTTCTAATAGCCTTCACTGGTCTCCGTCCAGAGCAACGGGGTCTATTGGTCCATTATATATATATATGTCAATGTTGTGAACTCTTTGGCTCATTCTTTGCACTCTTGGCACTCTAATGCATCCTGTGTGCGTCTTTATGAACTAACGTGAGTCAGTCTATCATGTTGATAGTTTTTTCATGATTCACTGTCACCTTGCTAACATGTGCACTGCTGACTGAATTCCTTTGTTTGCCAGGCATGTGTCATGAGCCATGTGGAAAGATTGTTTTATCTTAAAGCCTGTACATTTGTGTTTGTTTGAATTATCTGATAAAGCCTGTGCAGTTGTGAGTTGTGTGTTAATTGACCACTTACACTAACTGTATTATCTCTTTGTTATCCCTTTCTGCAGCACACAGATAATGCAATGAGACAAAATCAACTTTAATGATACAATAAAATACCACTGGTGTTTATCAACCCTGCCTTCTTCCTGCTTTCATTAATCCCTCCACATCATCTGACATCTTCTGATCGAGACTGTCTGCTCACCAAACCCTCCCTCCACCTGAACCATTCCCATCTAACTACAGTTCCTTCAATACCACACCTGTGAGGTGGATGGATTATCTCGGCAGAGGAGAAGTGCTCACTAACACAGTGAGAGATTTGTGAACAATATTTGAGAGAAATAAGCCTTTTGTGTAAACAGAAAGTCTTTCAATTCAGTTCATGAAAAATGGGGGCAAAAACAAAAGTGTTGCATTCATAATTTTGTTCAGTGTAGATTTTCCTATATATAGTGATAGTTTCCCAAAAGTCATTCTAGTTATCAGAATGAAACTTTATGACTATCAATGTGGAGGATTAATGAAAACACTGAAACCTGTTGAGCAGCCAGGATACATGTTGTAGTATCACAAGTATGTTTGTAGTTTCTTTTGTTTGAACACAAACATCTACAACAGTCACAACATACAGTTTGACATATTTCATCTTTTATTTAGATAGAAATGAAGCACTGCCTGAAATTACATGATGCCCTGCAAATCAGATAAAACATACTGTAGATGCATGATATTACAGCCAACAACAGTGTCTAGTTCAACCTGACAAACTCTAGCTTAGCTATCTAAGAAATAATAAGCACAACGTCAACATAATTGTCCTAAATGTCAATTACACAAATATCAAAAACTAAGTCACATATTTTACTTTGGCTACAAAAAAAATTCACATTTCTTTTACATTGTGACAGCAGGCTTTGGTCTTAAAAGTTTTGTTTTCTAATGTCCACCACATCTAGCTCAGTTAGGACTTTTAACAACTACAAGCAGCAGTAATAATAATATTAATAATATTAATAAAGCAGTTTATATGTCATTCATCCATTCACACCCCGATGACAGTGAGCTACCATACAAGGTGCTGTCTGACCATCAGGAGCAATTTGGGGTTCAGTGTCTTGCTCAAGGACACTTGGACGAGTGGACAAGAAGAGTCGGGGATCAAACCACCGACCCTGACAGCAGGTATATCAACATTATCTTTTAAAGGAGACATATTATGCTCATTTTCAGGTTCATACTTGTATTTTCAATTTCTACGAGAACACGTTTACATGTTTTAATGTTCAAAAAACACTATTACTTACTTTACTATTTTCTTTTCCGTTAATTTTCTCGCAGTATTGCAACAAAAAAATCTCCCAGTGACCCAGAAAGGATTTCCCCCGTAGACCACCATTGTTAAAGAGACATCTGTAAAAATGCTGCCAGGACACCTCCAACTGCAAACAAGGTCGGTTATTCAGAATTTTGAATCCATGGACTTTATATACAAAATATATCCGGCTGTGCTGTGGCCTTCCTGTATATGATTACCTTCCTGTATATGATTACCTTCTTGTATATGATTACCTTCCTGTATATGATTACCTTCCTGTATATATCACCTTCCTGTATATGATTACCTTCTTGTATATGATCACCTTCCTGTATATGATTACCTTCCTGTATATGATCACCTTCCTATATATGATTACCTTCCTGTATATATCACCTTCCTGTATATGATCACCTTCCTGTATATGATCACCTTCCTGTATATGATCACCTTCCTGTATATGATCACCTTCCTGTATAGGATCACCTTCCTGCCTTGACACATTTGCTCGTGGCTCGCCAAAGAATTAGAGGAGACACCGAAACGATCGCTGCAGTACGCGGGGCAGTAATCAATAACATGTTTTCTGATTGAGGATGCCCACAAAGAACTGTCTGGGTTGTTTGATTTCAGGTTTTGGGTTGGTCGGCCCTCCAGATACTCAAATGTTTGTGCACCATGACTGAAAATGAGAGTTTTTCATTATATGTCCCCTTTAAAATTAAAATTAAGTGACAACGCTGATGGAGTCTTGTTTCCTTTAGCTGAGGATCATAAACAAAATGTAGTTATTTAAAAAAAAAAAACACACAGATTCTATATTGACTGACTTTATCTAAATAATAACTGTCCAACACTCCGTTCTTCACCAGCTGCCTTTTGAATTTCAGATTCTGTGGTAATAATGTTTTGGTCACTTCATGGTCAAACTACAAGTTACTTTACTAACATTGGAGTCACTTCTGCAGGTGGGCTGGTTTTCATTCTTCTTATTTAATTAAACTTAGAGGTCCTATTTATGAAAGTGAAAGTAAAATCATTTCCTTGCTGAGTGCGTGAGACCTCACAGCGGCCTCAGTACAGAAGAAATTGTCAGTCGAGGAGTCCACGAAGACACGGAGATTGGAGAAGTTCCCTCCATGCAGATTTTACAAGTCAACCAGCTGTCCCGGACACTGACCACACACAAACACACGTAAGCAGAGCTCCCCACACCCATGTTTCTACTGTTGCTTAATTAAATATAACATCAAAAGAGAGAAGTTGTCTGAGTCGTGTTTTAAACAGACACACCTGGGGCGAAGTTGGGAACCAGAATCAGCTTTAAATCCAGTCCTAATCTAGTCCTCACTAACACGGGCCCAATTATAGTAACTACATGAAAACTTCACGGTTGTTGCATGAAATGTGGTTTGTGTTTAGCTTACATCATCATTTTCTATCATGTGAAACAAGACCCAGCCTAGTGGTGAATCTGCAGACCGATGCTTAACAGTGTGCTCCTCAGCAGGAAGCTCCCCCTGCTGCTCATAAGGTGCCTCTGCACCCCTTTGGTTTCAGACCCTCCCACCAGCCTTTGGGCAACGCCTCCTCATTTACATTGACATGTGTCAAGTCCAAATGAAAAGGCAATCGTAAATGGAAATTGAAATTCAAAAGCCAAATGAAAATTAAAATCCAATGTTAAATTGAAATTCAAAAGCCAAATGAAAATTAAAATCCAATGTTAAATTGAAATTTAAAAGCCAAATGAAAATTAAAATCCAATTTTAAATTGAAATTCAGAAGCCAAATGAAAATTAAAATCCAATGTTAAATTGAAATTCAAAAGCCAAATGAAAATTAAAAGCCAATGTTAAATTGAAATTCGCTCTGTTTTCCCTTTGGACTTTCAATTTCTCTTTGGACTTTCAATTTGAATTATGAATAAATATTTCCTCCATACACGTTTGTATCTCGTAAATGACCCCACTAATAATGCCCGAAATGATACCAAACTTCTACACAAGTACAAATAGGTTATGTACTCATAAAACGATGGATTGGAAAGTTTGTAAGTACACCAGAAGTTTATGAACACTTGCCTGCTCTCTTCTGCTCTCTTCTGCTGCTGCTACCTGCAGTTAGACAAGTGCTTAGGGCCGTCTACAAATTACTACACCGAAAAGAGATACAAAAAAAATATTTATTAATTTAATGATTAAATAAGGTAATGTCTCCAAACTTATCTCAGTTAGTACTTGTCTCCTGCTAGTTATACTACAGCACTTACTTTAAAAAAAAAAGTTAAATTAAAAAATATTTTTGTTGCATCTCTTTTCGGTGTAGTAATTTGTAGACGGCCCTAAGCACTCGTCTTACAGCAGCAACAACAGCAACAGAGAGCAGAAGCCAGCAGGCAAGCGTTCATAAACTTCTGGTGTACTTACAAACTTTCCAATCCATCATTTTAAGAGTACATAACCTATTTGTACAACTGTAGACGTTTGGTATCATTTCGGGCATTATTAGTGGGGTCATTTACGAGATACAAACGTGGATCCATTAGCCCCTACGCTAATAAGCTATTCAGCTGATGACGCTACTCTACGCTAACTCTCCCAATGTTCGACCCAGGTGAAAAAAAAAGCTTCTGGGGGGTGTTTGGCTCGAGGTCATGGTGCAAAGGACCAGGGTGAAGTTACTCCTAGGGTCCTTTGCACCATGACCTCGTGCCAAACACCCCCCCAGAAGCTTTTTTCACCTGGGTCGAACATTGGGAGAGTTAGCGTTATCAGCTGAATAGCTTAGCGCAGGGGCTAATGGATCCGAAGTGTCTCTTAACAATACCCCACTAATAATGCCCAAAATGATACTAAACGTCTACAGTAGTACAAATAGGTTATGTACTCATAAAACAATGGATTGGAAAGTTTGTAGGTACACCAGAAGTTTATGTAAATAACACTTGCCTGCTGGCTTCTGCTCTCTGTTGCTGTTGTCGCTGCTGTAAGCCGAGTGCTTAGGGCCGTCTACAAATTACAACACCGAAAAGAGATGCAACAAAAAATATTTATTAATTTAACTTTTTTTTTTAAGTAAGTGCTGTAGAATAACTAACAGGAGACAAGTTATAATTGAGGTAAGTTTGGAGACATTACTTTATTTAATCATTAAATTAATAAATATTTTTGTTGTCTCTCTTTTCGGTGTAGTAATTTGTAGATGGCCCTAAGCACTCTTACTGCCCGGTAGTAAAAGCAGCAGCAGAGAGCAGAAGCCAGCCGGCAAGTGTTATTTACATACACTTCTGGTGTACTTACAAACTTTCCAATCCATCGTTTTATGAGTGCATAACCTATTTGTACTACTGTAGACGTTGTGTATCATTTCGGGCATTATTAGTGGGGTAATGTTAAGAGACACTTCGGATCCATTAGCCCCTGCGCTAAGCTATTCAGCTGATAACGCTACTCTACGCTAACTCTCCCAATGTTCGACCCAGGTGAAAAAAGCTTCTGGGGGGGTGTTTGGCTCGAGGTTATGGTGCAAAGGACCCTAGGGTGAAATTACTCCGAACCACCACTTTAACCCTCTCCTTGATTTCATGTTGTTTATGGAGAAGGAGAACCAGGAAATGAGTCGGGGGAAATGCAACGCTACCAAGTGATGTGCATTTTTCGAGAGGTGCATCAAAGAGTGTAGACGTAACAGGAGGCGAAACTCAATAGAACGTTGTGCTGCAGCTTGCAATGGAACAGTCTATTGAGTGCAGCTCCACCAACTCGGACTGAATGCAACACAACATTCTCTTGAGTTTTGCCTCTTGTTCCTTCTATACTCTTTGGGTACATGTCGGGCGGGATGCAACGCTTCACAAATAAAACAAAATATCACATAATGATCAGAAGGTTCATTTTCAACTGAACCAATTCAAAGCACATAGCTACAGCCTCAGTTGCTCTTCCAATTCATCATCATGTACACTCATCATAACCCTCTTTTCTTTACGTGATATTGCGACAAAGATATTGAGTCAATATATCTTGCACACCTAGCAGTAGCATACAGTAATTTATAAATACATACATACAGAAAATCAGGGTAAATATTGCAATTATTTAGTAAAGTGGAAGAGACTATACATGTTGCAATACCTGTGTCATTGACCATTGATCATCAGGCCTTCAGTTACTGTGGTACTGCCGTTTGGAACAAGCTGCGTTTGGACCTCAGATCCACCACTATGTCAACATTTTAAAAAAAACACACAAAACTCTCTCAAGTTTTTGGTTAATTACAGTGTGTGTGTGTGTGTGTGTGTGTGTGTGTGTGTGTGTGTGTGTGTGTGTGTGTGTGTGTGTGTGTGTGTGTGTGTGTGTGTGTGATGTAGAGGTAGACCGATAGTTGATTGGTGGAACTATCGTTTTCGGCAAAAATCCATACCGATAGTTTTTCCTGGTTGCGTCCGTTGCTGGAGCGGCTGAGAAGTGCGCGCTGTAAATCATTACACAGTACGCGAGAGCTGAGAAGGGTCTGCTGGCATCATGCATTACAATAGCGGCCTCTAGAGGGTCTTTCTAGCTTTTACAGGGGTCTCATTTATAAACGTGGCGTACGCACAAAACGGGGCTGAAAACGTGCATACGCCGCTTCCCACGCAAAGGTTGTGATTTATAAAAAACAAACTTGACGGGAGAATGTGCGGTCCTCCACGCAAACTCTGAACCGTACGTACGCACATTATGGAGACAAAATAGGAATTGGCGACGCAGATGGTGAGGTGGTGAACTGAAGTCAGACTGCAGAAAGTAAATGGGAATAAATGTAAGAGTAGAAAAAATAAAAATATTGATGCCTCGCACATTTTTTCACTCCATATCATCCACGTTACCATGAAGATTAAATCCAGCAGTGTTATTTGCGCTTGTACTCAGTGATAACTGTTCCATAAACTGAAATATTTAATCGGTGCTGTCAAGCCGTCACATTGTCCGCTACGGAGCGCAGGAGGAGGAGACGGCCCGACTGCATGGAATACAGGATAGCATCAAATACCCTAGCATTAGATAACGGCAGAACACAGTGTAAATAACTAAATATACATCTTTAAAACTATGCATATATCATCAAATGTCAAAGTCTGAAAATACAGCCGTTAAGCTCTCGCGCAATCTTTACCCTTAATGTCCTCGTTATCAGTCCGAACTTTAAAACTGTTAACAAAACCTTCATGAAGAAAATTGTGTTTGCCTATTACACTTTATTTCGTCTTCAGATTGTATTGCTGTGTTGGCAAGCTGTTAACAATCACAAATTGCTGTAAACATATAAATACTGCGGTGACCCACTGACTAACCCCAATGGAAGAATCAGGAGAAAAAGACTTCAGGGACCATGACGATGACTTGCTAATTTGTCGATTTAGATTCCCTAAAGCTGAGCTCTTGGATCTATGTACTGAATTGGGTCCAGTAGAGAGGGCAACGCACTGGAACCGGGCCATCCCGGTCCAAATACAGGTCCTCGCCACTCTGGGGGAAACCGGCTGTTTCCAGAGGGAAATGTCAGACAGCTAAGTGTTTTTTTGAATAAATGTTATATATAATCTTCAACTTCATCACTAAGGCTTGTTTGGATATAATATATAGTTCTGTTAAATCTTATTATATACGTCTGGTATATCGAAGCTGTCCCCGAGTGCCGTAATGCCTGCTGATTTGGAAGATTTTATTAATAAAGGTAGTCTATGATTCCGGTTTCCCTTTACTGTGCGACAACAGGCCAAAATTATAATTCAATTGGCAGCAATTCCCGAGCGTCTGAGAGGTTTATTTATTTATTTATTTTTCTCCGCCAGTCGTCATTATTCGGCATGATTCGGTGTAACGAAAGAACTGCCAGGGTCATTAACATACTTATCAGCATTCACAAGGTGCTTTACATTGACTATTTATGGTTAAAAATGGGCGTGTACAGGGCGGGATAAGAGGCTGATCCACGTACGCACATTTGTTAGATAATCTGTGATTTATAAAGGGAACATTGCTTACAGGTGTGCGTACGCACGGTTTTATAAATCTGACTTTTTTTCGGCGTACGCCATTTTAGGCTTTTGGGCGTACGTACACTTATAGTAAGGATCCTACGCACAGTTTTATAAATGAGACCCCTGGTGATTTTCTATCCAGCCTGGAACTTGTGCCTTTTTTGGGAGTTGTTGAGCATTAAATCCAAACTGTTACATCCAAGATTTATCCGCTTGATGTTCATAATTCATCACGTTTTCGATCATTTCTGCCGCTAACTCCGTACTACCCATAGACAGTAGGTGCTACCGACAAGGGAATCTCCCATGATGCCTTGGTTTATGTTTTCAACCAATGGGAAGGCAGGTCCGTCACACATTACGCCTTATATGGGCATCCAAGCGAGAACAGAGAGTATATGGTGGGAAAGATAGATCCCTTCAGGTCAGAGATCGTCTGTTACCGTTCTAAACAGACAGTTTAACTGTTTTTATTGGTTATTTATTACTTTTTGTTTCAGTTTGAATGAATGTCTTTTATTGACTTCAATATTTCTTTCATTTAGCATGTTTTCATGGTTCAATACAGTTTTTTTATTTTTATAATGAAGTTCAGGACTGTTTTACTTGGGAGTGTCATGTTTGTTTTTATCCAGTATCAACTCTAAATACTATCGGTCGATTAATCGGTTATCGGCAAATATGGCCCAACCTAGCTATCGGTATCGGTAAAATCCACTATCGGTCGACCTCTAGTGTGATGCTTGTACTGTATTCTTATTTTTGTTGTTTATGCTGTGTTCTTCATACTATGCTTATGTTGTCTTTTAAAGTAAAAGGTGCTTTATAAATAAAATTGCCATTGGTCATATTACCTTAGAACAGAGCCAGACACCATTTAGTTTTTATAGTTGTATACATATCCTAATATGCCTCTCAGTTTTGACCTGTCACTGTTACAGAGAGAAGAGCCTCCTAACATGATGCACTAAATGACAACATAAACACCCATCTTGATACATGATTGATAGTGAATGTTACTAAACTTACAGAACTAGAAAGCAAAGTGAAAGTGTGTGGGACCTGTAAATGATCTGGATCCCACAGTGGGATTACATAGTGAGGTCACATGTATCTGGTTTCCTGATTATAACAGCTATTGCAAGACTAAACTTAACAAAACAATATCTAACAAAGTATTTACAATAAGAATGTACTTTTTCCTTACCTAGATGGGTTTCCTGGGTCTTGTGATCCTGCAGGAAAGAAAACAAAGTTAAGAAGTAAAACCTAACAGACTTGATCCTACTCTGGTGTAAATACCAACACAATGATTAATGACTGAAGATAAAACAACCTCAAAGACTCTAAACATGACATTTATATAAATAATGTGTTGTCTGCTCATCATGAATATGTTGATACAATATTTTATTAAACTTACTTTTTTTATACTTGTCTACAAGCACAGCTAGAACAATAACAAGAACAACTGCAATAAATGCACCAGCAACAATCAATCCAACATTTGGAGACCCTGAAACAGAAGATAGAAAGTTAATTTAAGACTCAGAATGGAACACTGATCATATACAGCAGATTGGACACCTCAGTCTACACAAAGAGAACAACTAAAGGTGTGAATGCTCCTGAAGCTAAAATCTAAAACTCTTTGCAGATAAAACCAGCCGTAGGATGAATGTGACCAGGAACAGAGATGTTAGCTCTGATCTTCTGGACAGTTTCCTCCTGCTCAGCTACACAGCTGAGAGTTTCAGTCTCAGTAGTGAAGAAGAAGAGGAGGAGGAGGAGGAGGAGGAGGAGGACGATGTTTATATCTGACGTCTGTGAAATGTGTTCTCTAAACCCTGAGCCGAGACTCACAGGTACAAGTCAATGATTGACTCTGGGTTAACTCTTGTTTTTATGACAGTTGTTGTTACAGCTGATTAGCTTTATTAAAAGAAAATATGACCCATCTAGCTAAACACACAGCTTAGTTAAGTTATTTATGTATACGTTATGTATACATGAGCAGTAAAAATACAATTGAGGTGAATGATGAGAGTATTTGCATTATATACTACTTTATACTTGTACCTCACTACATTTCAGAGAATTGTTTTTTACTACACTACATTTATCAGACAGATTTAATAATTAGTTACTTACATACAAAACATATTCAGCTTGTAAAATATAATACTGGTTTGTTCTTTTGCTTCTTTAAGTACATTTTACTGATACTTCTATACTTTTACTGAAGTAGTCATTCTGAATGCAGGACTTCTACTTGGTGGTTTTGATACTTTCACTCCAATAAAGAATCAGAGTACTTCTTTCAGCTCTGACTACAGCTCAGTAACATCAACATTAAAATCATTCTGGTTGGTCTGAAGTTCCACACTAACATGTGTAGGCTAAAACAGTATGGGAGATGTTTTAGTATGTCTGACATCTTGTTGATCTGAGTATGAAACCAATAGTACGTGAACTGCATACTATTTCCGGTGAAATACTGCGCAGTATCCCACAATGCAATGCGGTAGTAATGACAACGTTCCCAGACAGACTGACAGAAACCAGTCAATAATGCTCTAAATTACATTTCTACATATTTAAATGACTTTTGGTCTAGTTATTTACCTTTTTAGTTATTTAAGAGTTATCTGGCGATTCCGCTAGAGCGGAGGTTGGCAGAGGTTACCATGGTTACAGCGTTGAAATTTACACACACATTGAACTATAGTTCAGATGTTGAGTATGTGGTGCAGAATGTGTGATTTCAGTAGGACGTTAGCTGAGTGTTTCTTGGTGGGGGGGTCGGCTCTGCAGTTATTGGGCTCAATGGGAACAGAGAGATACAGTTTGGATTAATGCAGCAGGAGTCTCTGGAAGCTCCAACTCTTAAAGCTAAATATATATTTGACTCATTTATAAAAAGCTTTAAAGAATATATAGAGATTCATATTTAATAACACTCATATTGAGATACAGTTTCAGTTTCAACATAACATTATGTTTGAGCATAATTCTATTGTAAGACAATAGACATGGTCATGGTTTATTTATTTGAATTCAGCATAAAATCCTTTTGGAAGATCTCTTCATGCTTTGCTGGTTCAATCAGAATTACTACAACTAGAAACTGTGTGTGTGTGGGGGGGGGAGTGTGTGGTAGAGCGAGTGAGAGAGTGATGGTGAATATCTTCAGAGTGAATAGTGACTCTAGAGTCCTAGTGAGAGAAACAGTGTCTCCTCTGTTCTTTCTGACTACGGTGGGAAATCTGGAGCAGGAGAAGTTAACCCTCTCCTTGATTTCACGTTGTTTATGGAGAAGGAGAACCAGGACATGAGTTGGAGTTAATGCAACGCTACCAAGCCACACCGGTGTGTCGCCGCGACATGTAGTTAAATTTTTTGGGTGGTGCGAGTCCCACACAACTTCTTGGCAAGTCCCGCTCTATGAACCAGCCCGGTTGGTTGACCTAGAGTAGTTAAGGTGAGGATAGCCGACTGGTCAGGGGATAGGACCTGAACAAATCAGGTTCCGTTACCTTGCATGGACATATGACCAATAGTAGCGTGTGAATGCTATTGAAGGGCGGGTCTTGCCTAGAAGTTGCGTGGGTTCCACAATAGCGCAGCTCTAGCCATGGTGTAGATTTTACTCCGAAACATAAATCACGCTTGACACTTCGTGTGTATGTATTGTTTAATACCTTATTTTTTATTGAAGTTGTTTAGGCTGATCTATATTTGGAGTTAACTGGAGCTAACCGCTAATCGAGCCTTCAGTCAATGTTCTCTCCGTGCCGTACCCATTAACTGGAACTTTATTTATGCACTCAAGCCTGAATAAAACCTGGCATTTTATTAAGTTTGCTGTAAAAGTTTTAAACTACAATCCAGCGTTGTTTGAATGACAGAAATCTGTTCAGATTAGATCTTAATGAGTGTAACACAGACATGTATAGTACAAAACAGCGTGATGTTATTAAGATCCCCCAAAACACGGATTAAAACCCTTTAAAAAATGAACAATGATCCATAACAACCAAAATGAACAAGAATTAACTTTGGATAGCCTTAGTGTAATATGATTTAACAGGAGTTAGGAGGGTTGAGATTTATAATAACATTTAACTTGATGTATTGATCTTAGTATGGGTTTAAGGTTAAGTTGTTAATACATTTCACCTCTGGGTAACATTAATCAGGTCATTTAACTGCTGAACCATACATTTATTTGACAAAGCACAGCTACACTTCATATCTATCGTCTTCTATCTGGTTCGTTTAATATGTAAAAAAGTATTTCTTTCTAAATTATCTTGTCAAGTTGTCATTTTTTTCAATAAATTGTTCATAAACCTTTGTTTGACAAGTTTTTTGCTGAACCCAGCCGTCACATCCCGCGCCACCCAGCACCACAACTAAATTCTCAGCCTTTGGGAATCACTGCTCTGACCTCCATTTTAATAATCGTTTTAGAGAAACAGGTCAGGTCTGAGATCTTGAGGCAGTTTGCATACAGTCCTCACAGAGGGCTGGAGGAGGCTACAATTACCCCGCCATTTAAGTACAGTAGGCTACCAAAAATAGTGACATATAAAACACACACACACACACACACACACACACACACACACACACACACACACACACACACACACACACACACACACACACACACACACACACACACACACACACACACACACACACACACACACACACGTTATGTTTTTTGTTATTCAATCTAACGGCTAAATATTATTCGTACATTTAAGTTATTGTTCAGTAAACAATACCTTTTTTGTTAAAGAGTTGTCTGGAGTCAGTTATTCCAATACAGCACAAAGATTGGCTGGTTAAAAGTAGGGTGGTATATGACTAATATATGACTAAATTAGGGTGGTATATGACTAATATATGACTAAAGTAGGGTGGTATATGACTAATATATGACTAAAGTAGGGTGGTATATGACTAGGGTTGGGTATCGTATGGTTTTTTTTCGATTCCGGTGCTAAATCGATACTTTTAAAACGGTGCCGGTGCCTAAACGGTGCCTGAATCGGTACTTTTCAATAAAGTTAAAAAAAAAAAGAAGAAAAAAAATAAGGGTAGTAAACAACAGTCAGTGACTTGTTTATTGCTAAGGCCATGGTCAAAATTAAAGATTTAATAATAATGTAATAACTATAACTTATTTCACCAGTAAATTGCTGTTGAACCCCAGATGGGAAAAGGGTATTTTACAATTACTGTGAATGCACCACGAGGCTATCTGTTTTAAGTGAATCTGTGTTGTTTAATTCCGACAATGACAGCTGCAAGCGAACGCACCGTCTGTGTGGTTTAATTTCGACAACGGCAGCTGCAAGTGAACGCACCGTCTGTGTTGTTTAATTCCGACAACGGCAGCTGCGAGTGAACGCACCGTCTGTGTTGTTTAATTCCGACCATATAAACATACTGTATATCTATGAAATGCGACAACGGCAGCTGCTGCGCTGCAGAGCAGACTGTTACATCCCGCTGTAGAAGTCCTCCACAGTGAAATACAGTCACACTTTATACTGTTTAACGTTAGCTGTCAGCATTTTAACCGTGATTAATCCAGCTGCTAGCTAAAGGTAGGCTAACGTTACATGCTGTCAGGTGTAGTGTAAAGTTGAGCACCGAAATGAGGCAACGAAACTTTCGTTCTTATTCGGTCTCGTTACTACCGTTTACGTCGGCACCGGTTCCCTATTGGCACCGAGTTTCGGTACCCAACCCTATATATGACTAATCCTAAATAGGTCAACCTTTGTGGTAGCTACCTTAAAGAAATGAAACCAAACACCTCATCATTCCAGTCTAAAGTTACGTATTGCAGCTTGGCCATTGCACTTGACAATGCAAGTTTGTCAAGTCAAATATCCTATATGGCATTAATATCGAGATATCAAATGACTGACCTGATAAACGTAATGGAATCGGGAGATCAGTGACGATTCACACCTCTAGTCCATATACGTGTTGTTTTTACAGATGGGATTGCCCCGCCTCCCAGCACTGCACGCTAGTGAGCTTGCCACCAGTTTCTTTTTTCTGACCACTGACAAGCAAAGAAACCAGTCTACACCCTCCTACAACCGCGATGGTGGCAGCTGATTGGACGAACACTTGACGTGGGGCTGGCAGCTCCCGAATTTCAAAACAGACCATATTGGTGGCTCGTTTGGAATACAATCTCATACTTTACCTAAATAGTTGACCGAAACGTGTTTCTGAAAACATTTTAAGCGAGAAACAGGCTTCATTTTAGATGAAGGTCAGCTTAAATGATTTTTGTCAGCTTTGGAGAGGCGGCGAGCAGAGCCGCCCAGTCAGCTGATTGGGGAGCCACAACTTAATCCAGCATCCCTGTACACCTGACAGTTACAGAGGATAGCTCCATCTAGAGCTGGGCAATATATCGATATCGTGATATGAGACTAGATATTGTCTTAGATTTTGGATATTGGATATCGTAATATGGCATGTAGTGTTGTCTTTTCCTGGTTTTAAAGTAAGTCTCTCTCTCTCTCTCTCTCTCTCTCTCTCTCTCTCTCTCTCTCTCTCTCTCTCTCTCTCTCTCTCTCTCTCTCTCTCTCTCTCTCTCTCTCTCTCTCTCTCTCTCTCTCTCTCTCTCTCTCTCTCTCAGAAAAACACCTGAACTTAGTTTCCTGTTGAGTGAACAGAATTATAATTATGTGATTGGAGAAAAAGAAGCCAGTCTCAGTGTAGTTCAAATGCAGTTTAAAGATCTGTCCAGCACTTTATGTGAAGCTTAATGTGATCTTTATCTAGTCAATTTTTGTCGATATATAATGTGGAAATTTGACGGTTTGTGTTTTTGCAGTTTGTGGGAATACAGCACAAAAATACTGAGAACCCAGACGTTTGCTACAGCGAGCTAGGACTGGACACAACAGACACAATAACAATAATTATATCTTGAATAAAAGAACCTCACCACTGATATGCACAAAGGTATCCACAGAACTAGTAGGTGTCGCCCACATGTTAACAATGGACTTAAAATACAATTACAAAGCACGGTCGTTATTTTGATTTATTTTATAAACTCTCTAGTCTATATCGAACTATAAATCAAAGACATTCTGAGTGTGTGTGTGTGTGTGTGTGTGTGTGTGTGTGTATCCGTTGTCTTTTAAATATCTCATGAACCGTTCATCGGAGCTACTTCACACTTGGCTTCCTGGATACCCAGCAAACTTGGATTTTGAATTTGGAGCACTTTGGACAGCGTCTGATATTAATAAACTGTGAATAAAAAAAAAAAAAAAAAAAAAAAAAACGTTCGCCAGGGTGAGGCTGCCGCACCGCACTAGGGTCGGAGTTCCATATCGTTTTGGGCCAGGCCCAGTAGAGTTTGGCAAAAATATGGTAGGTCAAATAACAGACATGGTCGACTGGCATGTGATTAAGATCACAGACAACCTCCGTAATTATTACAAATGACTAGAGGTCACCAGGTAATACTAATCCAGTGCTAATAGGGCTTAATACACTGTTATGTGTCCTTTATACTATTCACTGTTTTCATCTTCATGTTTACCTTGGGTCTAAAACCTAATGCTGTGTTTTCAGTTAGTTCTTCTTTTAATGAACCAACACTCTGCTGCAGTGAATGAAGTGTAAAGAACATGTTTATCATCTGGGACCCTCACTGCAGAGCAACCAGTCCTGATAACAAGTTTACTTTGTCCAGGAAAAAAAACTTAATTTACCTCCATGGTATCAAATTATTATCAGGAACCATCACTGTAGATATTCAGAGTTGAGGTTTGGTCCCAGTGTTTAGTTTTTCAGTTTCTAGTTAAAAAATAAAATAAAATCATCGATAACTAATATCCTACCTACATCTTTAAATTATTCTGTTTGTGATTCATGTGATTTGGCTGAAATACTGCAGTTTGCAACAATTAATAAATCACTCTCTTTGTACTGAATTCCCGCTAGGTGGCAGTATTAGTATGAAGGTAAACATGGTGCAAAAGGTGAGAGCTTGTAGAATACAATGTGAGAACTTGCAGAACAAAAAAATCTGAACTTTTATGTTAAAATTTGCACTGTGTGTGAAAATATTCACACACATGTGATCTGAATTTGAAGTCACACAAAGAAAAGAAACACATGAGAGCTTGTAAAAAAACAATCTGAACTTGTAAATTAAAATTTGCACTTGTAGAAAATCTTCACACACCTGTATTCTGAATGTGAAGTCACAGAAAAAATATTCACAAATGTGTAGATTGGTATTTACATGAACACAATGGCAGCTGCAAACTTTTTATATATATATATATATATAATTTGTTTTTACTCAGGTTAATTTTCCATCACAACCACATCTCCGTGATTACAACCTCTGGAATCTGTCTTGTGGATGAAAGTCTCGCCAGGGATGTGGAACTTGGCACGTGTTACCCTCTGATGAGGGTCTGTCTGGGGCTGCAGGACCTGGAGCTCACCACCACTGTTTCAGTTTGACTGTTAAAAAGTGTTAACTTAATTAAAAAGGTATTTATTTAGAAGCAGGCTGGCTGGTTAGTTAGCTAACGCTAGCTTGCTGTTCCACCAAGCTTCTATGCTACATAAATAAGCCAGACAGAGTAGTCCCTCATCTGGTGATAGAAACCCTGCTCTCCCCGTCCTGGTGGCTCAGAGCTCCACAGCCTAAAGGCCGTTTTACAGCTGGCCAGAGGCTCCACGCAGAGCTCTGTAGCCTACGGAAGTGGCCTGATGTTTAGACTTGTGCGCTGGTGTGTGTGTCGAGCCGGCATGTGTGTGTGTGTGTGGGGAGTGGGTGATAGAGCGAGGGATCAGTGAGAGAGTGACGGCGATTAGCTTTGGAGCGAGCAGCGACTCTAGAGTCCTAGTGAGAGAAACAAAGAGTCTCCTCTGTTCTTTGTGACCACGGTGGGAAATCTGAAGCAGGAGAAGTTAACCTTCTCCTTGATTTTATGTTGTTTATGGAGAAGGAGAACCAGGAAATGAGCCGGAGGGGAAATGCAACGCTACCAAGCCACGGCCGAGCGACGTTCGTGGCTGTGACGTGTAGTTAAGTTTTTTCGAGAGGTGGGCGTCAGGCTACGACGTAGACAGGTCTGCGGGGCTACGCCGTCGATTTTAAGCACGACTATAAAATGGCCTCAAGTCCACAGGTACTAATTAGTTTTACACCAAATGTATCGCAAAACGTGTTGCAAAAGTCGAGGTGCAGATTGGCCACTTTGTGATGCGAGAGAGCACATACAGTAAGTGAAGTTGCAGTGACAGATTCCAGAGGTTGTAATCACTGAGTTGTGATGGAAAATGAACCAGAGTAAAAAAAAAAAAAGTACACGAGTAACTGTTGCATTACACGTTTGCAGCTGTCATTGTGTTGATGCAAATACCAATCTACACATTTTGTGAATATTTTTTCTGTGACTTCACATTCAGAATACAGGTGTGTGAATATTTTATACAAGTGCAAATTTCAATTTACAAGTTCAGATTTTTTTTTACAAGCTCTCATGTGTTTTTTTTCTTTGTGTGACTTCAAATTCAGATCACAGGTGTGTGAATATTTTTTTACAAGTGCAAATTTAAACACACAAGTTCAGATTTTTAGTTCTGCAAGTTCTCACATTGTATTCTACAAGCTCTCACCTTTTGGACCATATTTACCTTCATATATTAGATATATAAATGGATATGGACTTGGAAACACATGCAAAAGATTACAAGTAAAAATATTACGGTGCAAATCCTCCATCATAACAGCAATGCTCCAAGGTCCAAACGCGCCTGGCTTTTAAAGGGAATGGGAGATGATCTCTGATTGGTTTATTGCATGTTACGCCCAAAACACACCTCTGATTAATGAAGACACTGAGTACAACCCTTTTGAACTGTGCGCCCGGCGCACGGACCCTTTTTTCCACCATCAAACTAGCAAAAGTGGATTTGGGCACACCCTAAACGCACCTGCGCCAGGCGCTTCACGCTGTGTGCTTATATTGTTAAAATAGGGCCCTAAAAGTGTTACTCTGACGCTGTACAACACTTCTCAATGTTCATCATTTCTGTCCCTGAAATCCTTCTCTGAAACATGTTTACTAACAGTAAATGTAACTCTGTTAATGTGACGGTGTATCATGTACAGCACATTTAGTATCAGTGTATAATCATAGTATCAGAAAGTTACAAAGAGAACAACTGATGATGTACGGGCCCCTAAAAGGTGAATTCAGACTGACGACAAAGTCAAGTTTGGTCTCTATTTAATCTGTGGATTTGACTGTTGAATGTTTCTAAAGTTTGTGTTTTATTCAGCACAAAATACTGAAAACACAGAAATAAGATACAGCTAACTGGGAATGTACAAACCAACTGTGTGTGTCAATATGTAACAGTACTGAACTACAAACAAATTCTAGCTCTTATATCTGTAGATTAATGAAGTGGAGTTTCAGTGGGAAGTTTTCACTCAGTTTGAAACATTTCCAACTTCAGCAGATTAATTCATCTCCATTTCCTTTATGCTCAGTCTGAACACACATTAATTTACAGAAAAAAAAGAATAACATATAAATACAATTATATGAATATAAAAACAGAACTAGTAAACATCTTACCATTGAAATAAATTTCAGCATAAATCTGATGGCTGATTGTCTCCTGAGTGGCTACACAGCGATAGTTGTCAGTCCTGGTCACAGTAGCGTTGAGAGTGATGTAGAAACTGCCTCCTCTTTCTGAGACCTGGGGCTCCTCAGCAGGAAGAATCTTTCCAGCACTGTCCAGCCACTCTACTTCAGGTTTTGGAGAGCCATTAACATCACACTGCAGAACAAATCCATCCTTAGTTTTAAGTATTGTGACACATGGTTTTGGAGCTGCACCTGTGAACATAATAGAAACAATAGATTAAAATGGACAGTTATAGTATTAAACATGTACTATCGGGAGCCTCAATGACACATTCCAGGCAGCAACGTCTGAGAGGGCGTGATATTTAAAACGCCTTTAACTTCTTCAAATATGAGCTAGATTCTGACTTCTATCATGGCAAAGCACAGATACAGCCAAAAACCTTTAGACTTCTGTGAGATTTGATTTGCTTCAAAAATATAAAATAAACATTATGTGTCAAATATGAGACATAGCATCTTAAAATATATACAAGCATGACCATAAAGAATCAACACCTCTCTGAAACGGTTTGTATAATAACCGATTATTATAACCTTCATAGGATTTATTCCTGAGTGCTTGGTCTTAGCTATGTGCACCTTATACATTGGAATTAAGTGGAGGTAGTTAGTACTGTGTTTTTTCATTGGGATGGATGAACAAAACGTGACCAATGTACAATTAATCCTATTTTTAGCCACTGACTTAAAAAAAAAGTTTTCTTTAATAAACATGTAGGTAAGGTACATAATTAATATTTACACAAACGTAATACGTTGGCGTATAATTGTCACAGTATTATCCACAGATTTAACGTTTGAATCATATCAGTCCTGTGATCACATGCATGTGATGAGTAGAGAGCAACGTTATTATAATCAAGACTCACCCTTTTCCCCTCTTCTGTCTTTTAATATTATAAAGCGCGGAGGTTGCACGCGACCCGACATTTACATGTAAAAATGAACAAAAAAATACAAACACATTTTCATGTTGGCTGTGGAAGTCAATACAAACATATTATACCTCGTTTGAAACTGTAAATGTTCGTTTTTTCAACGAATTGTAGAATCTCATCTTAAGGTTTACGACATCACAACATTAGCGTCTTACTTTACAGCAACAAACAGTTAGCAACTTACCTCCTCTCCTGTCTAGCTGCAGTTCAAATATAATTTACGGTCGAAAAATAGACATTTATAAACCAACGGGGGCTCGTTTTAAATAACAAAAGTCCACAGATTAAATTTACTTCGTTTAAGTTCAAGCCAAAGTAAAAAATAACGCGAATAAAAGTCGAGTGTGTCCCTAGTTTAGCTTTAGCGCCGCTTGGCATCCTTTCAAAATGACGTATTTTCAGTCAATTTAAAGTATTGACAAAACCTCTGACCAACGATGTTCAGTATCTGTGAAATCAGGAAACGCCCCGGAACAAAATTAACCAATCCGCATCTTTCTACGATCTAGAGTGACGTACTCAGCCAATCATAGGAGAGCATCGCCACGCGAGCTCCCCTGGTAAGTCAGGAACGCGAAAACACGGTGAGTTTGTAGCCAATTAAATTACCTGCTTGACCATATATGGAGGTTTATGTAGCTGGATCTAAAACCCACAAAAGAAACATTATAGGTTTATAAAGTAAAGATAATTAACATGTAAATCTTTTGTTTAAATATTAAGAACAGCTTTTTATAATCAGATTTAACAATTCAACAAATGTTTTCAGAATCATGAAGAGATTTATTAACATAATTTGGTAACATTTAAAACGTTTTAGAGCGCTCTAGAGTCCTATGCTGGAGATGCTGTATATTGCACTTTCTTAAACATCTCAGAGCCACTTCTGTCAATCAACCTAAAACTTGGTACAGACATTATAAACAAGTTAAAGGAGAGATCCTGTGAAATTGAGCCTGAAGGCTGTTATTATGACTGATTTATTGTATTTAAAATATGAAATAAATAGAATAAAAATCAAGAAAGCTTTTATTTTATCTGTTAAATATTTGATCAATGCAGCTCTTTCAGAGTTTTAAGTGAAATCAACACACCTAATTGAACCTAATTAGTGTATGTTTAACAGTGATGTAAATTACATGCATCAGTTCCTTGTGTTCTGGTATTATACAGATTAAAATGGTTGGTATTAAGAGACAGACATGTACATAATCAAAATGGGCCCTAAGAGATTAAGATAGGATCTAAAAACAAAAACATTAGTTAGTGCATGTGAAATATTAGTCCTTTTACAGACACTTAAAATTAAGTTTTATTATCTTGCAGGCATATATAAATGTTAAAAAAGAGCAGATATAATAAAAGTACTGACCAACAACATCAAGCTTAATGTGGAATCTTTGAGGTTGGTCAAGAAGTGGAAAATCACAGATGTAGTCTCCGCTGTCGGCCAGTGTCGTCTTATTGATGATTATGGAGGCGTTGCCGTGTTTCAGTTCATCTTGAAAATGAGAGACTCGACCTTTGAACTCTTCACTCTGACCTGTAGGCTTATTGTTATTGTTGTAATGACTGCCGTTATTGTACAGAAACACCTCCTTCCGTGTTTCATTTTTTGGAGGAACTGTCTTCCAGTCAAACAGTTTTGACTCAATGTTCTCCTTGTTGCTGAGAGAACAGGGTAACACAACATCAGTCCCTTCTTTCACTGTGATGATGTTTGGCTCTGAAAGATAAAATGATGCATTAATCAGAATGTTTAGATCGTAGTAATTAATTAAGTAATATTACACAAGAAGGTATAATTTAACGTAAAGCTCCTCAGTACCATAGCAACATCACTGGAGTGCCAATAATATGACATTAAATCAAAGTCTTGAGTGTACTATTATTATACAACAACTGTTACCAACAAAATAAAAGTATTAATCAAACTGTTTTTATATTGTGGACCTGAATGGTCAAAAATAAATAAATGTCATTTAATTTGGCTGTAATGTGTAATATACTGTTGAAGTAGGAGGCCTGTTGTTTTTGGGGATATTTAGCAGTTATGGTACGTGAGATTTATTATTGGGTAAGACAAGTTGAGGGATAAATCTTTTAATTTTCAGCCTGATGGTCTTCATTATGATTTACTGTATTTTATATAGGAACTGAAAGAGATAAAATAAGAAAGCTTCCATTTTTTGTTTAATATTTTATCAATTTAACTCTTTAACAGTCTTAAGTGACATCAACACACCTAATGAAAGCTAATGAGTGTTTGTTTAAAGGTCCCATGACATGGTGCTCTTTGGATGCTTTTATATAGACCTTAGTGTAATTAATATAATGAGTCAATTCTCAAAAATTTCAGGTTATAAAATTAACAGTGTAAAAACTGAAATTATGACTTTAGGTCAAAAACAAATAAACCCAGTAATATTGAAACAATTTTAAGTACAGAGTGAAATTAAATATTTAGGTTGTTACATAAGCGCAAATAAAAAATCAATTGTATAAAAGTAATTTTGTAACGCTGAAAAATAATTTCAAACATAATCTAAATAATTACAGTGATCTCAAGTTGAATCTAATTGGTAGAATAAATTTAATAAAAATTATGTGGCTTTCTAAGTTTATTTATTTGTTTCAGTGTATCCTGCTGACACCACCAAAAACCTTTTTCAAGGAAATAAATTCCATAATTACATCTTTTATTTGGGCTGGAAAAACCCCAATACTAATGAAGATCCATGGCTGGCTATTGAAAATCACCAATTACAACCAAACAGTTTATTATCCTCCTTGTTTTCCAAGAAGAAAGTAAAGACTGATAACTTTGTTATCAACAGTACATTAAATATGTGGAAAAAAACTAAGCAGATCTTAAAGATGGAGGTCGGTACTCCAAGATTTGGAATAATCCGTCTGTTAAAATCCAAGGTACTGAATTAAGGTGGAAAACTTGGATGAATGGAGGTATCGAAGCATTATCGAATATCATTAGTTCAAATAATATATCTTCATTTGATACATTAAAGGATACATTTAAACTAAAAGACTCAGATATATTTAAATATATGCAGTTAAAAAACTGGGTCAAAGAGAACTGTGATATAGTGAATGATGTTCCAGAAAAAATAAAGACCCTTTTGGAACAAAGTAAGGGAAAGAAAAAATATATGTGTTATGTATGATTATCTCAATAATGTAGTAATTAATTGTAATCTGTTAACTAAAATATATGAAAGCTGGGACAGAGATATAAAGGGATTTTAATGCTAAAATAAAATGGAAGGAGTGCTTAAATTTAACGTATAAAGCCACAACCAATGAAAATCTTAGATTGATTCAATATAAATTAATGACTAATTTATTATAGTAGGGATAAAATTCATAAGTTTGATGCATCTTCCCCCCCCCCCCCACCAGTTTAAAGTCATTCATTTTGGTACTGTGAAAAAGTAAAGAAAACCTGGCTTGATATTGAGAGATGGCTCTCTAACATTTGTAAGCAGAAATTTGTATTTACACCAGAAGCCTGCTTACTCCAAAATGTAACAAAAATGAAATATCCTATGGGATGGCAATTAATATTTTCCTCATTAGTTTATAAGAAGCTGTTGTTACAAAATTGGAAAAATACAGATACCCCAGGGTTGGAAAAATGTAATGAAATATTACCTAAACGTCGAGAAAACTCTGTCAGTGGACAAAAATAAACAAAAACAATTTTACTCTGTGTGGAAATCAATATTTGACGCTCTGTAATCAGCCCAACGCTACCTTTGCTCAACTCATTCTGTATTTTACTTTATTTTGTTTGTAAATCTAACATGGAAACGTTAAATTATTATTTATTTTTTTCTCAACAGTTCACTTAAGGAGCACCATAAGTGTAATTTGTGTGTGTGTGTGTGTGTGTGTGTGTGTGTGTGTGTGAATGAGAGTATGACTTGTCCTGTGTGTTGTAACCTGTCCGGAATGTGTCTAAATACTTTTTTGTTTGTCTTGTCTACTGTTTTTAGTTTGTCTTGTGTGTAAAAAATAAAAAAAAATTAAAAAAAATAAAAGAGTACTGTATGGATAAAGTAAAAGGGGATTGAGCATTGTGAATTATTTATTTCTTCCCCTACTGTAAAGAGGATATTGTTTAACACTGGTTAACACTTGAATGGACTTGGACTGGAAACCAAGTTGACCAGAGGGGTATTGCACAAAACCAGGATAAGGGATTAAGCCGGGATATTCAGGTTATCCTGGATGAATTTAGCTTTGACTTGGTTGCACAAAAGCAGGTTGAATTAAACCCAACCAAGTAACCATGGTGATTTATTCTTTGCAGCTAGCCTGGTCCAGAGCAGGCTAACAGGCAGGCTAAGATTAATCCTGGAGTCTGATGTGTTAAATCAGCTGACGCTCTGATCCGAAATAAACGTGTTTAACAGTTATTCCGTTGTCTTCTGAATGTGTTCTGCTTTTATTAACATGCATTACTTGTCACTATTGCTGTCACGAGTTTGATTTAAATCCTACTACTGCAGTTGTTGAGATGGTAATGGTAAAAAGTGGGACGATACGGAGGAAATGGGCTTTTCCTGAGCACTGCCCCTCTGGTAGCTGAAACGGGTAATTGCATTGTTTCAAAAATGAGTGGAATAATTACTTCTGACATAACCAGATATTTTATAAATACTTTAAAAACACAAAACCACTAAATGGGGATAGGTAGGCTAATACATCTGATTTCATATAATGCTTTAGTAAAAATAATATTTTTTCAGGGCTCTGCCTCTCACCCAGGCGCGGAGCTGTGGGCGGGCCTGGACGGGCCTGGACCCGCCCATATTGACAGCTGGCCCGCCCAATCAGAAATTCAAAGTTTAGTGTGTTTGTGTGTTTTCATTCCACATTGTCAGCTGTCCCCATTGACATATATAAAAGGCTGTCCCGCCCGACCCTTCGCTAAGCCCCGCCCTCCCTATTTACTGTTGCTATGCCTGACAAGCTTTCGTGCCGGTCACGTCCTTATATACTGTCTATGGTCACGTCTATTACAGTATGTATGCACCGGTTTTCAATGGTCAATGCAACATCAGTGTAGCACTATTGCAATCGGGCGCGATCAACAGTATTGATTAGAATGAATCTGCCGATTTTGCCAAGAGTGAGGCGCGCCGTGCGCCTCTGACGCTCATTCCTGAGTGGTGAAGATAGTTGTGGAAACTTTCCCGCCTGGTCAACAGTACAGACGTTAGCTAGCCATGGCACAAAACCGCATTTTGGATTTCTTTTTAGATTAACCACAAGCCAAAAAACGTAAAAGACCGGAGGCAGAAAACTCATCAACTGTAACTGAGTGAAGTAACGACCCTGCTAGCAACAGACGACGAGGGAGCTAATCTTGTAAACCAAGCTAGCAGCACCAGGGTAGCCGTAGAGGGAACATCAACTCAGTGCTGCCAGCCTCGGGTCACACTTTTCCTGCTAGACGTTTTGGAGATGGAGATTCTTTTTAGTGTTATGACTGCAACACAAGGTAATAATGCTGGTTTATTATTATGCTGCCGCCGTGCAGTAAATTGGCATGATTTATCAACTGTTCAGTAACAGTTCAACTGAAAGTTTATACGAATTATTGGAGATAATTGTGTTTTTTTACACTCGTGTAAAGCCTACTTAGCGTACGTATTGGAAAACCAGAATGAGGTCACAACGATTTTTTAATCAACCTACCGTATTGTTATAAAATGATTAAGCCCAGCTTAACACGCATGCCCAATATCTTTATGCCTTTAATTTGCTATTGCTGTGCTACAAAAACTTAAGGCTGCATTTCTCTATTTCAGTGTTTGTGTCAGGACTGACTGGCTTCACTTTGATTTGATTTAATATAAGTCAGTGATGTGTTACCCTTGTGTTTTGTGGCTCCGTTTTTTGAGCTTGTAGTAGGCTTCTGTACCATTGTCGTAGCCGTGTGTCTATATCCTGCATTACCCGTGCCTAGTTTGTTCTGTCTTGGATTTTGGACTTTATTCTTGTTTTTGTTTTTTCACTTATGGAGCGTCCGAGTGTGTACCTGTGTTCCAGTTTTATTACCGAAGCCTTAGTACTGTTTTGACACCACGAAGTTCCTTTGTTTTAATAAATAGAGATATTTTGTCTTCATCTTGACAGTATAGGTATGAAATAAATGTAACTTGGTTGAATAGCGATAAAGGTCTATTATTTCCCGGTGTTTGGGGATCAGTAGCCCACGGCATAATTAAAGTCTTGGATAGGCTATTTATATGAATTGAATGTCTATACAGTTCAATAAATTGTGATGGATGCAGTTTGGTGTGTGGTGCGTGGTTGACTTTGGCTGAAAACTTCACTCTGGAAAATTTGTCAGCACCCCCAATTCAAAATATGTTCCCGCGGCTCTGCAAACAACGAAGTCTATTTCTCAGTCGTCTCTTTTCTTTCTCTCTTTCTCCGTGAAATGAAGCTGCCTTCAGGTGCAGTAGAAAACGTTGTGTTCTATAAACGATCTGACGAAAAACTGTTACTGTGAAATATAAAGTCTACTTGTGCTACATTGGAGGTGGTGGTGGTGGTGGTGGGGGGGGGTTAACGAACACAACAGGACGTCGCACGACTCGCACCACACTGCGGCGATTGTTTTTTTGTTTTTTTTTTTTTTTTATCTGAACGCAGCTTCACGCTTAAGTACAGAGCTCATTTAAGATGATGCTCTGACGTCCCGTTTCCATGAAGGCAGCGCAGAGCTGCGCCGAACAAAGCTGACAGAAGCACAGAAGTTATGATCCACTGTCTCGTCCAGTCGCAGTGCTGTAAACTGGCAGCTTTTAATGTTGCAGACCACTGTTTTTTGCAAGTAGTTTAAAGTGTAAACATGCATTGTCATTGTCTGAACGCCCTTTGCGGGGGAGGGGGGGCAGCGGTAGATTCAGGCCCACCTTGACTTTATCCAGGCCCACCCATCTGTCACGTTCTGCATCCGCCACTGCTCTCACCTAGACCATTGTCGACGCATATGCAGGACGCAAAAAACTATAATTTGTTGCACTAGTCGGGACAGGTTACCGTGCCAACGTTACAATAAAGGTTGCCTAAATGCCATGTATATAAATTAGCTGTCAGCTTACTAATTGATTGGGCGTTTTGTGTAGATTTGGACTTGTATACGTTTTATTCCACTTTGTTTAAACTGCGAAGTTCACCTCGTTCACCTGTTTGGAGCCGACTGGTGAATGGGACGCTTGTATAGGCCTTGCTGGATACACCGGGACTCTGTTTGTGAATCTACTGATCGCTGTGGATGACTTGTTTTCATGTCATTGGATTATGGCAAAATACTGATCTTTTTTCTTAACGTGTAACGTTTTATGGTGCGATTGCGCTTGGTTTCTGCGTTTGGAGAGGCATCTCAACAGACTGGAGGTCCAACACTGATTGTTCACTGTTTACCTACATGTTAGTTGAATTTAAGTGTCGGGGCATTCTGCCACCATCTGTCTATTGTGCTCCAACACAGCCGTGCCCACGGGCCTCAGTTTGGTTTGAAATGTGCTGGGGACAGAGACGCATTCGGAGTTATATTTCCAGAAGTGCTGGGTACAATGACGCATACGTTTTTTTCTCTTTCGCGCAGGTCGGGTTTAATGTACGTAAACAATGACCAATGATTACCAAATTTCTCTCTAATATTGCTCCTCATAACCACGGAAAACTGTCAAAAAATAGAACCCAAAGTCCAATTATTATGGCCGTTATCTGACATTTAGCGTTTCTGCTTCACATTTTCAGCAGGGCAGCGGAGCAGCTGTTGGTTGACTCCCCACAGTTCTCATGGGCTTTATAAGTCCTAAGATGAAAAAGCTTAACGTGGTTTAATATACCTAAACAACGATCAATCATCACCACATTTCTGGTTAGATTTTTTGACAGTTTTCAGTGGTTATGAGGAGCAATATGAGAGAAATTTGGTAATCATTGTTTAGGTACAAGCTTTTTCCTCGCTTTTTCCTCGCCATAGCCTGTCAAGTTCTTTCTTCTTTCATAAGTGTTCATTTCAAGATATGGCCATGATAAATTTGGTGATCGTTGTTGAGGTACATTAAACCACGTTAAGCTTTTTCACGTTAAGCAGAACAGGCAGCGTTGTGAACAGAGAAGCGTACAGCCTGCACAGCAGCAGCCCTGTGGGGGGACAGAGATTGTTGTGGATTTTTTGCATCTGTCGCTCAAGAATTATATGCGTTATGGACTTCTTTTTTTAACTAAATTGAGCTCAAGGTTGTAAATTGTTACAATGTAAATTCAAATCTGCTTAAAAAAATAAACCTATGTTTATTTAGCATGTTTGTTTTGTCCATATGTGATCGTGCTGTGTTCCCCAGGTCTCAGTTGCTACAATGAGTTTTTTTTTTTTTTTTGCCCCCCCCTGGTTCGAATGTCAAACTCCGCCTATGCTTAGTGGTCCCCTAATACTGTATCTGAAGTCTCTTTTATATAGACCTTAGTGGTCCCCTAATACTGTATCTGAAGTCTCTTTTATATAGACCTTAGTGGTCCCCTAATACTGTATCTGAAGTCTCTTTTATATAGACCTTAGTGGTCCCCTAATACTGTATCTGAAGTCTCTTTTATATAGACCTTAGTGGTCCCCTAATACTGTATCTGAAGTCTCTTTTATATAGACCTTAGTGGTTCCCTTACTGTATCTGGTCTCCCTTATATACCTTAGTGGTCCCCTAATACTGTATCTGAAGACTCTTTTATATAGACCTTAGTGGTTCCCTAATACTGTATCTGAAGTCTCTTTTATATAGACCTTAGTGGTCCCTTAATACTGTATCTGAAGTCTCTTTTATATAGACCTTAGTGGTCCCCTAATACTGTATCTGAAGTCTCTTTTATATAGACCTTAGTGGTCCCCTAATACTGTATCTGAAGTCTCTTTTATATAGACCTTAGTGGTCCCCTAATACTGTATCTGAAGTCTCTTTTATATAGACCTTAGTGGTCCCCTAATACTGTATCTGAAGACTCTTTTATATAGACCTTAGTGGTCCCCTAATACTGTATCTGAAGTCTGTTTTATATAGGCCTTAGTGGTCCCCTAATACTGTATCTGAAGACTCTTTTATATAGACCTTAGTGGTCCCCTAATACTGTATCTGAAGTCTCTTTTATATAGACCTTAGTGGTCCCCTAATACTGTATCTGAAGTCTCTTTTATATAGACCTTAGTGGTCCCCTAATACTGTATCTGAAGTCTCTTTTATATAGACCTTAGTGGTCCCCTAATACTGTATCTGAAGTCTCTTTTATATAGACCTTAGTGGTCCCCTAATACTGTATCTTATGACCTCATAAGGAGAAGATTCCAGATAATTTTCTCAAAGGCAGAGCAGGATACCCAGGGCTCGGTTTACACCTATCACCATTTCTAGCCACTGGGGGACCATAGGCAGGCTGGGGGAACTCATTAAATGTTAAAAAACCTCATAAAGTGGAATTTTCATACCATGGGACCTTTAACAGTGATGTAATTTACATACATCAGTTCTTCGTGGTCCTGGTATTATACAGATTAAAATGTTTCAGTATTAAGAGACAGAAATAGACATGATTAAAATGAGCCCTAACAGAACAGGCTAAACAAAACCTTAGTTCTTGTGAAGCATTATCAACTTGAAAAACAGTTACAAAGAAATAAAATTATCTTGCAGACATATTTAAATGTTTAAAAAAAAGAGACATAATAAAAGTACTCACCAACAACAAGCTCAATGTAGAATATTTGATGTGGCTGAAGACGAGGAAAATCACAGGTGTAGTTTCCACTGTCAGATATCTTTGTATTTCTGATGATTATGGAGGCGTTGCCATGTTTCAGTTCATCTTGAAAATGAGAGACTCAACCTTTGAACTCTTCACTCTGACCAGCTAGACCGTTGTTGTAATGAAAGCCTGCGTCATACAGGAACACCTCCTTCAGACCTTCATCTTTCTGAGCAACTTTCCTCCAGTCAAAGAGTTTAAACTCAATGTTCTCCTTGGTGCTGAGAGAACAGGGTAACACAACATCACTGCCTTCTACCACGGTCAATGGTGGCCCTGAAAGATAAAATCATGTATTTATCAGTATTTTTACATGCAGAGTAATTAAGTTAAGACAGACATATTGAAGTTTGTGATATCTAGGGCTTTCCTCGACTAAAGAAATTCTTAGTCCACTAACACTTATACGATTTTGTCGACTAATCGATTAGTTGATTTAATTGACAGAGCTGTGGGCTTTGAGAGGTGGTTAAGACTAGAAAAGCACAATATAAATGTAGTTAATTAACCATCTGTAAAACTGAGTTTCTCCACAATTAATCCTGCTACCACTTTAAATCTTGTGTTTACCATAAATGTGCTCAAAAGTTTCTTGGAAATAAGTAATTAAGCATGAATAAGCAAAGAAAACTAAGAGGTGGCAGCCCTAGTGATATCAATATACAAACTTATATAACAAAAGAATCTTGTTATTTTGGCCTTATTTTGCACATTGTATTTAGAAAATCCTTTGCTCTTCCCTCCAGCCACATATTTAACCCATTTTAGTTTTTCAGGATATATTTCAGCTTTTTATCCTGAGTTTATAACCTGTGGAGGTGGGCAATCAGACATATTAATTGGAGATGGTTTTGGGAGCTTTGTGAAAACATTGAGCAACGGGCGTTTTGTGTCTGTTAAGAAGTGTGAGCACAAAGGTTGGCCTGTAAACTGTCTGTCTGCTGTGCTCTGTGCTGAGGGTAACCAACGGTGGCAGCCAATCTTGCCCCGAGCACATTGAACTCTCTTTTTCCTACCATGCCGTTTTAGCTCAGGGGACACTTGTAGTACGTGGGCTGCAGTGGCTCTGAATTTTCCTGATGATAATTACAGACTTTTGCTTAAAGGAGAATTCCGACCAATTTTTTACGTTAATCTTCTCCATGTTACCTGCACTGATTTGGGTCGGGGTTTTTTCTATCGAAAGTACTCGCGTAGCTATAGCGATCAAGATTAACGTAAAAATTGGCCGGAATTCTCCTTTAAGTAACATTTTCAATGCAGGACATTTGGAACGGAGTATTTTTACAGTGTTAAATTAGTACTTCTACTGAAGTAGGCTAAAGGCTCCCACGTTTACTCCTTTTGCGATATACATCTTTGTTTTACATTTGTTCTAATCTTTATCGTTGAAAACATGCACATTCCCCCATTTATGTTACGTATGTGTGTTGTGTATTTATGTGATCGAAACAAACTAAACTTAAAAAAACTAAACTAAAAAAAAAAGATTCTAAAGTCATATTGTAGTTTCTACTTTAACTTATCAAAAAAAGAAGCTTCAGGCAGTTGGGAGTGGATTGATGCACAGTTTCTTGGAAATGCACAAAGCTCCACCTTCTCACCACAAAATGGAGACTAGCCTGCGCACGCACACACGCACACACACACAAGAAATGACGCATCTAAAGTTACTAAACTATCACAATTTTTTATCTGTGCTAAATATTAGGAAACATTTTGATGTGACAGTAGCTGAGCAGCATGATTACAATTCTGTTTCCAGACCTCTTCATGTTTACAGGTGCAGACATTAGATAAAATAAAAAAATACATAACTCAGTGTAATGATCAGTTTTCTTACCGTTTGTTTGAGCAGACGTGATTCCAGAGCGAGTCAGGAGGAAGAGACACAGAAGAGGAAGAAGCTCCATCGCTGTCGATGTCTCCTAAAGATAAAGCATCACTTTAACGTCTCTTATCACGGAACTGGCACTCCTAACGGGGTGGTTGGCTGATCAGAAACACTTTCGGTTTCGAGGATTACGCAAGTTGCAACAACAACACCACTTCCTGCACAAATCCTTCAGAATAAAAGCGTTATCCTCACATAACTAACTAGGACTCATGCATTCTGCTCAAGATGTATGCAAACTGCAAAAAGCTCTTTATCTTCACACTAACATTAAAGCTGATTGTTAAATAAAAACTACAGAGCATCACATTAAGATATATATTCACTGCTAATGCACAGACGTCTATACTTCTCCTGACCACTTTATCAGCAGAAGTAAAACCTGTTCCGGTGCAATTTCTCCAGAATAAAAGTTAATTAACTAAATGATGCACCGAAAAGAAGTTACTGTGAGCAAAATGCAGCCGTACAGGCTCAACAACCACGTTGAACAATGGCTGT
Organism: Perca flavescens; assembly: GCF_004354835.1. Classification (NCBI taxonomy): domain Eukaryota; kingdom Metazoa; phylum Chordata; class Actinopteri; order Perciformes; family Percidae; genus Perca; species Perca flavescens. Next base: position 4,120,230 of record NC_041334.1, read on the forward strand.
AACCCTATTACTTCAAACCTCTAAAATTGACTGTTGATTTGATATCCTACTGTCTACATTATTCTCTTATACTGTCCATATTTAATGCTGCTCTCTAGACTTTATCCTTGCACTATTGGACCTATTTGCACTACCACCATGATACACACTCTAATAGAGCACCTTACCATACATATTGAATCACAGGGGGGGGTTAGCGGTTAAACTGAGTGGAGGATGTGCGGAAATGTGTCGTGCGTGTGTTGAGCCTGGCTGGCCACTCGGCGCCTTCAGACAAAGCTCAAGATAACAGGCCAACGGCTTATTAGCTAGTCAAACACCGAGCGGCTCCATTAATCTGCTCGGTGCGTCTTATAACAAACGGAGCGAGCAGCTGCCGGACTCTAACATCTGTTGATCCGTGCAGGACTTCACTGTGAGCGGACTGTTTAGAGACGATGTGACCGGCAGGTAACGTTAAAGGTTCGCTGCTACTGTAGCAGAGCTGCAAGTAAACCAGGGCTCTCAAGTGTCACACATTGAGCGTGACTGTCACGCACTCCCGCCACACATTGTATTTCTCACGCGGAAAAACTATTTATAACATATTTAATATTCTGCAGCGCCCAGAAGTTTTCTGGTGCGCCGGTCTCACTATGGAACTGACAGGAATCAAGGGTGTCTCCCCTTAGTCAAGCCTGCCACTTATCAGCCAATCAAAAAAAAAGAAAGGGCTATACAATAGCCAATCAGAAAATAGCACTATTGTATCTGGGTAAGATTTAACGCAACAACCAATGAGAAAAAAGCATAGAGCAGCGTACAGACACTTCCCTAAACGTTCCCAAACAGGGCTCTGTGTCTGTAAGAAGGTCTGAGATCTACCGTATCAGCACAGCAATCACGTAATGCACTGCAGACTATGGTGCAGGTAGATTATTTTATAGGTTTTTTTTAGGTACTTTATTTTTCTCAAAATATCACGCATATCGCGCATTTAAGGAGGTTACTTCCTCAGCAAAAGTTGTCACAGCCTGTCCTTAAAACTTAAGAGCCCTGAGTAAATGCTGTACTGAGCTGTGTGTTTTCAGTGTTAAACACAGCTGCAGCTATTCATGCACGACTGTTGTTGGTGATCTCCAGAGGTGGAAGACTTACTCACATCATGTATTTCAGTAAAAGTAGAAAAAAACAGTGTTGTAGAGTTACAAATTGTCAGTTACATTCAACATTGTCCTTAAGTAAAATATACTGTACTTAAAGTACCAAAAAGTAAAAGTGCTCATTATGCAGTGTAATATATCTTATATTGTTGGATTATATTATATTATTATGCCACATCATATCTCTGTGAGATGGGCTTTTCAGCTGTTGCTTCACTGAAAACAAAGTACAGATCCCAGCTGAACATTGAGCATGACTTGAGAGTGGCAGTATCAAGCCTGCAACCCCAGTTTGAGAAATTGTCCAATGCAAAACAGGCTCATTGCAGCCACTAATGCAGGGATAAATAGACCTCACTTGCCAAATGGATTTCTCTTTTTTTCTTTTTTTAACAGATTGCAAAGTGGCACTTTTATTTATTTTCTATTTTTGAACTTGATACAAATTTTGACACAGCTGTACTTTTATTTTCTTTATTTTTGAACTTGCTGTTATTGGATGTAGATTGTTAGTTTGTATTTAGATACAACTTGTTACTATACTGATACTAGTTGTTCAATAAATTGGAACAGTTTAAGCTTGTTGCGTATTTCACTAGCATTGTGTTGGGTCGAAGGGGGCAGGTGGGGCTTGAAAATTCCGCTTTGTCCAAAGTGGGGAATGACCGAAAAAGTTTGAGAACCACTGCCTTAGTACATTCATGTGGATTTTTTTAGTATCTTTTCTTTTATTGATGCTATTCATGTGGATTTTCTTTTTTATCATCCTGTTTGTGATGTATGTGGATGTTTTGTGTGATGTCTGTAAGCTACTGGGACCTTGAATTTCCCCTTGGGGATCAATAAAGTATTTATCTATCTATCTCTAAAGTGTGATCAATACTTTCTGATAATTTAACTGTGGAGTAAAGTCTGGCTACACCACAGATGCATTATGGGATAGGAAGGGGAAAAAATTTGCTGTGCGTTGTTTGCATTTCTTTAAACCAATCATTAACGTCCCCGGGTGCTAAGCTCCGGACGTGTACAGTAAGGTGTACTGTAACGTGTACAGTAACGTGTACAGTAAGGTGTACTGGAATGTGTACAGTAACGTGTACAGTAAGGTGTACTGGAACGTGCACAGTAACGTGTACAGTAAGGTGTACTGGAATGTGTACAGTAACGTGTACAGTAAGGTGTACTGGAACGTGCACAGTAACGTGTACGGTAACGTGAGCTATTTAAATTAGCCGGAGAAGGGTTTAACCACATTAGCTCTTACCAGTGTATCTCCATGTATACTTTTGCTGCGTTCCAGACACAATTTTTAGCCGAAAGTTACGATTTCAAGTCACGACTCGCGACTTGGTAGCGTTCCAGGCAAAGTCATGACAAAGTTAGCTAGTGGCTACCTAACGTTGACGTTAGCTAGCGCTAGCTGATACTACTTCATTTAATAAACATAACCTGTAGTAGTGCATAATCATATGTGTATTGTTTTGGTTACAATGTCCGAAATTACTTTACGTTGCCTATTTATGTCTATTTCTCACCGTTGATCACCGGCGTCTGTATAGTATAAACGGGGGGCGCCATTATTGTTTCTTTGTGTGATATCAAAACTGTAACTGGGAGTACAACCATCTGGTACGAGTTCAAAGGTAGTAAGTTACTGGTTTGACTGCTGTTCCAGGGCACTTTCACGGGTAGGTTGTGAAAACACGAGTTATGTGTTGACTGGAACACAGTATTTGTCCACAGCAATCCCACCCATCGGTCCCAAAACGTCCCAGTTAAAAATTAAATGCCGTAAACATATTCTTTGTAAATCTTTACAATCATTCCCTGAAAGAACCAAGCAGGCCTGTCTTGTTGCACCATGCAAATTTTCCTCAAAACATTTCAGCGTGCTTCCCGAAGCGAAGGGACAACACGCAGAGAGCAGAAGGTGAGGGACCGGATGTCAGGCGATTATCCTGGAAATGGACTTCCTTTGATCCAGACTAGTGAAAGGGTTAAACACATGGGAAGGTACCAGCAGCAGCCGTAACACAGTCTTCTTTTTCAATTTATCTGCTTGCTAATTTCCCCAAACTTTTTGCTCACCCATCCTTTGTAATCCTAAGAGTATTATGTGTACTTCTAACTGAGATCTTCTCTAATGGTTTGTATTGATGACAAACTCCTGCAGATGAATCTGACATAAGGTAGTTATTGCTTTTAAAGAATCCTTAGTATTTATTTTCATATACTGTCAGTCTGACTGACTGACAGTAAAGAAACACCACTGAGGTTAGAAGTGAATGTTGGGAATACACACATTTTAATGGCAAAAGGTTTGTAGGAATAAAGTTGAGATGATGGTAAAGAAAGTGGAATTTGAAAGTGTTACAGTCAATCTGTATTATTATGTAATTCCTCCACAGATTTTTCCAGATCCACGTACGTTAACTTCCAGCTAATGAGGGTGCCTACATGTAAACCGAAGCATTGAGAACTTTGTAAGTGTACAGACAGTTTATTAAAAAGATAAATTATAAAGACACACAAACGCTACTGCCTTTATAATTTATCTTTTTAATAAACTGTATGTACACTTACAAAGTTCTCAATGATTCGGTTTACATGTATGGACCCTCATTATGCTACCGTTAAGTGTGGTGCTATTTTGAGCCTTGTTAGTGGTATAAAATTGTGATTTACCAAGTGCCCCGAAAGCTAGCGTTAGCAGGTAACCACCAGTTTGCGGTAGGTTGTTTAAAGCTAGAGACGCATTCGATTATCAGGAAAACATGAAGAATGTTCGACTCGATACACATATGTTATTAACCCTTAGGGTAATTTTGCGCCGGATTTGTCCTTTAAACAACGTTATTATGATGGCCAATGTTGAAGGTTCATAACCAACTGTCAAGCAGCCAAGAAACATGTTGTAGTATCAGAAGTATGTTTGCAGTTAGTTTCTTTTATCAAAGTTTAAACACAGAAACATCCACAACAGTCAAAACATACAGTTTGATATATTTCATCTTTTATTCAAACATTTGGATAGAAGATGAAGCTCTGACTGAAATGACATGATACCCTCATCAGATAAAACATAAAAACCTACATGTATGTAGTTCAGTGTGTAACTGTACCTGACAAACTCTGGCTTAGCACCTTCAGAAATAAAAAGAAGCAGAAGATGCTCGTCACAAATAATTTGACACAAACATCAAAATAAAACACTAAGTCACATTATATTTCACATTGGCTAAGAAATAAAAAATATGATATATTTTACAGCGTGACAGCAGGCTTCAGTTCTGTGGAGTCTTATGTTTTTTTTAATGCTCATCATGTGTAGCTCAGTTAGGACTTTAAGGAACTACAAGCAGAATGATAATATTTGGTTAATACAGTTAATAAGTCCCTCATTCATCCATTCATACACACTCTCACCCCGGTGACAGTGAGCTACCATGCAAGGAGCTGTCTGACCATCGGGAGCAATTTGGGGTTCAGTGTCTTGCTCAAGGACACTTGGACGTGTGGACAAGAAGAGCCGGGGATCAAACCACTGACCGCGACCCTGCTAGCATGTATTTCAACATTTTCTTTTAAGGGAGATACTCATTTTCAGGTTCATACTTGTATTTGGGGTTTCTATTAGAACATGTATACATTTTCTGATCGAGGCAGCCCAGAAAAAACTGAATGGGTTGTTTATATTTCACACTTTTTTGGTTGGTAGACACTCCAGATGCCTATGGTAAATGTTTGGGCACTAGCACTGAAAAGAGAGTTTTTTATAATATGTCCCCTTTAAAATTAAATTAATATATAGGTCAGAACAGACAGAACTATTTGATCGTTTCAATGTAAAAAATGTCATGTTTCCAGCTAGAGATGTTCCGGTATTGGCTCAGATACTGCCTAAAACGCTAGTATCGGTATCGGGAAGTACTGGAGTTTATGCACCGATCCCACGTAATAAAGTTAGTAAGTGTTTGTTCATGTTTCACAAAGAGTGTAACCCGAGCCAGACTGACAATAAAGATAGAAATCATATCACATCCATACAGGGATAGTAGTATACAGCTGTTAAAACATAATAAAATATATGACACACTGGTATCGGATCGGTACTCGGTATCGGCCGATATTCAAGTTCAGGTATCGGTAGGGTTGGGTACCGACCCAATCATGTCGGTACTATCGAGTATTGGTTCACGTAAAATCAAACGGTGCCAAATTTCGGTACCTGAGAGCGCATAAGCGCAAGCTTATCTGTCCTCTCTGCATGTTGACAGAGAGCAGAGGTCCGACACACACACACACGCGTGCAGAGGTGCAGACGGAGTAAACTACGTTTTTGGCTCTGTAGTTTAGTTGAAGTCACAGTGAGTCACGGCGATGCAGATGAAGTGGTTCCAAGTGTGGTCACAGTTTTTTAAAACTTCACGCAGACAGCGTTTGCTGCAATATGATATTAATGGAGAGGCTGTTGACGTTACACTTCCTCTGACACAAGCAGGCCCAACAGTGGTTTCTATGCCCTGGGGACTGACTGACAGGCTGAGGTTTGAAGGTAAGGCAACTTTATTTCTACAGCACCTTTCAGCAACAAGGCAATTCAAAGTGCTTACATTCTGAATACATAACAGAATGTTCTAAGTAAAGAGGATGAATAGGTCTGGAATTATTTTTACAACTGAAATATTTTCTTTGTAACAGAGGGAAAGTACCGAAAAAAGTACCGTTGGGTACTGGAACCGAATTCAGGTACTGGTAGGGATACCGGTATTGGTTCAGATGCAAAAGGTACCCAACCCTAGGTATCGGTATCGGGAAGCAAAAAATGGTATTGGGCCATCTCTATTTCCAGCTTCTCTAATGTGAAGATTTGTCTGCATTGAGTACTTAAACTTTTACTTTTTTCTTTTACTTTTACTTGACTAATATTTTCAAAGCAGGACTTCTACTTCTAACAGAGTATTTTGACAGTGTGGTATTGGTACTTTTACTAAAGGATCTGAACACTGGTATGTTGTATGGATCAACTGATTCTGACTTTATATCTGTGACATCCTCCGGATGTAAAACATTTCTTCATTTAGAGTTGTGATAAAAAGTTTTTGAGGAAGTGATATCACGTGAAAAAAAGACATAAATCTTCTCTCCTCACATACACAACTCTCCTGTAGAAATAAACCTAATAACACTGGTGGAATGTAACTAAGTACATTTACTTAAGTACTGTACTTAAGTACAAAATTGAGGTACTTCTCTTTTCATGCCACTTTCTACTTCTACTCCGCTACATTTCAGAGAGAAATATTGTACTTTTTACTCCACTACATTAATCTGACAGCTTTAGTTACTAGTTACTTTATACAATAAGATTTCTGCACACAAAACACATGTAGTTTATAAAATCTGATGTTTTATTATAAATGAAACTAGCCAACAATATAACGGCCTCCAAGTCCAGCTGAAATGATTAGACCATTAAACACACAACTGTTTGGATCCTTTACACTTTCTACTATGGGAGGATTGTTCCGCATTGAGTACTTTTACTTTTAATACTTTAGGGACATTTTCCTTTCCAATGCAGGACTTTAACTTGTAACAGAGTAGGCTACATTACAGTGTGGTATTAGTAGGCTACTTTTACTAGAGTAAAGGATCTGAATACTTCTTCCACCACTGATAAATAATAACAAAGTTAGGCATGTTTAGCACTTAAAATGGTTTAATGTGTCACACTGCAGCAGATTCTGGGCTCTGGTTTTATTCGGTTTCCTGCCTCACCCAAAAACTTACAGCATGCCAAATTATGACGAACTTTAAAAAACCTGACGTCATCTGTGAGGAATATATATAATATAGGCTACTACAAGCAGTAGCCTACAGCTGAAATGATCAGCCGATTAATCAATTAAGCCTTTTTGAGAGTGACAAAATTATTTTTATTGTTTCAGTCATTTTTCACTTAAAAAAGTAGGCTAATGTTTCCAGCTCCTCAAATGTAAAGATTTGACTGCATTGAGTAGCATAGTTGAACTTTTGCTTTTAGTAGGCCTACCTTTTCTTTTACAGATTCTAAACTTGGGGGTTTCCGGTTTCCTCCCGCCCAAAAACTGAATGCCAAATTGTGACGAAGTTTAAAAAGCACCAAGGTGCCAAGGTTCCTCATATCTGTGAGGAACAATCAGATCAATAACCTGTGCTGGACCGGGTTTATTGACGCTAATATGGAGTAGGCCTATATTAGTCCATTTAGAGCGTTCTGATGATCTTTATCTTATGCTTACACAACACCCAGTCTGTCTGTCTGTCTTTATATCTACAAAGTTAGTCATTCTTACCGTTTTCATCACAAAGTGTTTTTTCCGGTCAAACACAGGAGACACAAACACAGCAGATCCACTTTAAATTATTCCTTTGTTATGGATTGATTGTTCTGTCTGAATTGTTGTTCTTAGTTCCATTTTAAATATGATACTTTGAACTTGTAAGTAGTTCAGATCTCCATCCCATAACCTCAGCCACTGCATCTTAATTTTGTTCCTAATGAAATAGTTGGTTTGGGGAGAGAGAGAGAGAGAGAGAGAGAGAGAGAGAGAGAGAGAGAGAGAGAGAGAGATTATATTATATCAGATGTATTTACTCCTTGTTGTTGTTTATATGTATGTTTGTTCTTATGGTTTGGCAACACAGATGTATTTTTTGGCATGCTAATAAATCAACATGAAATTGAAAATTGAAAAATTGACAGAAATAGAGAGAGAGAGAGAGACAGAGAGAGAGAGACAGAGAGACAGAGACAGAGAGAGAGAGAGAGAAAGAGAGAGAAAAAATTGAAAAATTGAAAATTGAAATTGACAGAGAGAGAGATGATTTCCAGTTTCAAAGATTTCACCCAATAAAGAGAAATGTTGGTCTCAGGACAGCAGATGGCGCCACATTACTGAGAAAAGAGGCTGAAACAAACCTTTAACTTCTAGAAAAAGACTTGTACAGAACACAGGCAGTGATCAGAGGGAAGAAACAGATATGGAAACATGTCCGTGGCTTTTAATCTTTACATTTTTAATAAAAAAAATATTTTTGGTATTAATTAGCCTTGATAAAAAAATAAAAACATTATGAGCAGTGGAGTGATGTGGAGCTTTAGTTTAGTTAGGGGTCCAGTCCAGGGACACCCAAGGGTCCTTGAAATGTGTCCAAGAGGTTTCCTGCAAAATAACAAATGAATGTCACTGCCATTTCATCTACTATTGATACATTTAGTGATTATAACCCCCAGTTTATACATAAAGTCATAAAAAAGTAAAAAAGCAATGTCACACTTTTTTTAGGCTACAACATTTTTTGTCACATTTAACATCTCCTCACTATCCGCTAGCTGCCTGTCCCCTGAACACACTGTAAAAAAACACGGTCTCTGTAGACAGCCATCATATTAATAGAGAGGCCAAGTCTCCCCTTCCAGTGGACCACAATGGGACCTTATCTCGGAAAAGATATGTGTGTTATGGGAAGAGAAAACTGACTTTTTGATCCTATTCGAATTGAGCCATGAAGTACACATACCTTATGATGTTAGTCAATTTAAAATGCAGGTAAGATGATTTGGTTGTCCTCCCTCTTCTTAAAAAGAGAAAAAGAAATATGAAATATTGTCTCCATCCAATCATGAGATTTTGCAGAGAGCAAGGAGAGTTCCATCTCATTATCGAGGAGATGCAGGATTATCCCCATCCACTCAAAGTTTACTTAATGATGGTCATATTAAAAAGAAGTCCAACAATTTCCACGTCCCAATTGATCCTGAACAGAGGCTGTGCGTCAAATGTCAAAACACCTCAAAATGTTTCTGCTACGGATGCGAAAAAAATGCAGACGATTTAACCCGATCTGAATTATTATATGGACAAAAAGTCCAGAGGCCGTGTGAACCTGACTGACCCAACGTAAGGTTGGGGTTATTAATGAAGGTGCGAAATTTTGGACAACATTTTTGGACTCAGTGTTTACTTCAATGAGGTTTGTTAAGAGAGAATTGCACTTTTGCTACAGTTTGGATGGTTGGATGCTGAACTGCATTTCATTGTACTGGTACTCAATGACAAAACAGGCCAATATTTCCATTTATCAGAGTCAAACTCTTCAATTATATTTGTGAATATACTTTTAAATTATGTATATCGTCAAAAAATCCTCAGTGGTCCTTAACTTAAGCCGTTATTTTTGGCTTTGCACGCAAGCTAAGAAGCCAGCAGGCGAATTGAATTAAAGGCTGATGTGGCCATCCACTGTACGTTGTGCTCTGAGTGAGTTACATAACATCTTCTGCTCCCGTTGGTCAGTCGGTCTCCCAGAGTTTCTGCTCATATCTGCAGGGAGAGCAGCTGCAGAGCCAAAGACAACAAACCGGAGCTCCACAGATGTGTGTATATATATATATATATATATATATATATATATATATACGTTACTCCATTTATTGAGGCGGAAGAACTGCTAACCCTCGGCCTCTTTCCTAACTCCTGCTTCACTCTTCCTGCCACGCTTAAAGATTTTCACCTAATCTTTGGGATGCTGATACGTTGGTCCATTTTACCATTTAAATACTGAGATACCAGACTCCCAAATCATCCATTTACCCCGAGTGTGAACTATAATTTATGCTCTGCATACAGCAAGAAATATGATGAATACGTAGGAATTGCAGTGCTTTACTTTTCGTAGCTGTCTGTACATTTGGTTCATGAGAACAGCCTGCCACAGTTTACTTGGAAAACTACTGCATGTATTGGTCCTTTATCATGTATTTCAACAAGTGAAAATGACTGGGTGGGTTATGATCTGTCAGGTGAAGCCTTATGAATGTAATTAAGTCATTTTGAAGGATAAACATCCTTTCAGTGGCAAGGTAGGAGCTGCAATCACTTTTTGGCAAGTGTAAAAAAGAACTGGAGTGGTTGTAATTTAGAGCACAGGGCACTCCCACAGACAGAAATCACCTTTTGGCAGATGGTCACTTTTTGGCACGACACTTGACATTTTTACGCAGATTTGATGATTCAAACAGACATAACTTACTCCCAGAGACTCAAACGACTTGTTTCATTAGAAAGTGTCTTTGCTAGTTTAAGACCATCCAGTGCCTGGTCTTACAGGGAAGTATGTTCAGGTGCATTCTTGGCGTATTGCTATCTTGAGGCAGCGGAAAGCGGAAAGTTTAAAGATTAAAAATAAATATTACAATGTGAAATAGTGTTATGATATGATCTACTCGCGCTCTTTCACTTCATGCACGAGCAGATCAGTTTCTTCTCTCCTTTCTGCTCAGCAAATCCGCCATCATAACAGCAATCCGCCAAGGTCCAAACGCGCCTGGATTTAAAGGGAATGGGAGATGACACTCTGACTGGTTTATTGTATGTTACGCCCAAAACGCACCTATGATTAATTTAGACACTAAGTACAACCCTTTTGAACCATGCGCCTGGTTAAACTAGCAAAAGTGGATTCGTATACGCCCTAAACGCACCTGCTCCAGGCGCTTCACACCGTACGCTTAGATCGTTAAAATAGGACCCTAAGAAAGTGAAATAGGGAGACTGCGCGTTGCAGCTAAAAACAACTAGCAGTGCATAACTTACCTAAACTCTATAAAAATACATGTACGGATGGTTATGGGGATAATCAATTCCCCAATAAAATCAATCTTTGTTTGCGTGATCAGATATGGAATAGTTGGAGAAGACTCGAAACTAGTGATTAAGGCCGTAAACTCTTTATGAAAATGTTTACTGCGATAATACTGTAAATCCTGTGAGAAGTAGATCTGTGATCTGTAGCTGCTGTAATCCTATAAAAACGCCCACCGATCACTGGCCAAAGTAGAAGATGCAATCACTTTTGTGTCAAATGGAAATAAGGAGTTCACAGTGGATCATCCGTGTCTTGGTTTTGCAACATTTCAACAGAGAAAACCATCTGGGAAGCGCTGCTGTAACCTCTGAGATGTCCAGGATTGGGTACGACCTCTCCTGCTGCTCCTACTATTATCCCAAACTAACCCGCTCTGCCTTTGAACTCCTTTTTTAATTGAGGCCTTCTCTGTTGGAGAGTTCGCTGTTGCGTGAGCAGAAACATTTCCTCAACCCTCTGACTGCTGCTGTGGAAAGGCCGCGCTGCCTCCATCCCAGCGGGAGGAACGAGCCCAACTGGACCATACCATATTGTGTAATGAGATAATGTGATATAGAAATAATACCACAGCAGGTAGACTGGCTCCAGAACTCTGAACTCTTAGCCCGAATGTCCATTTCGGTCTCTTTTTGAATTTGATTAGATTTTTTGAACAAAGCAACCATCTGCTGCGAGTTAAAGGGTTAGTTCACTCAAACTACAAAGACTTTTTTTCTTCAACAACAAAACACTTGTGGTGTAGCTGTGCTGGTTTTTAATCTACTGAGGTTTTAAAATGTCAGAGATATCTGCTTCCACCAAATCAAGGGAATTTTTCAGTAGATGAAGAAGTTCTCAGAACCTTTGCTGAAGTAAAAGTAGTAATACCATTGTAGAATTACTTCCACGAGTTCTCCAAACCATACAACCACTATAGGTCGTTTGTTCCTACCCTCTAATACGACCCACAGAAGTGCTTTCTTCGAAGAAACTTGCTTTTTTCAACATTTGCAACCTGCAAAAGAAAACGCCACATACAATATTTAATGAAGTTAACTGTTGACATAATACAGTAACGTGAGCTATTTAAATGAACTGGCTACATGATTAAACCACCAGTGTATCTCTGTGTGTACTTCGTCCACAGCAATCCCACCAATCAGTCCCAAAACATCCCAGTTAGAGAGGAAACACCGTAAACATATTCTTGTAAATCTTTACAATCATTCCCCAAAAGAACCAAGCAGGCCTGCCTTGTCACATGATCCAAAAATTCCTCAATACGTGACATTTTCAGTGTGTTGGTGTTTCCCGTATCGAAAGGATTTGAGAACAGCAACATCATTATATATCATATTATTGGAATATTACTGATGCTTTAACATGTTAGCATCTTAAACTGTAATAAGTGTAACTTATCCTTCAGATAAATGTACTTGGTTCCATTTCACCACTGTCTATCAGTATATGGGTAGCATTAGTCACATGATGTATTATTTGTCTTAAAGTATCGTAACATGTTCGATGAGCAGAAGGTCCCATGAACGCTGACTCAGCAACTCAGTCATGTTTGTTGTAAAAGATGAGTTTTACATCATGCAGGGAGGCCTCTCTGGCGTAGACTACATCGGCGATTAAATGTCTGAAGTACTGAGTAAATAAAACGGAATGCAAGTCATTAAAGTCAAACTTCTGAAAGAGGGCTTTTACATTTATTCTGGCTCTGGTGGAGAGAGTTCCAGGTGGTCTGTGTGCTGCTCGGCTCCACGTAAAACCAGGCTGGATTTGAGTTTAAGTGTCAAATATTTAAACTAGCTGAGGCGATTTATTGGACAACATTAGATACTAAAAGTACTTAAAAGTATGTCACAAAAAAAATGCAATATGGTTGTTTTAGCAAATATAAAGGAGTCCTAACTGATCTAAAACTATGTGAGTAACCAAAGTAAGACTCACTGACTTGACTGAAGATAAGATAGAAAAAGTCACAAACAAAGAAAGGGGGAAAAAGTACTCAGAACTTTTACATGAGTAAAAGTAGTAATACTACCGTGTAGAAATAAGTCCTGCATTCAAACTCTTAGTTAAGTTAAAGTACCAGCATTCAAATATACTTTGAGTACCAAAAGTAAAAGTACTCATTATGCAGAAGTCTATATCAGTATTTCTCAAAAGAGTGGTTTGCAAGATTTGGTAAAATATGTTTTAATGTAAAATTTAAAACAGTGCTTGCCAGCAACTATTTTACTTAAGTGAAATCTGGAACTTGTACTTGTAACAGAGTATTTTTTTACAGTGAATTTTTTACATAACTCATAAACTCACTCACTCTGCTCACATTAGTTCATGATTTATTTGTTTTTATTTGTATTTATTTGATTAGGACAATGCACATTAATCAACATTTCTGTGAATGTGCCGGCGTTCGCCAGACGGCTAATTTTCAACTGTAGTCCTAGTTACCCAGCATGCATGTCTTTATGGTGGGAGGAAACTGGAGAACCCGGACTCCACACAGAAAGGCCCTGCCCAGATCGGTGATAAAGCTCTGCAGTGCCAACTTGCTGTGAGGCAGAAGTGCTAACCACTGAGCCAACGTGCTGAGCCATCCTGAATTTGATGTGTCTGAGATTAGAAGTGATGTGTGATGCTGCCTGTAGGAGATTTAGCTCACATGTCCACCCTATCTGACCGAACTAAAGGGCCAACAGATCGACTGTCTCATTGTGTGTGTGGGTTTGTGTGAAAAAGAAGAATGCCTTTAATTATCCCACGAGGGGAAATTCACAATTTTCACTCTGTTAGTACAGTTACACACACATTGAACACAGGCTTGAATTACAAACTGTTTTATATGACGGCACTTCACGTGGTTGTATGTGGACTAAAATCAATAAGCAGTTATGTTTGTTCGAGTTTATATTCTAAGGATTACTTTTTCAACATATTGCAACGTAGCAGACGTGTCTCCTCGTCAGATTTATTTGCGAAGCTGGTTAAAAAGTGAAATCCTGGTGCGGCCTCTAGCTCACCCAGTGGGAGCGTTCGCCCCATGTGGGCCCTTTGATGTCATCCCCCATCTCTCTCCCCCTTTCCTGTCTATCCACTGTTACTATTTAATAATGGGAAAAGCCGCCAAAAGTAATCTTTGAAAGAAAAAATCCTTCACAAACATCACAGAGTTATAGACGTGTTTACATGTGAAACACAGCAGCTTGTTGGTGGCGGTAGGAGGTGGATGTGTCAAACAAACAGGACTTTCACCAAGGTGTTTGTGTCCCGTATGAAACACTGAAAGTTTACATATGAAACAGAACTAGGAGGTCACATTTTCCTTCTCGTGTGTAAAAACCTCATGTACGTATGCACGGCAATGAGAAGTAATGTAACAAATATACTGATTTTAACCCAAAACAATGACCTTTTTCTAGTAGTAATGTTGCCTGAACCTAGTCTGGGTCGACGCTAGTACATTTCCACGAAAATTGCCTAGCATTTGGGGTGTGTCCATCTGCTTCCGCTCTCAGGGCCTATATCTTGCTATACGCTAGTGTCTTTGCTAGTTTAAGACTGACGCAGTTGTCAATTTCCCGTCCAGCGCCCACGTCATTTACAGTAAATACCAAATGCACCTGCGCCCATCTGTGCGCCCATGAGCATGCTGGTCTTACAGGGAGGTGTGTTCAGGTGCATTCTGGGCATATTAATATCTTGAGGCAGCGGGAAGTGACGGCGCCATTGACCAACAAAAACCTGGTCTATAGTCAATAATGCAGCATTTCATTGTTATTTTAACAGCAAATTAGTAAAATGCTAGCCTGACAAGCCAGACCCACATGATGAAGATGTTGGGTCTGGGAAGTCTGGGTTTATTGCAAGTTAAAAACACACCTATGAATTAATGAAGACACTAAGTACAACCCTTTTGAACCATGCGCCCGACACACGGACCCTTTTTTCCGCTGTCAAACTAGCAAAAGTGGATTTGGACACGCCCTAAAACGCACCTGCGCCAGGCGCTTCACGCCGTGCGATTAGATCGTTGAAATAGGGCCCTTAGTGTGTTGCTGTTCGCCTCGGGAAACAACAAACTTCGATCTAGCTGAAAAAAAGTGACGACCGATCACATTACAGTTAAGTTCAGCGGCCTTTACAGTTACATTCAGTTGAGAAAAGGTTACTGGGAGCCGGGTACAGAGCACCGTGACCTTTCAGGGGCCGTGGCAGTTGAGTTTAGCCGACAAAAGGTGAGCGTCATCTGCAGACAGCTAAGTTTAGGTATCAAAACGACCAGTTAAGATTAGAAAAAAAGATTGTGGTTTGGATTCAAACACTCCCGAGACATAAACACGCATTTCCTGGGGGAAACTCTTGCGTGTTCCCATAACTTATTTTCCGGAAGATGAACTCAGCTCCCTGCTTGGAGCCCCGTGTTTTATGACCCAAACATCCACCCCGACCTCCTCCCTACATGGTCCAGAGCGTTCTTATACAGCAGTGGTCAGTGTGGAGCTGATAACAATAAATACGTGGAATACATATGAAATGCGGTGCTTTACTTTTCGTAGCAATATGTGCGAATGGTTCACGAGAGCAGCCTGAGAGAGAGAGAGACACACTCGGAGTCAGCTGGCTCCACAGTAATAAACTGGAGGTCGTACCCTCCACACAGGCACCTCCTGGCAGGCCTCTCTCTCTCTCTCTCTCCTCTGAGCCCTCCGCTGGCCTCATCCCTCCCTCTCCGCTCTGCACTCCTCCCTCCACCCCAGTCTCCTTCTAGGCTGTAAAGGGATGTCATTTTACAACCGAGGGCCTCACAGGGTTAATGCCATATTATCACAACTAAATAATTCTCTGCTCTTTCGGTTAGGTCACTACAACTTTAGTTATTTATTCTATATTATGAAGTTATCTTATATTTTGTGGGGTAACTTAATAATGTAAAGGTGCACCTGGAATGCAGCACAAAATATATTTTATTTCTTTCTCTTACTGCAGAAGACACAGCACGGTGCTGGACCGAGACACTGATGCTTGCAGTGTGTGTGTGTGTGTGTGTGTGTGTGTGTGTGTGTGTGTGTGTGTGTTAAAGAGCCAAGAGCTGATGTGCTGTTTGTTTCAGTTTGACTCATCCATATAAAACTGAACACAAACTGCGAAAAAAAGAGTGTAAGAGGGTGAGAAGAAGTGACATGTGTGATTGTTCACGTGTGTGTAATGAGTTTGACTGTATGTACATGTGACTCTGTGTGTGTGTGTGAGTGTGTGTGTGTGTGTGTGTGTGCCACTAACCTTCCTGGGCTGTATCCCTGTGGGTAAATGCTTCCTGCCAGGAAATGGGTTCCCTTTCAGAGTGAAAACACACACACACACACACACACACACACACACACACACACACACACACACACACACACACACACACACACACACACAGAGTAGGTCTAAACCACACTCTATAATTTACAGAGACCCAACAATTCTCCCAAGAGTGGGGAGAAAAAAAACGTCCTTTTAACAGACAGAAACCTGTATGCGTTGTTTGTTGAATAGAATTTCTTATATTTCTGTGAAGACTGAGTAGTTTTTTAACAGAGAGCCAGTGTTGAAAGTTTGAAAGACAAACAAAAGATGCTACTACATTTCATTACAACACATACAGGATAAGGTGTTTTTGTATTTTACAGCTCCTCTGCACTCTGGCTGTAAAATCAGACACTCTTGTCCACAACAAGCACATCTGTGTTGGGGTTCATGGCGTTTGTCCAATTGTGTGTGCCTTTGTTTGAATCAGTTCATATCAATTTTATATATAGTATAAAATCATAACAAGACACTTTACAGATAGAGTAGGTCTAGACCACATTCTATAATTTACAAAGACCCAACAATTTAGAAAGACCCAGCAGTTCCAGTAATTCCACAATCCACGTGTGTATTTGGGTCTTTCTTTTTCTGTGTGTGTGTATGTGTGTGTGTGTGTGTGTGTGTGTGTTTGTGTGTGTGTGTGTGTGTGTGTGTGTGTGTGTGTGTGTGTGTGTGTGTGTGTCCTCCCAGAGGTCCTGTAGCATTCAGTTCACAGGTTGACGGGAGGATGTGAAGGTCAGGGAGCTCCACTGCAGGTCAACGGTCATTAAAACACACATATTACACCTCACACACACACACACACACACACACACACACACACACACACACACACACACACACACACACACACACACACACAGAGTTAAGTAGCCACTTTCCTCTCACAAATGTCTTCAAATAAGGGCATTCAACCACCAAGATACAGACTCGGAACAACAAGAATCACATAGGATAACTAAGTTAGCTTAAGCCAAACACCAAAGTGACCCACATGTTTGTAGTTTTTTTTTTTATAACCATCATCTTCATAGCTAAAGTGCAGTCAGAAGCGTTTTCAGCCTGCAGTGGAAGATGTGTAGATTTACAGCTGTCCTGATGTCAAAGAGGAGCTCGTTTCAAAATCTAGGAGCCAGGATAGCAACAGTCGGGATTTTTTTCTGATGACGCCGGTCTCTTGCTATTTTCAATACCCGTTTTCTTTTTTGGGGCAAAGAAGAAGACTCCCGTTCCTGAAATTTGGATTTTGAAATTTTGAGTACGTGTGGTCCTCCATGTTTCCTTCTTCAAACTTGCCGGGGCCGGGAAGCTACGATACCCATTAGCAGCAGCTGTGAGTCGAAAACGCGAAAGGCGGAGCAGTATGTCCCTTACTGGCTAACGTATTTCAAGATGGCGCATCATTCTGGAGAGTCTACGCCAGTTCATGCAAGCGCAATTGTAAAATTCCAAGCCAATAGGAATACTTGGAATTGATGGTGGTGGTCAATATTCATGGCAATACTGATTTTGATATTGAACAACTACAAACTGGGGCTTTAAGATAAGATCTGGATTAGAGACCAATAAAAGATGCAAAATGACATTACATCTGGGTTCAGTAAATTTAACTTTATATCTTAAAGACACTTGATCCAGAATGAAAAAATCTGAAATAAGATCCAACAAAAGTCCTATCAATGTAACCCCAAGCTGCAACATCTGTTTGCCAGACACCTTGTGCTCGCTCAGAGGGAAACTAAACTGGAGCTTTTCAACGTAAAAACTTCAGACTGTGTGCAGTAAATTTACACCACACACTTTAAGAAGAAAGTCAATCAAATAGAAGAAAACGGTGTGACCTGCAGCTCCAGTAACATTCCTTCCTAACAGCTGACTAAAAAAAAGAACATTACATAACGATGCCATGTCATCATCCGCTGACCTGTCGACCAACTTGTATGATTAGTTAACACGACTCGGCGGTATTTCAACATCCAGGGGATTTTAAGAACGCAGGTTGTTTGAGGCTTGTCCGACTATTGGATGATGATGGACGATATTCGCTGTTGGCTCGTAAAACCCTTTTTCGCACCACGATACAAGGCGTTTCATGGTCTGCAGAGGCTCGTAAATTCTTTCTGCTCTCGGTCTAGCTCGACACATGACCCCGGCCTCTGGGGTAACTTCCTCTAAGTGCACAGTCACTCAAGAGCTGCGAAGACCAGTCGATAAGTTGTCAACTATTAAATTAAGCGCCAACTATTTGGTTAGTCGATTAATTGGTTTCACAGAAAATGTTCACATTTCTGACTCCAGCTTCTTAAATGTGAATATGTTCTAGTTTATTTTCTCCTCTGTGACAGTAAACTGAATATCTTTGAGTTTGTGGACAAAAAAAGACATTTGAGGATGTCATCTTGGGACTTTGGGAAACACTGATCCACATTTTGTGACATTTTGCAGACCAAACTACTAACTTATTAATCAAGAAAATAATAAAAACAGAGGTGTTTAATTGAAAATCACACGCACATGCACACGCACACACACACACACACACACACACACACACACACACATCACACACACACACACACACACACACACACACACACACACACACACACACACACACCCCCCCTTGTGGCAGTGAACAGGAGGAATGTACATCTGTATTTGCTCTCGTCAGGACTGAAGGTTTGTATGTTTGCTGGAGACGTATAGTTTGGAAGAGAGATGACATGACACATGGCCCCCTGGATACTGTTGCTGCTACTACTCCCCCCCCCAAAAAAAAAAAATGCTGTGTGAAACAAAAAACATTCTATGCTTGGCTGAGGTTATAAAAGTTGGTGTATTGTAAACCGCAAGCAAAAGAGTGAGATATTTTTGAGGAGTTGGTAGGTACCAAAAACAGATGATAAACAGAGAGAATGCTGGACTGGCATTCATCAGTAGTCTTGTATCAACGTAGACATGCATTAAGTGCATTTAAATGATAAAGCTACACACTGAAAATGTCAAGTTTTGAAGAAACAAGGCAGGCCTGCTTGGTTCCTTCGGTGAATGATTGTAAAGATTTACAAAGAATATGTCGTTCATGTGTCCTGTGGTTTGTCTTGTCTACTAGGCGATAGTGGGATGACTGTGATCACCTGGCCGGTCCTCCCAGGATATTTAACCCCGCCTGACCCCGAGACCAGGCGGCCGCATTCCCCCGACCACGCACCAGCATGATTTCTCTCCGTTTAGTTTTCCCCTTTGTTAACTACTGAGAACATGCACCTCCCATTCTCCACTACATCCATACACCCTCATTCATCACTGGTACTGACAATCACTCCTCATATTTCTCTTGTTTGCAGTATTATTTAATAAATGTCACTTTATCATTGTTATGTTACTGTGCATCTCCCTCTTTTGTTGTGGCCTATGAGCAGGTCGTAACAGAGACCGATTGGTGGGATGGCAGTACACACGACAATACCATGTATCCAGCTAATTTAAATAGCTCACGTTACTGTAGAACAAAAACGCACATGTTGGCGAGGTCAGTCCTATGTTCCCACAGCCCAATGGTCCCACAGTCCTATGTTCCCACAGCCCAATGGTCCCACAGCCCTATGTTCCCACAGCCCAATGGTCCCACAGCCCTATGTTCCCACAGCCCTATGGTCCCACAGTCCTATGTTCCCACAGCCCAATGATCCCACAGTCCTATGTTCCCATATTTCTAAGATTTGTTTTCACTGAAAATTAGGCCCTATGTTCCCACAACCCTATGTTCCCACATTTCTAAGTTGTTTTTTTCAAATTAGGCCCTATGTTCCCACATTTCTAAGATTTTATTTAAAAAAATTAGGCCCTATGTTCCCACATTTCTAAGATTTTATTTAAAAAAATTAGGCCCTATGTTCCCACAGCCCTATGTTCCCAGTGTTAGGGTTAGGGTTAGTTAACAGATTTAGCTAAAGCTACATTCCATCTGTAGTCCATTGCTACTGGATAATAGGTTGGGTGTAATTGGCTACCAAATTGGGAGAAATGTGGATAAAATCTGATACAAATTTATGAAAAAGGAAATGTGGGAACAAAGGGCCTAATTTTGGAAAATAATCTTAGAAATGTGGGAACTGTGGGAACATAGGGCCTAATTTAGAAAAACAATCTTAGAAATGTGGGATCATAGGGCTGTGGGAAGATAGGCACGCTCCCGTTAGGGCAAAAAACCTTAAAAGGTGATAAGACAGTGTTGTGTTTACAGCTTGTTCTGCTGGTTGCACATGGAAAATAAATCAATTATCGGTGCGGCAGGTTAAGAAGAAGCTTAAAACACAGAATGAACCCATGTCGGAATCAATCACAGAATCATTTTGAGGAGAAAAAAAAAGAAGAAGCCGGCAGTCAGTGTCTACACAATCTTCCCATCGTCTTCCCCGAATCCTGCTTTGTTCCAGGACATGACTACCAAACACCACCTGGGTATAATCTCTATTAACCGTCATTAGCATTCCTCCCATATTTCCCATGCTCCGTTAGCTCCTGACAATTAGCATTCTTGCTCATATTTCTTTAGTTGCTCTGACAGGAAGATTCCTCACTGAGAGCTCCTGTCAGCGCCGGCAGCTGGACAGCTGTGAGCAACAGAGGACAATGTCCGCTGATGAACTCTCGTCCTCCGCCCTGAGGACAACCTGGAAGTGTCCTGATGTCAGACCCGTCTATGGCTGGACAGAGAGTGTCATATGTTGTCTCTGTAACGTACCTTTTCGTCCTGACCCCTTTTCTCTCCTGTCTTTATCCATTTTTCTCTTTTGACGTTAACATCTTTAACGTAACATATTGTCTTTAATGTAACGTATTGTCTTTGCCAGCCTTTACTTCTCTCGTCCAAATGATCTATTTCTAGTCCTCCAATCTTTTTCTGCGGACACAACTTTCGTCCTGAACCCTTTCATCTGCTGTCTTCCTTCTCTTTTGCCTTGACATTATCCTTCCATTTAGCATCTTCTTCATCATCTTTACTCTTTTCCTCTTCTAGTCATCTTTCCAGCGATCTCCTTTCCTTCTCTTTTCATATCCTCTCTCAGTGCTTACCTCTTTTTTTTCGGACCTGTCTGCATTTTCTCATGTTTCCTGTCTTTCTTCGCCCCGCTGCCTGTCCATCACAGTGATGTCGAGGCGATGACATCCAGGAGAAGGATTGTGGTAAAGCAGAGCGGGTTTGGACAGTAGGCTCCTTTATGCCACTGTAATACACAAAGAGAGCCCAGAGAGACCGAGGGGCCCCCCGGCCACACTGTGAGGGATATGAGGTCCAGGGCCCCGGCGTAATACTGCTCCTGTACACACGCACACAGAATACACACGCACGCATGCACGTTTTCCCTGGGAGGATTCAAAACTTGATTCCAATCCAATTTCCCTCTTACATTTAACCCCCGATCTTATTTTTAATGCTAACCCTAATCCTGACCTTAACCCCTTCACCTCTACTCTAAACTTCAGCCATAAAGGGACTCTCGATGATTTGCTTGTGTTTCTGATTTCAACATGACATTATGACTTCGCGTAAACATGGAGGCCACTTTCTGAAGCACACGTGGGTTGGGTTTAGGAAAAGAAGAACTGGGTTGGGTTTAGGAAAACAACAAACGTGAAAAGGAAATATCACACGCGGGACACGGTCCCCGCTCTCCTGGCTAAAAGTCCTGTGTTTGACCCATCCTCCACCCCGACCAACCTCCCTACTCGGATTTTCGCCCTTTCATACTACTCGCTACGGCGTCAATTCACACGCAATCGCAAGGTAATGTAAGTCAATGGAGGCCAAATGGCGTTGATAAACACGCTAAAAAGCGAGCAGTCAGACAGAAACGTTCCCCTTTACTACTTGTTTTACTTCAAAAAGAAAAGAAACCAAAGCTTTCTCATGAATAAGTGTATGATATTTTACAAAAACCTACGCACAACAAAACATATGATATCCTACGAAATGAAGGCGAACGCCAGCCAGTCACATGACAGTTTAGAAAGCAAGTTTAGTGGTCTTCACGGTTAAGTTTAGCCGAGAAAAGGTGACTGTCATGTGGCGACGACTAGTTAAGATTAGAGAAAAAGATTGTGTTTGGAAGGGTGATTCGAGGGTGAAGAAGGGTCATTAACAGATGAAGAGATTCCGGCAATTTGTATCAGAAAGCAGACGGATCTCTTAAAGTGGCGTATGTATAACACGCCAATTCGTATACCGTTTTTGTGTGTTATCAAGACGCATAATTGCTTTTTAGCATGTTTTCGCCGTAGCGAGCAGTAAGGACGGAAGTCTACAGAGGAAGGTTGCTACAGAGGGAGGTTGCTTGGGGTGGTGGATGGGTAAAGCACAGGACTTTCACCTGGGAGAGCCAGGTTTGCATCCTGCATGTGGTGGTTGTCAACTTTTTTTTTTTATTTGGTATTTTTTTTTTTCTAAGCCTTCCCCAGTGTTTCTTTCCTAAACCCGACCGTTTATCGTTTTCTTATGCGTGTGACGTTGCTCACCGTCATGTTTTTGTCGTTTTTTTGTTACTAAAGCCTTTTCCAATGTTCTTTTCCTAAACCCAACCTTTTATTTTTTTATTTTTTTATACGCGTGTGACATGCTTTTGATCTGTCAGACATCGTCCGAAGTTCATATGAGAAAATGGCTTTCTATGGACAACATGATATACACCCAGGCTGAGAGAAAATAGTTTTTTGTGATGGCTGAACATCTGAACAGCTGCTACAGTAACACCAGAAATGTGTTTTTCATATTTCATGAAAACGGAAAACATGGCAATAAATCCTAAATCCTAACACACCGAATGAAAGGGAGACAAACTGTCAAAGATACAGATTTTAGTATCTCCATCATCAATCATATAAATAGAAATTATGTCTTAGATTTTGCTCAAAAAACAACACTGTCTCTACACATTATGTAGAACAAAGAAAGGCTGTCTTTCTGTTTGTTATTTTGCTTAAAACAATCACAAATGATTATGAAGAATGGATGCTGTGATGACAGATTGTCCTTCCTGTTTTTAAGGTAGTAAAGAGAGAGTATATTCAACGTGAGGCGAAACCGCAACATGACCTTAAACTGCGGAGCGTTTAAAGTGATTGAACTCTTTACGTAACAGTGGAGAGGGAAGAATGAAGGTGTGTTCCTGCAGATGAGGAGCTAAGAATGGCTCCTTTCATATGGCTTCTCATTCATCAGGAGGGATGGGAGGATGGAAGGGAGAACGTGGCGGGCCGAGTCAGTGTTTTGGACACGTGAAGCTCTCAGTTTGAAGTTTCTCCCACATGATAGAGATTAGGAGCCCTGAGACCCAACGGTCTTGTGTTTCTCCCTGTCTCCTTCCTCCTCTCTCGCACATGTTTGTCTTGCTAATGACGAGGAAGAGGAGGAGGAGGAGGAGAGGAAGGGAGAAAGAGTACAGGAAGAGAGACGCATGCCGCTCGGCTCCCCTCCGAATATTAGACACGGGAGGTTTGGAGGAAGCCTCATGGCGTCTTGCCGTCTGGGAGGGCTGCGTGACGGACAAGCTACTGTACGTGTGTCGGGCACTGAGGCCTAAAGTTTGGGCCAAGACCCCCAAATGGGCTCATTGTCTTGTTGTTTTAGTCCAAAATTACAAGGAACCTTGCAGATACTCTTACAGTAATTAAAGCTTGAGTTCAGAAAGAGTTTTGGGAAAGTGAGGTGGTTTGTTGAAACCATTCGGGCGGTTTGGGACACAGACAGATGTTGAAAGGGTGTAAAGAATCAGTCTTTTTGGGTGTGGCAGTAGCTCAGTAGGATATCATATGATTTTTGTTGCGTAGGTTTTTGTAAGATATCATACAAACTTATTCATGAGAATTTTGAAATAAAACAATTAGTAAAGGTGAACGTTTCTGTCTGACTGCTCACAAAATGAAATAGCTTGATAGAAATGTTCCGTTTATGGCTGAAGTTTAGAATAGAGGTGAAGGGGTTAAGGTCAGGATTAGGGTTAGCATTAAAAATAAGATTGGAGGTTAAACTGAGTGTTGTGTTTAATGTAAGAGGGAAATTGGATTGGAATCAAGTGTTGAATCCTCCCAGGGAAAACATGCGCGCGTGTGTGCGTATTCTGTGTGCGTGTGTACAGGAGCAGTACTATGCCGGGGCCCTCGGCCTCATATCCTTCACAGCGTGGCCCGGGGGCCGCTCTGTCTCTCTGGGCTCTCTTTGTGTATTACAGTGGGAGTTGGGTTGGGAACCGGAGGGGTTGCTGGTTCAAGTCCCCATATGGACCAAAGTACGGAGTGGAGAGATGCCAGTTCACTTCCTGGGCACTGCCAAGGTGCTTTTGAGCAAGGCACCAAACTCCCCTGGCTGTAGATAGGTGGGCCAACGCATGATGCAAGTAATGATTGCCAAGTGCAAGTAATTAGGTTGTTTTTTTGTCTTTTGTTGGCTCACTTTTACTCACAACATGCTAACCGGCAACATAGGATTCCATTCACTACGCTAAGCTAACTAGCGGAGGCGCTGCCCGTGTTGCACCGGACTAAAACAATGCATGCACAAAAAATTGCGTTGGCCCACCTATCTACAGCTAGGGGAGACCGTGATAAGCCCTGTTTCAACAAACGGTGGCGTTTCCCTTTAAGGTTGTGATACAAAACTAGTTAAGTTTACACAAATCATTTACTCAGGGTTAGGAAAACAATAGGAATGCAATAAAAACACTGATCTATGCTGGTGCAGCATTTGCGCTCAAAGATGGCGGCAGTTAAAGTTGCTCACGCATCAGTTTTGTTGCCGAGTTCATCTCAGGTCATTCAATTCCATTAAATTCAATTTTATTCATAGTATCAAATCATACCAAGAGTTATCTCGAGACACTTTACAGATAGAGTAGGTCTAGACCACACACTATATTTTACAAAGCCCCAACAATTCAACAATAAGGTCATTCATATCGGCCTGGTGCTCTTAAGGAAGAGGTGGAGGGAGCTCTTAGTTTGCTCTTTATGGGATTACAAACTTTATATAAACACTGTCATGTCGATAGAAGGAAATCTGTGACTTCTACTGATAATCTTAGCCCCTGTGTCTCACTAATCACTCCGAAAAGAAGAGAGGATTTCCTCACATACTGTCTTATGCTGAGAATGAGAAGCATGCGCCGGATGAAAAGAGAATTCAATTTTGGGGTTTTACTGTCGAGCAACATGGCCGCGTGGGAGGTCCCGTCATGCTTGTGTGATTATCTCCTGCTTCACTTGTTTGGAACAAAAGAAGCACACAAACATTGTTACTCTTAACTAAACTCCCCCAAAAGATCAAACAGTACAGTGGGAACAAAGTGTGGAACAAAGACGGGTGGTGTCGGATTTGTTGGCTTGTAGAGTTTCGCTGCTACCAGACACTTTAATAATTGGATTAACAGAAGAAGGAGGAGGGCTTTAAGGCGCAAAATGGACGTGAGCCAAAGGATTTCTGTCATCACTGTGCTCCGCGGTCCTCGGTTTAATAAATGTGTACAGGAGAAGATCACAGGCAGCACAAAACAGAATACAATGAACCTCCTTGTTCCTGACACAAAGCCCTAGCAGCTCAGGCCTGGGAAAGATTTTGGTTTATCAGTTTCCTGATCTGATGATGAACAACTGAAATATACCGTATATTGGGCCTCATGCAACAGCGTTTTCAAAATTCTTATCCTAAACTTATACTACTTTGTTGAGTGAGGTTTGCTCGTATCGGATTCTCGTTCGGATTCTCTCTTCACTTCACAAACTTCGCAGAAAATCTTTTTCTTTTAACAGTTCTTACGTCACTCAGCAAAGTTTGCATGGTAAAGTATCCTAAAGGGATCCTCCGGGAGAAACTCGTGCTGCTGTTTCACCGCTAAACACACATAACAGTTACAGAGGCTGTACACACACACACACACACACACACACACACACACACACACACACACACACACACACACACACACACACACACACACACACACACACACACACACACACACACACACACACACAATCTTTTCACAGAATATTGAGTTGACCGCTGTTTCTCAGAGGATAAAATGGTGGGGGGGTGGTGATGGCGCACTGGATATGACACATACCTTTGGTGTGGGAGACCAGGGTTTGATTCCCACTCGGATACATCAACCAATGTGTCCCTGAGCAAGACACTTAACCTCTAGTTGCTCCAGAGGTGTGCAACCTCTGACATATATAGCAATTATAAGTCACTTTGGATAAAATGGGAAGCTGCTGCTTTCTCTCACAGCACTCAGCCTTCAGCTCGCGTGTCCATTCTTCAGAAACAACATCCTTGATCACACTATAGCTCTCTGGAACTCTTTATAGGGTTTATCAAATGTCTGTAGCGGAGCGCTTCCAGGACTCAAAAAGTTAGCTTGAGGTGCTCTTTGGATGGGATAATCATAATGTAGAAACCAATAAGGAAACTCCAAGGCACTTTATTTATGGCTTGATCATCATAAAACTTAAAGTACTCCGATGTGTTTCGGCATACAAGCCTTCTTCAGGGAGTCAATCTTTATAGGGTTTATTGGAGCAGAGATGGAACAAGCGGGAAGCTCGAGGATTTTGGATGCAGACGATTTTCATAATGTTGGAGGCTCTGGGCCTAATCTCCCGCTCCAACCCGCTCCAATTTCGCTCCAGTGTAGTTCACACCATTAGTTTGAAGGTTGCCCGAGCCCATCTCTGTATCCGAGTTCTTGGCGTGAAGGGAGGATGGGCGCCATTCGTCTGATAAATAAAACAACACAGCTTTATTTCTTTTATTTGTAGCGAGTGGTGAGGGATTCGAGCAGTAGCGGAGTGAAGTCTTAGTTGAGCTCGGAGTAGTCTGGCTCAACAAAGTACATTTCGGCGTGGCTCACACGACGGATGTCAGGCTTTGCTTTCTCCAAAACAAGTTCCTTCCCAGGAATATTTTGCAGAGCCACAGTCGCTGAGTCTGGGCCTTTCTCCACAGCGCGTGGAGATGGAGTAGATCTGGCAACGCGAGACTAAGACACGGAGCGATATTGAGTGGAGGAGCGATCAGCTCTACTTTGAACACATGCTCGGATTTTTCCTGATGCAAATTCAAAATATGCACAAAAAGGAACACAGTTCTGTTTGTTTTTATTTTAATTGTGTAACATAAAGGGACTACAACTGAATTTCATTGTGCAACCCTATCCGTGACAATAAATAAACCTTGATATTCCGGTAGTTCAGAATGGGGCAAAAGTTGCACACAGTTCATTGACACGAGACCAGCGTTCATCCAAAAACCGTTTCTTGCTTCAAATCAGACTTTTTGCTCAGGACTCAATGAGCTAACTCTGCATGAAGAGGTGGAAGTTGGCTCTGGTGAACTCCTGGTGGATGGTCTCTAACAGGCTGTCGTCGTGCTCGTCCCCCTCCATCCCTCCCTCTCTTTTCCCTCCTCCTGACGCCCCCCGGATGGACGCCGGCGGCGGCTGGAGCTCGGGGGTGTAGGTGAAGCTGAAGGCCGTGCGATAGATCAGGCCGTCCGATCGGATGAGACACAGAGGGACGGTGATGACGCGCCGCAGACAGCGCCAGCCGTCGCTGAACGCGGAGACGTCGGGGACGACGCAGAGCAGAGATTTGGGAGACCTGGGAGGAAAAAAACAAGATGTAATAAAAATGTGGTGGTGCTGGGTCGACCAGGAAAACAGATCCTTCAGTTTCAACCGGACAACGTAAATGTTACAATGGCAGCCATCAGCATCCTACAGTTGAAGTATTTCTTATTTTTCACTTCAGTGCCATGGATGTATAACAAGACCTGGATACAGTGATCGAGCTGGAGCCCTGGTCATTCCTATGAGTGTTGCTTAGTGGCGTTTGAAGCCATCATGGAGCCAAAAATGACCCGAAAAATCACAGCTGCTTCCGCACTATGCAGCCCATAAAGCAGGCGCACTATAGACCTCTACCATCCATTCATTATTTAACTGTGTGGCTCTTCTAGACTTTCCAAATGTTATTTGAGCGAATGGATCAAAGTCTGATAGTGAGACTAGTTATTTCGCGGGGGTTGTGACGTTATTACACACGTCTCTTTCTCCATGTAAGTCTATGTAAAAAAACTCTCTCTGAGCCAGAGGGCATCACATGACGTGCCGGGAGGTGTAATTCAACTGTTTTGGCCGCTATGTTCAATTTGCCTCAAAGCCCGGCGCACTTCCTGTGGGCCTGACTCAACACACTCACTGGCTGTTCCAGGGGTGAAACTGGTGGTTTCGACTTTAAAGACCAGAGGAAACGGTTAAACAAAAATGTTCTGAATCAAGTAAGTACAGTTATGAAAACTACGCTGATCAATATATTTCATAGAATCATCACCTGACTGCAGCGCTAGAGAGCTTTATGTCTTTCATTTCATTGTTTTGGTTGACTCCCACCGCTCTCATCAGGTAAATGTTTTCAGCTGATACATCCACCGTTCACTACCAGCTCAGCAGCAAAAATACGTTTTTTTTGTTTATTTTAACCCTTGTGTTGTCCTCCTGGGTGTTTTTGTCGCTTATTTCAACATTTTTGCCATTAACATTAATAAGTATATTCACCACTAGACCTAGTTATTTGCATTAGTTTTACACTTATTTTTTGGAATTCATGGTCAATGAACCTCATTTTTATGAAATTTTCTAACTTTTGTGTTAGAAAAAAGCTGAAATTATGATGATGATTTTGACTAATGGTTAAGATCAGAGGAATGAAGGTAATGGATAATCACAGATCTGTCAAAGTTTAGTCAGGATAACGATATAAAATTGAATACAACACCCAAAATTCTATAAAAATAGAGATCTGATCCTTAATTTCCTTTGTGAAAAGCGTCTTATGGAAACATCCATGTTATTTTGGGTCAATTTAGGTTAAAAGTACCCCAAATTTATGATATAGAAACTTTGAAATCGGGTCAGATTTGACACGAGGACAATATGAGGGTTACACAAACGGACGAGACAATGTTTAACAATGTGGACATCAGAACTTAAGATGAGACTGGTGGGGGATGAGTAGGTCAAAAGTTGCAGGAAACTCCCACACACTGTGTAAGTCTAGTACAAAAAAAGGTTGCCAGCTATTCTCTCTAATGCTCTTTATATATATATATATGTGTATATGTATTTCAAAAAACCGACACTACACCTCTGGCTCGCATGGCAGCGGGGGATCGTGTTCCTAATTGGCTGCAGCTCTTCGTACAAACAGCACATTGTGGATGACTGTGTTAAATAAATACGGCTTTCCTCTACGCTGCCGAGCCGCTGCTGACGGGAGGGATATTTGCAGAAGCTGGTGGGCGAGCCGCTCCTAGCCAGAGACCCTGACTTACGATGCCTCAGCACTTTAGGTGTGGGGTCTGAGGTGGACTCTGACGTCAGAGAGGTCGTTTTGATCCGGGATGCGTCATAAGAGACGCCTGAATGTCAAGGTGCTAACTTACTGACCCCCCCCAGCACAAGAGTTAGAGAGAGGATTGTTCCCTGGAAGCCGAGCCGAGTTTCTCTCGGTGACTTTTGAATATAACATAAGCCCCTTTATGCTTCTCAGGTCAAGGCTTGGCTCCTGACTCTTAAACGGATGAATGCAGGTAAGTTCAGTAGGAAAGTTCAGTAAGTTGAATGTCATAACTGTCGAGAATATTTTTAGTCAAACTTGTTTGGGAAAACTGCCCACCTTCTTTCCCCAACAATGTCCAGAGTCCCGAACAAATGAGGAGATTCATGCTGCGTTCCAGGCAACCTTTCACAACCTTTTACCCGTGAAAGTACCCTGGAACAAACAAGTAACCCCCGGAACAAACAAAGATGGTTTTACTCCCATTACAGTTTTTGAACACACACACAGAAACAACAATGGTTTTGATGCTATACAGTTACAGTTTTAATGGTGAGAAATAGAAATAGACATAAATAGGTCAACACACAATTCCACACATTGTAATCAAAACAATACACATACGATTGTGTACTACTACAGGTTATGTTTATTAAATGAAGCCCAAAAAATGTCAGACTAGAAATTGCTAGTATAAGATTAATGGTGGCCGCTAGCTAAATAGAAATTTGTCGACATTGCCTGGAATACCAAGTCAAGTCGTGACTTGAAGTAATTCCAGGCTAAAGATAGTGTCTGGAATCAAAATAATAAAACTCTTTGAAAGAGAATAAAGACGCTGAAACATTTGAATCGTCATTGGTTTTTATGTTTATTAAATGAAGCCCAAAAAAAATGGATGGAAGACTAGAAATTGCTAGTGGACTATAAGACTGGAAATGAGTGTGAAAGCTAGCTTTTTACAGATGGCTATAGTTGGGATTAAACAAACAAGATAGAATGTGTCAGAGAACTTGCAGAAAGACAGATTTTACAACGTTTGGATAGCTGTTTCCCTGTTAGCAGTCTTTGTGCTAAGCTAAGCAGCTTTCCCTTTCCGAATGAGTGGATACATTTTTGACATATTGTTACATTTCGTGAGTTATACATCAACCTTACTGGCGAGGTCATCCCTAACTGAAAGCCAGACATATTTTCCTAAAACGACAGACCTCTGCTGGACGACATGCTGCAGGTCTGTTGTTCTTTATTGAAATTCCTCAACAAACAAAATAACTGCTTTCAAATTCTGGGTCAAATGAAATATAATTTGGGTTCAACCTGCTTGGTAACATAATATTTGGTGTGGAAGTGCTACTTAATTTGTCATAAAACGAACGTTTATGAGCAGCCTGCTTCACAGACGTGAGCGCTCTCACTTAAAAAAAGACGAAAACTTTAATTTGCCCTCCGTGCTGCTCCGCTCTACACCTGGAGCCTCTGTTGTAAAGCAGCATGAGAGCAAACAGTCATAAATAAAAGAAGTGGGGCCCCCAAACTGATTGTGAAAGCAAAAATCCACCTACACAGAAGCTACTCACGCAGTCGCTGTCATACACAGGTAAAAAAACAGCGAATTCCATTCTCAAATTCAACACTTTAAAGTTTATTCCTTTAAAGTCTATATTCACTACACAGCAAGAAAACTCACTTGTACTTAAGGAGGATATTAAACGCAGGACTTTTACTCATCATGGAGTATTATTTACATGACTTCCTTAAAGAATCCGAGTACTTCTTCTTCCATGACTGTAGGTAAAAACTCAAACAGACAAAAAAGAATGCATATAATGTTTCACAAGTTTTTTTTTTAACAACTACAGGTTTTTGTTCATCAAAAGAATAATCATCTTCTGTCAGATCTGGAGCGAGACGTGTTAAATAGTCGGACACAAAGTGTTTTCCCAGCAAAGTATTTTCCACCAGCTATAAAAAGCAACCAGACAACAGACGACCAATAAAAGTATAATGACAACTGTTGGCCCGAGTGTCTGCAGGTAATACTGCACTTGCACGCTTGTTAATAGACCGGTTTAGATTTCTTTGGCTCATGTTTGCTTTCTGGGGGATTTTTTTCAGAAGAAGTCGTGTTTACCGAAACCAGAAACACACATACAGTTCCCAAATGAATCCTATCAGGGTCTGCTTGATGATTGACGAGCTTTATATCTGTTGCT
Source organism: Perca flavescens (assembly GCF_004354835.1). Taxonomy (NCBI): domain Eukaryota; kingdom Metazoa; phylum Chordata; class Actinopteri; order Perciformes; family Percidae; genus Perca; species Perca flavescens. Next base: position 4,152,019 of record NC_041334.1, read on the forward strand.
GTACGTCACATAAAAGCTCCGTTAGCTCCGTATGAACCTGGCTGTGTCTCATTCCGCATACTTCCGTCAGAACACTGCTAATGTGCACTGACCTCTTACTGCCGTAGTGCCCACTTTCGATGGTTAGTATTGTCCCAAAAGGAACACTTATGTTAAAACATTTACCGGAAATGAAAAACGCGACGAACGCAACACACATGAACGGGATTTTCCAGCCCGCCCAAAATGTATTCAAATGAGTAGCGGTCGCTCGGCTCGCTGGCTCTCAAAATCTGACGAAAATCTTTTAAACTGACCTTTGTCGATCAAAAAAACAGGCAGATTCAGCAACTGTATGGCCTATTTCTCGCTTAAAGTGTTTTCAGAAACACGTTTCGGTGAACTATTTTCGTAAAATACGAGATCGTATTCCGAACGAGCCGCCATTATGGTCGGTTTTGAAATTCGGGAGCAGCCAGACCCACGTGACGCGTTCGTCCAATCAGCTGTCGGTCGAGGGCGTGGAGCGTGCAATATAAACTTGCCCACGTCCCTGGTCCCTCCCCTTCCGCTTTGTAGTCAAGATGGCGCCCGTTTAGTGCGAGTAGTGTCCATCGTTCCACGCTGAACTTCTTGAATGTTTTTAGAGGGTCATCCGGGTACTTTCACTACACTGACTTTTTGCGTTATCTACACTATATACTTAAAACTAAGTGTTTGAAGTGTGCAAGTAGGCGGTTTGAGACACAGCCCCTGTCTCCCCCTCATCACGTCTAGGATTCTTCTGGGATTCCACTTTAACAGCCAACGTGACTCTGGTAATGTTTTGTTGAAAGCTGTGTTAAATCTTTGTTACATGTCACTTGCACACGCTCAAATTGGGGTGCTCCTGAGTTATTGTCACTTCTTAACCATCTGCTCAACTTAATAAATCTCCTCTCACACTCTGTCTTCCTGTCTCCTGTTAACTCACTTGAACATTGTCTCAGCCTCGCTGTTTCCGAACCACACTTTAAGATGAGGGCTGAGGTTGTCTCCCTGGATCTCCAACATGGCAACGTGTCCTCCACCATTCACCTGCAGGAATACACACACACACACACACGCACACGCACACGCACACACACACACACACACACACACACACGTTTTGCTTTCCAACTGCTCACATTACCACATGGTGATGAAGTACCTTTGATTAAACAAACAAAGGTAATGATGGTGACAGATTATCTACTGGATGTCAGTCTTTGCTAGGGTTGGGTACCGTTTGGATTTTTACGATTCCGATGCCGAACCGGTACTTTTAAAACGATTCCGGTTCCTAACCGATTCATTAACTGATTGTTGAAAAACTGAAAAATGACATAAAAGAAAGGCTCTTTTATTGAGTTTTTTTAAAATTGAAAATTATTTAAATTTAACAATACATTCACGTTTTACAGTACTAAAATATGTTGCACTATTAAATACGTTAGCCGGTAAGGGACATACAGGATATACTGCTCCGCCTTTCGCGCTTTCACTGTCACGTGATAAACTCCCAGGTGCTGCTAATGCTGCTAATCGTAGCTTCCCCGGCCCCGGCAAGTTTGAAGAAGGAAACATGGAGGACCACATGTATTCAAAATCCAAATTTTAGGAACAGGAGTCTTCGTCTTCTTCGGCCAGAAAAATAAAATGAATATTGAAAAGAGCAGAAAAAAGCGTGAAGGCTACCGTAGCTGTAATACGTACTGTGAACTGCGTGGCGAGAGAGTTGATTGCGATATATGATCTCAACGCTAGATGGGAGAAATTCACACACATTGGACCTTTAAATGTTATGTACATTGTAAGAATGACTTTGGCCCACAACAATGATAAACAAAAAGAAAAAGAAATATCCGTTATTTACTTCCACATTATTTTTGTAATATAGCCACTGGAGAGGGGTTGCAGGTCTAAGTCCTGGCACCTGCCCAACTCACCTCTAACCCGGTCAGAACAGGAAAAGGAGTAACTGGTGTCTGGATGCAGGCGGGACCCTGATTAAAGGTGAATTCCACCGCTTCCACTCCGATGATGGTCCAGCAGGACCCATCGTTCAGCACCACTCTGCCCGAGTCTCTGCCGCTGGACGGGGCCTGGAGGGAAGGGAAGGAAAGGAAGAAACGGAGGGAGGAAGAGAGGGAAGGGAAGACAAAAAAGGAAGGAGTGGAGAGATAAGGGAAAGTAAGGATGGAAGATTTGTTTGGAGAGGAAAAACTGAAAAGATAAGAGCGAGAGAGGGCAGAGGGAGACAGAGAAGGAGGGAGTGAAGATAAAGAGGGGGGCGAGTGAGGGAGGGTGACCTGGTGCTGTATGATGGCGTCGTTGGATAAACACAGGTAGGAGTGTGGGTCGTCTCGGAACTGGAAGGCGCACTTGTGGAGCTGAGAGACCGGCTCGTCCACGTCCAAGATGGCGTGCTGCTTGTTGACCTTACGGATCACCTGCAGACGCGAACCAGACCAGATCAATAATCTCACTTGACAAACATGATTAAATCAACAGAGATCTGGGTAACGGAGTTTACAAAGAATCATGCAAAAAGCACCACTTTAGATCTTGTGTTTACCAGCGATGTGCTCAGACATTTCTTGGAGATTAGTCAATAACTGCATTGACAAAGCATAAAAAAATGACCCTCTGAGAAACGAGAGAGAGCGAGAGAGACACAGGTTACAGAGATACAGGTTTAGTGGCTCAACGGTGAAGTAGGGGATTTGATTCGCGGGGGTATTTTGGCGACTTAATTAACCCGACCCAGGGTGAGTCTGATGAAAACTGATATTCGTGTCGTCCGCTGTCCATTTCCTAAGGTTCTGAAATGCTAAATTTTTTTGACTACTCTTTTATTTTTTTTTAAAGGGCGTGCACCCGTGAGCACCCACGGAGGAAAACATAAATCAGCACCTATGGTCTGCACATCGCTGGAGGTTTCACGCCAAATCACTTCTGGTATCTCCAGACCTTGAGCCCAGATCCTAAGTATTAACTCATTCAAACACACCCTTTACTGCACCGCACGCAGGATATCTAAACCTCTATATGAAGTAGCATATAAGTCTTTTCACCACTGCTGACGCAGCAATGCGTGCAGCGAAAAAAGGCCTCGACCTCAAAAACACACGGAGGTGTAGCGTGCAGCCGAGGAGCTTGTTATGACAGCAGGTGAGGAGGAGAAGGAGTCAGCGGATTGCGAAGGCTTCTGCTAAGCGGTCTAAGTTTAACTTAAAGTGGAGGTCACGCTCAGCAATAACAACGTTTTTGGGGATTAGCGGGTTATGTAACAGCTGCACAGGCACACATCTGTAAGACATAGAGGGTCAGAGTGGTGATTGGTCCTTAACGCTGTGTATAATCAGACCAGAAAGCTTCACTCTCTTTCTCTCTTGGTATGGGGCTCCTCTTTGATGACACAGCTACTTTTATTACTTTTTGGAAGAAGGATCGACCCCACCCTGCACCATCGTAGCACTACACAAGCGGTTCTCAAACTTTTTTTTATAATGTACCCCTTTATGAATTGTTTCTTTAAGCCATACCCCCTGACCAGCAAGAATCAGTTTTGGTAGAAAAAAAAGTCTATATAAAGAGGAACAGTACAGCGCTGTCAGCGACAGATTTACTAAACAACAGCCTTGTAACTGAAAGAAGGAAGGAAGGAAGTAAGGCATGAATAGGTCGAAAGTAGTATCAAAAACCTCAAAAACAGTGACATAACTTCGAAAAAAAGGAAGAAAAAAGTAGAAGGAAGTTTAGGCAAGAATAAATCCAAAGAAGGTGACACAAATGGGTAACACTTTACTTGAAGGTATCGACATAATCATGACATGACACTGTCATGAACGTGTCATAAACGTTATAAACAAGTCATAAACGTGTAAAAAAAAGTGTCATTCGGTTTTTGTCGTGACAAGTTGACATTGTTTGGGTTGTCTTGATTATGACAACTTGAGATTAATCAAAGTGACATAACCAGAAGATGCATTTGTCATGACAACTTGACAATACATTTCTTTGGAATGTCCTTATTAAGACAATTAAAGAGGATGACATTATGTCAAGTTGTCATGACAAATACATCTTCTGGTAATGGCATCCTGGTTAATGTCAACTTGTCATGACAAAGACATCCCAAACAAATTTAATGTCAACTTGTCATAACCAAGACAACTTCTGGTTATGTCACTTTGATTAATGTCAAGTTGTTATAATCAAGACAACTCAAACAGTGTCAACTTGTTATGACAAAAAACGAATGACATTTAATGACAGAAGTCATAAACATTTATGACACATTCATGACAGTGTCATGTCAAGATTATGTCGACACCTTCAGGTAAAGTGTTACTGACAAATGTCACATTTTTGGTAGGAAAAAAAAAGTCTAAATAAAGCGGAACAATGTTCTGGACAACAGCCTTGTAACTATGAAACATTTAGTTAAACACCTCACGTAGCCCCTGCAGTCCTCCAAAGTACCCCTACGGGTACACGTACCCCCATTTGAGAAACACTGCACTACACAGACAGGATTTCTCTTCAAAAAAGGACTAAAACCTGACGCAGATTCGTCCTAAACAATCGCCCCCTTGTCCCGATGGTCTGAGAGCTCAACAGAATCAAAATGAAAACAACAGATACAGAAATGTGCCGCAAGTGCTACACGGGAAACTAAAAAGTTATGCACACGCTTGTTGTGGCCATGGTTTGTGGTTTCTGATGTTATTAAAGTCAGATATGAATCTGTCAGTGCTGCTAATTCATTTCAACATTTTGGTCCTATATTATTGCAGATATCTTGTTGTAATTGTGTATATTTTGTCAGATTATCTGAATTGACAATCTAGTAATAAGTAGTTTAGTGTCCCCTGGAAACATTTGGGCTGTGTGGTGCATCTTGCAGCAAGTTTCTAGCCTGACGTTGTCATAGATACTCAGATTCTAGTCAGAATATGAATCTGATACTGCCCCATTGGGCTGGGATTATGGGGCATGTTTCAACCCAACCAGGAAAGAAAATGCCTCTGCACTTAATTGGATAGACCCACAACCAATCAGAGCAACGGAGGATGTGACGGCTGGCATCCAGGCTGAGCAACCATCGGGGCCAGCTGATAAATTGAATTTTTGCCAAATCCCATAAGGATAGCAAAAACATCTTTCTGATCGACATATGCCTTGATCGCGGTTCTGTTCCTCTTTTAAAACGAATGCGCTGTCAATATCTTCTATAACAGAACCAATGGCAGCCAACTTTGTTGTAAACAAATTCATCCCAAGCGCTCTTGGTGACGTGGTTGATGACGTTACTGTTGATCATCTGTCCATCATCATATAAAGCCCGCCCTGACAATTTGATTGGTCCCGAACAGCTCTGGTTCAAGCATAGTTGCTCCACAACGGATCAAGTCCAGACCCAAGTTCCCGACCTCAAGTTTTGTGGGCGGGGCTAAGTTCGGCAGGCATCCAGGCTAGCACGTTTCTGTACTTGTCTCTGTTTTCTGTATTAGCAACGAGGGTTGGGTATCGTTTGGCTTTTTTCCCAAAACGATACTTTATGGTGCCTATGCTGATACTTAAAAAAAAAGAAGAACAGCACAAAACAGGATAGTTGGATAACAGTGAGGACAGTTCATCTTTGCCAGGTCATTTTATATCTATAATTATCTTTTGCAAGTAGATGCAAGATTTGCAAAAAATGCTCTTTAATCCTTTAAATAAGGTTATGTTATCTCATGGTCTCATAGAATCCGGAGTAAACTACTGTGCATGTGTGTGTGTGTGTGTGTGTGTGTGTGTGTGTGTGTGTGTATTACCATGAGTGGCAGAGCGACTCCAGACTCAGTGCACACTAACTGGACCACACGGCCGTAACAGATGAAGCCCTCGCTCGGCACAAAGTCCCTTCGGTCAGCATGCTGCTCCTGCACTAAACACACACACACACACACACACACACACACACACACACACACACACACACACACACACACACACACACACACACACACACACACACACACACACACACACAAAGCTTTTCCCTTTAAAAAAGTTTTTCCTACTTTGGCCTACTTTTCTACCAACAGAAGTGTGTGTGTATGTGTGTGTGTGTGTAGTAGAGAGGAGAGCGTGCAGACGGATGAATGAATGAGGTTTGGGTTTCTGGTGGTGGGAGGTCCGTGCACACCGGGCACTGTGTTAAATAAATAACCTCTCAGATCTTCAGACTTTTCCAGACGCGTTTGGGGGAATCGTTGCTCGCACACTGACTGTATTTATTCCGGCTGGCCGGGTGGCGAGAGACACCGTCTAGTGACTGGAAGGTAACGCGTTTACTGTTCATCCCTGTTTCAGTGTCTTCGTCAAAGGATCTGTACTGTTGACTCCACAGATGTATATACTGTATATATTTGAGAAAAATGAAGAAACTAAGATGTTTTATGAAAGGAGTGGCTCCTGAAAAAAACACAAAAACCCAAAAATGTCTGAAATTGTCTCGTTTGCATCCACCCATCTATTCATTTTCTTGGCAGCTAATTTGTTTCAGGGAAGTGAAGATCTGCAGTCTTTCCCAGTATGCACTGGGTAAGATGTGAGGTACACGCTGGTACACACAGGTCACCTGTCCATGACAGGGTTTATAATAAATTATTGTAAAAATTGACATAGAGACAGTAAATAAAGATCTTTCATGGTTTTAGAAATTCACTTTCAGTTGGATAGGTACATTGCTTATTATTTAGTTCCTTTGCTTCATATAATGTATCATTTTGTTTTTGATGCATAACAAAATCCAATAAAAAGTTGGCTTGGGGACGTCGGGGTGGACGGATGGGTCAAAAAAGTGTTTACTGCCACAGAAGAAGAATGAATCTTGTTCCTGATCGCGTCTCACTACCCAAAGTTATGTGTGAGAGGCACAGAGTGGAGCTACAGTCAGCCAGTGTTCTGCTTTTTATACTCGCCGCTGTTACAACTGTGCGGGGGGGGTCGACATACGTAACAGACGCAGAGTCTTGCCTGTTACGTCACCGTCAGGGGGGGTGGCCAGAGAGTTTGGCTGAACTGAACAAACAAGCTGCCAATTTTAAGCCGAAGAAGCTTATTTTTCACGCGCAATATGTGTATTGTTGGAAAAATGTTCTGCATTAACATCGTATGCCAACACCACTGTGTGATTATGTGCACAGCACAAAAAATAAGAATGTAGCGTGGTACGTAAAAACTAAAGGGAATTTATGGAGAGACTGATCACACAATGACCTTTACAGTGTGGCATAAGTCACACACACACACACACACACACACACACACACACACACACACACACACACACACACACACACACACATACCCAGGGTGATGGTGAAGGCGGTCCACTGTCTGGCGCTGGCTATAAAAGCTCCTCTGTCCACTGAGAGGTAACGAGTGCTGACCGTCTGCGAGCGTAAACGGTTGAACAAAGCTACTCTGGAGCACGATGAGATACACACTGGAAAAAACACACACACACACACACACACACACACACACAGTATGACAAAGTCCCCTTTCTTGACTGCAGGAATGTGCATTTTATTGGTTGATGCCTCATTTGCAACCTGTTGGACACACACGCACACCTTTTGTCTTTCTAGACTTGTGAGGACACTCATTGACAAAATGCATTCCTGTGCCCCTGACCCTAACCATCGTAACTACAGTAAATGCCTGAATGCCTAACCCCAGATCACCTGGGTTACATACGAGCTAAACTATCCATTACTTTACGTCGGTATAAGTACAAACAGGGAATGACAACCTGAATTTAAACCATTTAAAACCAAGTCTGAACCCTCAAATGGCACTTGAGGGTCGAAGATCCGTCCCAAAGTGAGGACCGGCCACAACGTCCCCCCAAAAAAAGATCTCAAACTCAAATTGGTCCTGACACTTAACGAATCAATCACTCAGTCAATTCTGAGACCAGTGTCTGAGTTTGTTCACAGAAGTAAAATAGAGACTGAGCACCAGAATCATGTGACAATGTATCATGAATCGCTTAAAAATCAATGTGCAAAGATTTCAACCGGTTGAGATAAAGATTTAATGTGAGATTTGTTTAAAAAAATCAAATTATTACATTTTTGTTATTTAAGATCAATTTGAGTTGCACTTTTGATTAGAGGACACATCTGTTTTTATAAATAAAGGAATATTTTTCAGCTCATTCTGTTAAGAAAATCCTGAAAAATAAACGTATCGTCAGCTTGAAATCGTGAAAAGAAACGTATCGTTACATCCCTAATATTAATGTGACCCTAAAAAGGCATCTCTCGAATAATAAAATCAATTTGCTTGATAAATGATAAAAAACAAAAAAAAAGAAACGTGACTCACGGTCGGCGTTCTTCATGGACTGTCTCTTCTGGGAGGGTTTGGAGATGACTTTGATCATCCGGCTCTGGAACGAACCCACTTCCTGTCTGTTGCCCAAGAAGAGTCGCAGCAACAGGCAGAAGTGTTTCCTCTTGTCCTGGTCAGAGATGAACAGGGACTTGGCACAGGCAAACATCTGAAGCAGAAAGACGGAGAGAGAGAGATGGAGAGAGAGAGAGAGAGAGAGAGAGAGAGAGAGAGAGAGAGAGAGAGAGAGAGAGAGATGGAGAGCAGGATGTGTCTGGAAAACTTCTAACCAAAACTGTGTTAATAAAACACAGAGGAGATTCAAGTCTTCTTCAATACAGCAGGATGCTCATTTTGTAAATGATGGTCCCATTCATTTTAAAATAGACGATAAAGCAGGGGATGCTTTAGGACCTGTCAGTCAGGACAGAGGCTCAGCAATGCTAACCATGCTAACACTGTGGACGGGAGCGTGCCTATGTTCCCACATTTCTAAGAATTTCTTTTTTTACTGAAAATTAGGCCCTATGTTCCCACAACACCTATGTTCCTACAGTTCCCACATTTCTAAGATTTGTTTTCCAAAATTAGGCCCTATGTTCCCACATTTCCTTTTTCATAAATTTATATCAGATTTGATACCCCTTTTCCCAATTTGTTAGCCAATTACACCCAAGCTATTATCCAGTAGCAATGGACTACAGATGGAATGTAACCCTAACCCTAACTTAGGGCCTAATTTCAAGAGAAATCTTAGAAATGTGGGAACATAGGGCTGTGGGCAAATGTTTTTTGGGGACTTTTCCCTTTATTAGACAGTGGATAGATATGAACGGGGGAGAGAGATGGGGGATGACACGCAGCAAAGGGCAGCAGGTCGAATTCGAACCCTGCGCTGCGAAAATTTTGTATATTTGCCTAATTTTCAGTGAAAGAAAAAATTCTTAGAAATGTGGGAACATAGGGCTTGTGGGACCATTGGGCTGTGGGAACATAGGACTGACCCCCACAAAACCAATGGGTGACATCAATAAATATTTTTACAGTCTATGGGAAATATATAACTGAGAATAAATCAGTAAATAAGGAAGAGGCCAGTGAACACACACACACACACACACACACACACACACACACACACACACACACACACACACACACACACAGTTGGTTTACAGCAGCGTAGTTTACTGTCAGACAGAGTGTCAACAGCAGACTGTAATAAAAGAGGCGATTGTCCCGTCTGGGTAAACAGACTGAAACAGACACAACAGACTGCAGCTCTGAGGTCAGCAGCAGTTTAGGATCTTCTTCCACAAACTGAATATAAAGATGGACGACGTCTCCACCCCCCCGCTGTACAAACGTGAAGCCAGAATCTCACAGTTACATCGCTGCCATTTTGTAAATGATGAGAATTGAAGGGTTCCATAATGGATGCCTCTTGACGAATATACCAGATCTTTTGGCCTAATACGATCTCCAACAATGAACTGTACAAAAGAAACGGGAAGCCGGAGCATCACCAAGGAGATTACGCACAGAGGCCTGAGACGGCTAGGACGATGTGTTGAGGAGGGAGCAGGACCGCATCCCAAAAGTCGGCTTAAGATGGACACCACCTGGCCCAAAACCACCTGGCGCAGAACTGTAACACAAGAGCTGGAACAGATGAACCTGTCATGGGGAGAGGCCCAACATGCTGCCAAGGGACCCAGTGCAATGGAGAGTGCTCATTGAAGCCTTATGTCCCATAGGGGATGAAGAGGAGTAATGTAATCGTTTTGGTGCCAGAGTCTGCTTCAGTAGCGATCGAGCAGTGGAGCCGCGGTATCAAAGCCCAGCTGACGTTTCAGCGTGTTTTCATAGCCTCAAATAACTAATAAAAACCAAACAGATCAGAAAAATTAAGACTTGAACAAACATAAGCGTGAGCAGAACTACCTCAAATGACAGAGCACATAATGTGTTGACATTATAAAGCTATACATTCTGCAAAAAGGAGGACTGTGGATTCAAGAGAGGAATTCAAGGGGTAATTGAGCCGGGACAAAGGCCAGTTTAAACTTCCAGAAAATTGGTGTCTCTCCGTCATTAAAAGGGATTTGACAGACGGGCTGGAGACTGAAACAGTCAAACACACAGCAGACAGGTATGCACATGGCATTACATCAGACAAACACACACACACACACACACACACACACACACACACACACACGCAGCTCTCACCCTGGAGTTTGGCTGCTCATCGAAGACCAGTTTGAATGTGTCGGCCTGAGACTGACTGGAGCTGTCCAGACACATGTAACCACACACTCGATACACAGAGTCGCCACAGCCAGCCGCTGGAGGGAGACGACAGGAAGAGAGAGGAGAGAGAAAATAACAATGGAGGGATGAAAAGGGGAGAAAGACAAGGGAGGAACAGAGGGAGGCTACATCACATCACTCCTATCCTAGCTTCACTTCTGGAACTGGCTCCCTGTCTGTTTTAGAATTGATTTTAAAATTTGACTGATTACTTCTAAAGCTCGTCAGGGTCTAGCCCCCAACTATAAATGCTGACTGTTCGCAGCTTTAGATCCTCGGGCCGGGGCTGTTCTTACTGTTCTAGATTCTAAGCTCAAAACCAGAGGTGATCGTGCCGTCTCCATCAGGCCTCCTCGACTTTGAACAAACTGCCCGAGGAGAAAAGGCTTTCTGAATAAGGAAATACTTAATTTAATAAAAAGGAAGAATCCGACGCAAAATGAACCTAATAACACATGTGTGCCGAGTTGACCGTTTAGGGATTTGTTTTCATGCTAATCGAATAGATAGATAAAAAATAGAATATAGAAAGACAGAACCGTTCATGTATACAGGCAGGCACCAGCTTTGGAAAACACATGTATACATACAGAAAACGCCTGTATACATGTCTTTATAAACTATCTTTTTAATAAACTGTCTGTACACTTACAAAGTTCTCCATGCTTCAATGTAGGGACCCTCATTATGCTACCGTGGAAGTGTGGTGCTATTTTGAGCCTTGTTAGTGGTGTAGAAATAGCGATTTCTTTTTACTTTACCGTTTGCCCCGAAGACTAGCGGTATAAGCTAATTAGCGGTTTGCGTGAAAGTGGTCACATTCGATTAGCATGAAAACATATCCCAGAGAACGGTCGACTCGATACCCATGTGTTATTAACCCCTAGGTTAATTTTGCTCCGGATTTGTCCTTTAAAGGACATTTTTAGAGATTTGCTTTTATGTGATGCCGTCTTATTATCGTCTTTTTACCCTATCATCATTTATGAGGTTTTTAAACATTAATATGCGTTCCCCCAGTGGCTAGAAATGGTGATAGGTGTAAACCGAGCCCTGGGTATCCTGCTCTGCCTTTGAGAAAATGAAAGCTCAGATGGTCCGATCTGGAATCTTCTCCTTATGATGTCATAAGGGGAAAGGTTAACTCCCCTTTCTCTGCTGTGCCCACCCAGAGAATTTGGCCCGCCCATGAGAGAGAGACATCATGGCTTTCAAACGAGCAAAGTGGCAGTTGGTCAAGGCCACACCCTCCACCTTGCCCCCCTCACCCCCCTCTTCTCCTCAATAGCTACAGACACAGAAATCTAAGGAAAGGAAAGCTCATTGTGGGACTGGCTCTAGTGGCTGTAATTCTGCACCAAGGCTGAATTTCGGGAAAGAGACTTCAGATACAGTATTAGGGGACCACTAAGGTCTATATAAAAGAGACTTCAGATACAGTATTAGGGGACCACTAAGGTCTATATAAAAGAGACTTCAGATACAGTATTAGGGGACCACTAAGGTCTATATAAAAAAAGACTTCAGATACAGTATTAGGGGACCACTAAGGTCTATATAAAAGAGACTTCAGATACAGTATTAGGGAACACTAAGGTCTATATAAAAGAGACTTCAGATACAGTATTAGGGGACCACTAAGGTCTATATAAAAGCATCCAAAGAGCACCAGGTCATGGGACCTTTAAAGTATTGATTAGTATGTGCTTTTGTTTCTTCTGTCATAGCACTTTGTAAACTATTATTTTTTAAAGGTGCTATACAAATAAAGTATCTGATAACCAGTCAGAATGGTTGCCGAGGAGGTATTCGTCTTCCTAAATACGCAAAAATGTAACAAAATGTACCTAATAGTGACATCAACAAACTTGAAGCTGATAAGGTAACTGTTAACCAATTTCATGCTGTGAATGTGAAATGTGAACTTTAGGCACATAATGTTAGCTGTACTTCGTTAGCATCATTTGAGCACTAGAAAAGTACCTCGTGCACACCGGGAAAAAAAAAAATCCCTGTGTCCCTTTAGAGGCGCCGTACAAAGAGCTGTATTCAATGTTTTCTTCTAAACTCGACTTTTATCTTCACCTTTCAGATGGTCCTGCATGACTTTCCATCCATGGCCGCTGATGTAAACACAAGGAGGAGGGCAGAAGAACCTGTGAGTCATGAAACAGTTCAGACTTATTACGTAAACTATAGAATCAATTACAGTGTTTCCTTTTTTTTAGCAGTGGGGGCAGGTCTGTCCGAACAACAACGCAACTACATTGTGACGGCAGAAATTTTGCGCTGGCGGGCCGCCACTACAAAATCAACTTAGAGGAAACACTGAATTATCAATTAATGAACATTAAAATATGGTTAAACGGTTAAAAAAAATGGTAAACTCAATTCTGGAGATTGGAAAAAGAAAATAACAGTAACATTTGAACTAGCTTTAAAACTTAGCTTTTTTTTTTAAGTGAGTATATTTTAAATTTCTTTCATGTTTATTCAGCTAACTGTCCCAACAGCTGTCCCCAGAAGCATCATCAAACCTTTTCTCGGTGCCGTAGGACTTCTGAGCGACCTTGGCGTGCAGGATGGTGACACTCTGGTCTGCGTGAGCTTCTCTTACTGGTTCCCTTGTTGTTCCCAGTAACTGGGAGCATTGAAACCCCAGGTCCAGGCTCCTGATTGGACAGAAATGTTATCAGTCACAAACAACCAGGAATATATATTGTATTTGTGGGTTGAAATGGTGAGACAAAAAAAACGTGTTTCACTGTAAAGAACACAAGTTAACTGCAGTAGATGTTGGTCTTAGCCAATAAAGAAGTCTTACTGTAGTTTCGGTTGCACTTTACTTGAAGGTATCTACATAAGAGAGTCATGAACATGTCATGAACATTATAAACAAGTCATAAACATTTATGACATAATGCTTCATAAGATACATAAGTTTCATTCAGTTTTTGTTATGACAAGTTAGGGTTATGGTTAGGGTTAGGGTTCCTGTGTCATGACAGTGTCATGTGTTCATGACAGTGTCATGTCACTCTTATGTAGATACCTTCAAGTAAAGTGTTAACGTAGTTTCTTTTCAGTTTTCTTCTCGGGGATCATAAAGCATCTCAGACTCACAGTCATCACTCCATCCATCTTCATTAATGGACTTTGTCGCAGTGAGACATAAATAAAGATGTGCCAAAGATAGTTTCTGATAAGTTAACACTGCATTAGCGACCCATTAAACAATGGAAGAAGATTTTATATCTTGGACGTGTTCTATTACTGGGATTGACACCGGAGACACAAAGTCACAGTGAAATAAATAAAGACACATTTTACAGACCAGACAATTCTCTACGAATAAAAACAAATCTGCTAAATTATTTTACAGCAGAAGTACATGATTAGTTACTTTACCAGAAAACCTGTCTACGGGTCTTCAGAGTCATTACTTCTGGGACATGTTAATTATTCTTTCCATCATTTGTCTCCTTAATTTATTCAAATTTACAACAAAAGGTCTTCAGAGTCATTACATTGACAACAACAAGGTGAACAGCAGATAACATCTGCAACAACTAACTAGGACCAAAGGCAGTTGTGAAATGAATGAAATCATCCATGCTTTCACTTGTCATTAGTGTAGTATACTGTTTTTTAAATAGATTTGTGCATCTGCGATTTAATTCTAACACAAAAAGCAACAAATTCCTCCTGTCTGTATTTAATATATATTTCACTTCTGTAGAAAGACAAAGTGAAGAGTGAGTAAACGGACAGGTTGTAACGTGACCACTGGCTTAGGAACTGAAGAGAAGAGTTGCCGGTTCAAGAACCCCCAAACTGCTTCAAGGGTTGACCCCCCCTGAATTGCATGTCTGTGCTCTGAGTATATGGAGAGGTTTGCGCAAAATTACATGTCAGTGATTGATAGAGATTGATAAATTAAGCTCTCTCTTTCTTAGTCGCATTGCCAGCTCTCACAGTAAGGTCTGGCTACACCACAGATGCATTCTGGGATAGGAGGAAAAAAATCTCTCCGGGTTGTTTGTATTTTTTTAAACCAATCCCAATGGTCTTGGGCGGCTCTAAGCTCCGGACGCAGCGACAGGACGGGGGCTTGTTTTGGTGGAACATTTGCAAGCTCGTAGTTTGTTGAAGAGAACGGAGTTAGACAATAGCAACCCACATTACGTTATATGATTATCCTGGAAATGAACTTTTGTCGATTCAGACTATCTCTTTCTAAACTGACAGAAATATGACATTTCTACTCATGTGTCTACTGGATCAAACTCAAATCATCAAGGTCTGTAAGTCTTGCTCGATGCTGTATTAATTAATTCCAAAGTTTGAGCAATTAATTTGACATTTGTTTGTTGGTGATTTGATTCAAAATGAAACCTGTTCTGCAATCTCATCTGTGCGATTAGATTTCCAAAGTTCAACTGAACAGCAGGTACGCGAGTGAAGGAACAGCAACATCAGCAGACCGAGCGGCCCCCGTGTAGCTCTGCTAACAATAGCAGCTGTCACATTAGCTGTGTTTGTTCTCGGCAGTAACGACGTAATGAGGAGTTACTGCCCCGGGGTGTGTGCCCGGACGCTGGAATGCTACTCACAATGAAGACTTTTGACATGAGAGGAAAAAGAAAAAGAGGAAAAGGAAGAAAAGATGTATTAGAATTTTGGGGGTCAGCCCAATGGTCCCACAGCCCAATGGTCCCACAGCCCTATGTTCCCACATTTCTAAGAATAATTTCTTCACTGAAAATTAGGCCCTATGTTCCCACAGCCCTATGTTCCCACATTTCTAAGATGTTTTTCCAAAATTAGGCCCTATGTTCACCTAACCAAGACCTAATTTTGAAAATGTCCTAGAAATATGGGAACATAGGGCCTAATTTTAAGAAAAATCATAGATATGTGGGAACATAGGGCTGTGGGAACATAGGGCCTAATTTTAAGAAAAATCGTAGAAATGTGGGAACATAGGGCTGTGGGAACATAGGGCTGTGGGACCAAAGGGCTGTGGGAACATAGGGCCTAATTTTTAGAAAAATCTTAGAAATGTGGGACCATAGGGCTGTGGGAACATAGGGCCTAATTTTCAGCGAAAAAAATATTCTTAGAATTGTGGGAACATAGGCACGCTCCCGAATTTTGTGGATAAATAGCATAAATAACTATTCCTTTAAACCATTTTCAACACAACACATAAAGATGTAAACTCTCTGCAGGATATTTAGACCCATAGCCCATAAAGTCCTTTCAAAATAAAAAAACAAGTTCTATTTTGCAAATCCTATGCAAGTCAATGCAAGAAAAAGGACGTGACATAACTTGGTGACTAAAACAACAGGAACATTCAGGCTACATGTTGGTGATTTGAGTTTCCAGCTGTGCGTCTGAGCGTCGGCGAGGGACGAGCGGAGCAGCAGGGTGCTGGTTTTAACAAGCCCAATAACACGACCGTCACACAGTCACAACACACAGAGACCACGACTGATCTGACATTCAAGGGGCCAGCTGGGTCAGGGCCAAAACAACAAGGGTCCACGTTCTCGTCTGCTCGTGAAGTCACAACAAAGATCTTCAGTTTCAGTGAAATGCGGCTGTGGAAACATTTCCAACCTTTCTTCAAGTATTTCTAAAATGCGGCACCAGGAGAAAAGTTTCACCCGGACCAACTGAGTATCTTTGCCTCGGTCTCTAACATCACAGTGTAAGATGGATCCTGTTAAGAACGCTGAACTGTTCATCCAGCAGCAGATGTGTGTAAAAGAAAAAACAGTGATCGACAAATGATTAAAAGGGGATATTACAGGAGCAGTTTGTTGTTTTAATTGCCTCCATGTTCCCATCACCCACAGCTGCCCGCTCAAAGAAATCAGGCAACTTTTGTTGGCTCTATTGCTGTTGTTCGAACTACAGATTGTACTTCCGTATTTTTTTGTATGCCTGCCTCCATGGAGACAGGGGAGGCTCCTCACCGCTCAACAATCAAAACAGGTGAAGAATTTAATAGTGTAATGCAGGAATCAGACATTCAGGGATACTTTAGGTGGTTACCGTGAACTATTCGTACCATATAACTACTAAAAGTAAAGCCCTGTAATTTGTATGTATTCATTGTATTTGTCACTGTATGCACCACATTGACTGCTGCTGTATCAGAGCGCTGTGCACCGTGTAGGGAGGAGGTCGGGGTGGACGGATGGGCCATTAAACGCATCGCTTTCAAGCAGGGGAAGGTGAGTTTGTGTCCTGAAAACAAAAGACTTTCACCCAGGAAACACGAGTTTGTTCCCCTGGGAGTGTTTTAACCAAACAACACTCTTTTCCCTAAATGTAACTAGTTGTTAGCTGTCGTCGCCTCACTTTTCAACTCGTAAATACGGACGCTTGGTCAGGTGCCTTTGGAGTTGTTATTGAAGCCAAGGCTATGTTCAGACTGCAGGCAAAAGTGGCCCCAAATCAGATTTTTTTTGGGGTCAAGTGACCAGGTCAGTCTTCTTCAGAAGTAGTGTGAACACTAAAATCAGAATTTTTCAAATCTGATTTAGAACACTTCCATATGTGGTCCTGAATAAGTTTTAATGAAACAAAAACGGAAGTGATGGTTTTTGGTGTCCACACTGGTACCCCTTTTGTCGATCTGGGTCCCTTGGCTCAATATGTCAAGCCAACCTACCAATTTAGGGGTTAAAATTGACTCCAAAATTAAGCTTGACAAACAGATTGGGGCAGTGGTTAAAGCAGGCTTTTTCCAATTACGGCAGTTAGCCAAAATAAAGCCGATTCTTACTAGGCAGCACTTTGAGACAGTAATACATGCCTTTGTGACCACTAGGTTGGATTACTGTAACTCCCTATATGTAGGCATCAGTGCCACTTCAGTTGCTCGTCTTAAGATGGTGCAAAACGCTATGGCGCGTCTCTTAATGGAAGCACGTAAATATGAGCACATTACCCCCGTTTTAGCTTCACTCCACTGGCTCCCTGTATATTTTAGGATCCATTTTAAAATTAATTTACTTAAATGGTCTTGCCCCATCATACCTGTCCAAATTGCTTCACCCCTACACTCCGACCCGCTCACTCAGGTCAGCTGAACTACTGCGCCTGAGACAAACAAAGCGGAAACTTAAAGGGGATCGTGCCTTTGCTGTGGCAGCTCCAAAAATATGGAATGACCTCCCTCTGCCTATTAGACAGGCTTCTTCACCATCTACTTTTAAATCTCTTCTTAAAGCCAATCTTTTTTCCTTGGCATTTCCCAGCAGAGGCTGACATTTTTGTGCAAACATTTTTACTGTGATACTTTTTCATATTTTAAATGTTAGATGTTGTAAATGTTTTAAATGATTTCTACTTTGTTCTGTGTCCTTGTTCAACGTTGGTTGCTTTTAAAGTGCTTTGTAAATACATTTGATTGATTGATTGACTGAATCAGACCCAGGTCTGATATTTTTTCAATGCAGTGTGAACAACCAAGGCGGATTTGATGCGACTTTACGTCAATCTACATAGACATAGACAGTAACATTAAAAACTTGACTAAGCCTACAAAATGGAGAACAGTTGAAAGAGCAAGTCAATGGAGGGAGAGTGAGGTGTTAGACCTAATTAGTGTATGCTCATTAATGTTACGGCTGCCATTACACAAACTTTTTGAAATAAAAGCGAAAATGCTGACTTCCTCCATAACTTCCCTAACTTTAGTGCAACAGCGTGCTGCGTCTGATATCATTGTTATTTGTTCTTTTGTGCATGCGGATCAGTTCGAAAACCACAAGCAGTTCACACTGGAATCTGATATAGGCCACATTTTGAAAGATAATGTGAACAGCCAAACCAAAAAATTGGATCTGAGCAAAAAATCTGAAATCAAACACTTGCGGTGTGAACGTAGCCTAAAAGTCTCCTTTAGCGTCAGATGTAAACACGCTTTATTTTCGTTATTTGCGTCTCTTTTGACGCAGTTAGGTTTAGGGAAAGATCGTGGGTGGGCTTATAAAAGGTACGTTTCCATGACAGTTGGGTTTAAAAAAAAGATGGGTGGGGTGACACGCGAGACACGAACCCTGGCCCCCCTTGGTGAAAGTCCAGTGTTGTTTGATTTTCTGCCAGGCAACATAATCTAAACTTCATTTGGATGCATGGTGAAGAGCTGAACATGCTATATATCTGTACATGTCTATTTCCATTCAAAACTTTGCTACATCCTCTTCTCTCTGGCCCTCACCTCGCTCCTGCACTCACACAATGCTACGTGTATTCAGAGGAGAGCTCCTTGTAAGGGAGGAAAGTCTGCCCGGTGAGCTGTATACTGACTGTTTTGTTCATATATGAGGGGGGATCCCCCTGACCCAGTACACCTCTCTCCATGGTCCACAGTTCACACTTGACAGGCGGTGTGTGTGCTCAGTCTAAATTAGACTTTTCCTTCTTCAAAAGGTCAGAGGTCAGCCTGTCGGGAGCTCAGACCCTCTGGCATTTCACACCGGCAACACAGAATGGACAAAAGGAAGAGCAAAGACGGGGAGATGAACGCACTTTGACCTCCAAAAAAGGACACATTACATAAATTTTCTGGTTCGTGGTTCAGTGGTCATATCTACACAAAGAATGCAACGGTCGCGTTTTTTTTTTTTTTTTCTTTTTTTACATAAAGCTCTGGGTTTTAAACACATCGTTAATGTCGTGAAAGAGTCACAGTTTGGTTATGTTTATGCACCAAAACTACCTAGTTAAGTTTAGATAAAAAGATGGTGGTTTGGTTTCAAATCATACAATCCTTCATTTCCCGAAGGTTACGCACATGGAGCTGAACGTGACGTGACTCAGTATTTCCTGTTTGTTCCGTAAAGTAAAAAACAAAACAAAAAAAAACGCCATTTTATTTGAAAACAGGACAGGAACCCCTGTCTCCTGAGTGAAAGTCCTGTTTGTTTGACCCATATACCACCCCGACCTGCCTCCTTAGGAACTTGGCGCTCTTAGACGTACAGTATACTAGCCGCGTCCAAGGTGGGGCGCGCCATCGTGACGTCAAAATGACGTAATATCCTGCCAGCGCACCTTTTTTTTTTCAGCGGCGCACGACAAAGAGGAAACAGGAGGCCTGTACGAGTTCGCCGACAACCGGATACCAGGACTCTCAGAGTGACTACAAGTCTCTCTTGTAAACTTACTGGTTTAAGATGAGTTATTTTACGGTGAATGAAAGGCTTGATTCGACGAAGAAAGTCATCCAATCAAATCGAGGCATTGACGGCAATGCTGCTGCCAGTTCTGCTATTGTTTACCTTTTTCTTCTTCTTCTAGTCCGTAGAAAGGGCAGCGTCGGTAGCCTTTGCTCATTAGCGCCACCGCTGTTCAGGAGAAGACTGCAACTAGTGTCGCGACCACCAGCGCGGGTATAAATAGTCACGGCGATCCCATGACATCACATTTGCACGCGCCAGCTGGGCTGCGTCTAGTGTATAAGAGCCTTTAAACTTCCGCACCTTACTTCCTGCTTTGCGCTCGTCAATTACTATGGCCACTATGGGGCGCTGCCACCAGAAACGTAAATATAAGTCGTAATTGCTGCTTGAACAAACGACTTATGGGGGCCTTTTTGGGGCGAGGACAGTCTCAAGAAGTATTCAGATCCTTTACTGCAGTTAAAGTACTTAAACAACACTGCGTTTACATGCAGGTTAAAAAAAACGATTATACCCGGGTTAAGGAAATACCCTGATTTCTCTAACACCATGTAAACACTTTACCCTGGTTAAAATCGGAGTTCTCATAACCTGGTTAACAGAGGTAGAGAACTCCTTCAGTAACCGGGGTATTCCTCCATGTATACACCTTAACCGGGCTATGATCGGTTTAAGCGTCTGCGCATGCTCCAACTGCCCCTCCTCACTCCCCTGCAGTGGTTTTTGAACCGGACATACTTCGTAAGCACGCTGTCGTAGCCGTTGCTATGACACCATACAACAAAAAAGCGATGCCCGAATCAGCGGGCCGTCGGCAGCAAAAAGCCTGCGGTCCATCAGGAGATGGCTAGACAGATTGTCCATCTCCGTGGCTGTCAACGTTGTGTCTTGGCAAAAAAGTGGAGGGACCTAGCAGCACATGCTGCGGCCACTGGCTAACGTTAATGTTAATTAGCTAACGAAGTTAGCTTGATAATTCCACCCGGTACCGGTTACAGATAACGTTATAATGAACGGAACACGCTGTGACAAGAGTGTGTTAATGAAACATTAAGTTGTTAAATGTTACTACTTGAGAGGCCGATCAGTGTAATTTTGACATAGGTCAACCGGAAGAAAAAGCCAGTCATGCATTGGCAGATCGCCACCTCCTGTACCGGAGGTGGAGTTACTCCTGTCATTCTTCCCATTCTTCCCTGATCATGTATATGGGAAGAACTGGCATAACCAAAATATCAACACAGACACCCAGTTCTTAATACTGCAAATGTAAAAGCTCTCATCAGTGGACCTCAACCACCATTGTGTTACCTCATTTAGCCATAGATAGTGACTGAAAAAATCCCTGAAATTATTTCTTTAAAAAGGTAACTTGGATATTTTTCAGCCTGGACCTTATTTTCCCATGGTTTTGTGTCTAAGTGACTAATGAAGACAACAATCTTTGAAATTGGTCCAGTATTAAGCATTAACAAAAAACAAGCTACAATGTAACATTAATGGGCAATTGCGCACCTTTAATTTCCGTCCACTAAAAGTTTTGTTTTTGCCACAAGATTTAGTATTCAGATTCAGATTATTATTCTAAGTGTCTGACAACATTATGGTAAGGATCCCTACAGAGATAGGCCTTTTTATTAAAGAGTAAGATCCTTTTTGTTTAACATGAAACAGACCCGGAATTGGTATCATCATGCATTTTTTAATCAATTTAATTGGCAACTTTTTTGGGTGGAGTTATTTTATGAAAAAAAGTTAGAATCATCTGATGTCAGCTTGTTAAATGTGAATTTTTTCTTGTTGTTGTTTCACTCCTCTGTGACAGTAAACTAAATATCTTTGAGTTGTGGACAACATTTTTGGGAAAACACTGATCCACATGTATCACCACTTTGTGACATCTTATAGAGCAAACAACTAATCCATTAATCCACGAAATAATAAACATATTAATTGACAATTCAAAGAAGTGGTGGAATCCAGTGCGCTACGCCGTGCGCCACGGCCCCACCTCTCCAAACCTCTCCCAGACGCGCTTAGGTTAGAGAAAGTTCCTTAGAGAAAGTTCCTTTCTCCCTACCCGGTGTTCGGGTTAAAGAAGGCAGGTGGGCGGGGGTACCGGGGTACCGGGGTGGGGTCTCTGCCTCCACAAATACTTCTCCTCCTGTCGTTTTAATACCTCCACGACATCCCTCCACCGAGTCATTCCACCAGTGAGTAAAACCGAGGAAAGGTCCTGAACGCATTTTCGCTCATTCCTCACGGCACTGGCGAGGCTTCTCTGAGGAGAACCAAGTTTGGGATAAACGACAGCAAACCGTGACCTGACCTCTCGTAACCCGGGACATTGTGTGTGTCTGTGTGTGTGTGTGTGTGTGTGTTTGTGTGTGTGAGAGTGTTACGGGACTTTCTTGTTGCGGAGGTCGTGTGATCACCCAGCCGGTCTTACCTGTCCCATCCGCCAGTCCTCGGCGCGTCGTGTCCGGCCAGCAGCGTCCCCAGGTGAGTCAGCGTGCTACCCGGGTCTGGGGAGAGAGGAGGGGGGTAAAACAGAGCGGGGTCCGCCTGGGAGAATGCTGGCTGGGTGGTCGAGGTTTCTGGGAGATTAAGAGAGACAAGATCGGTTTAAAAAAAGAGCATTATTTATTGAAGCACCATTTCAACTTTTGAAAGAGAAGCAGAAAGGGATGAAAAAAAAAAGTTGCACTTTCTTAATGGCTCTTTGTAATTTGGCTAATGCACTGTACTTACTGCTTGTTGTCTGGCGTTTGCCTTCAAGGTTGAAAGCACATAATTGGAAGTCTCTTTGGATAAGAGCGTCAGCTACATGACATGTAATGTAATGAGATCTCTGCAGGCAGGGTGATAGTAATGCTGTGCAGCCTGCACGAGGACCGAAGGCGCATCATTAGAGATGCTCGGTGTAGCAGCTGAAATCTTTAGTCGACGAAGATGAATCGGAGATCAGCAGCTGTTGTGATTAATCGTTAATCGTGTCACTTTTCAAGCGAAATGTTGTTCCAGCTTCTCAAATGGGAAGAGTAAGCATGTTCTGTTTTCTGACATTTATTTTTATTTTTTTTATAGATAAAACAATTAACTCATTATTCAAGGAAATAATCAGCTGCTTCTGACATATTAAACTACCATTCAAAAGCCCCCCCCCCCAAAAAAAAAAGAAAAAAAGAAGTTTTGTAATCTTTTTAAATTCTTCTTTAGAGTCCAGTATGGTATAAATAAGAGACTACATGTTTGATAAAAAGCTGTCGTGAACATTTGGATTGTTGTAAAGATGTGGATCTTTTTTTTCTCTGAAGTCAGTTTAAAGTTATAGTTATAGTCTGTATTTATTGTGATTATAACTCTTTCCTCTGCGCATCAAGAGCCGGCTTCTGTCTGTTAAAAGGAAGTTTTTTCCTCACTGCTGTCGCACCAAATGCTTGCTCTTGGGGGAATTGTTGGGTCTGTTATTATAGTGTGATCTAGACCTTATCTGTAAAGTGTCCTGAGATAACGTCTGTAATTTAATGATACTATAAATACAATATCATTGAATTTCTTTACATTTCTGCACTGCTAAGTGTGTTTGAAATGAAGTGAAATAATAAAGTGTTTCATGGAAGAAAAGAGACAATAAAAAAATCGGACATCTTTTAGTCCTCTAACTCTAAAAAATCAGAGGTGCTGTTGGCAGGTTTCTTAAACGATGTGAGTGAGGGAGGGAGGGAGTGAAGGAGGGAGGGGAAAAGGGGAGAGAGAAGAGTAACGCCGTGGGTTCACACTGGTTGCCTGGAGGTGATGCTCTGTGCGCTGCATTCAGGCAGGAAGACAGATCAGTTAGAGGAGAAAGACAGGCAGACACACAGTAATACAGGCTAATGGACAGACTGACAGTCATAATAAAGTCGATTTCTTTTTTTAATACAAGTTAGACCGTTTCGCAAAAGTAAAAACTTATCTTAAACCCAAAGAATGAGCCACTCTGCCCCCCTCAGGCTAACTTTAATCTAAAGCCAATTTTCCGTCCATGTGTAGCGCACATTTTAAACCAACTTCCAGGAACTACTACTGTATTACATACTAGCGTTGGTGGAAGAAAACATGATGGAAATATGAGATGTTTCTGTTCGTTTCATGTATATATGTTTTTAGCTCTTCATGCTTCATGTGCATCATTTATTCACTCAGGCCAGACAGAGTTCATGGGTAGTTTTGTAAAAAGGCTTTTTTCCCTTCTTTGTTCAAAAAAAAAAAATCCCATCCACACAAGCACCGTTTAAAAAAATCTGCCCAAATGAAAACGCGAAAACCCATTAGCGAGCCAAGAGCATGCCGAAACCAACAGGTGGCGCAATAACCATGACCTAAAGCCATGTTAGCCAATGAGAAACCTAGGTAAAAAAAGCTGTTTCCTGAATGCTACCTGGCGGCAATGGCGCATCGATCGCTTCGTAGCATTCTGACGCCTCTGTTTCTCGATAAAGTGAAAGAGTGACCGTACATGTATGTGTAAACGTGTAAAAAGTCCTCTTAGTGGTTAGAACCAGAAATATTTGGGCCACATCTGCCATTACATGAAATGTTCGCCTTACTTGTGCAACTCACAAAAGAGAGATAACAGCGCACACGCATTCGTTACAAGACAAAAACTATTATCTCTCGTCACGACAACACTGAAACTGTTTTTGAACGTCTTTTGAAAGAAGTTTTCCCAAATAAAAACACAGTTTGCGTGGACGAAATGCCAAAATGCGTAGAAAAAAAGAAAAAAGCCTGTGTGTGTGTGTGTGGACAAGTTGGTTTCTGTTGCACTTTTTCCACATTTTGTTTGAATCGATACGCACACTTTTCCACTTCAGCCACGCTTTGAATTTATTCAGCGTTGTTTTTCAAATTTCCAGCGCTTCCACGCAGATTTTCCATGCGCAAAATTAAAATGCATAACCAGTCTGGTGTGTTTGGCAATAGTGATTTTGGAGCCGAAGGATTTTACTCTTTAATGAGAAGTTTAATCTCTGTAGGGATCTTTGCCATAATATTGTCAGACACTTATAGTAATCTGAGCCTGTCAGTGGCAAAAACAGCCCTTTTAGTGGACTGCAAATTGAAGTTGAGTCCATCTCCGTGAAAGCAGCCTCAGTTTGGCCTACAGTCAGACAGATAATCAAACAGTGAGACAGGAAGTCAGGCCGTGAGACAGGCAGGCAGGTAGGTAGACCGTACAGGAAGCGAGGGAAACTGCTAACAGTAGCAGAGTCCACATCTGGTTCCAATCTCCAGCTACTAACAAGAAGTGCTGTGTCTTCATCTCAGTATGGGCTCCAGCTGTCACTCAAAACCACCTACAGTACCAACCACAGGCTGTGTGCCCGTCTCACTGCACGCAGCCACCCGTCTCTCTGCTCTCTGGATGAACATATGGTCTCCGTCTGTCTGTCTTCTTGTCTTTCTAATGTCTGAACCACAGAGCTGACATGTGAGCATCTCAGTGTGAACCCAGGCTGTCAATCAAACTCACAGAGAGACTTTTACTCTTTATGTAACTTATACTACTTTGACCTACCTGCCTCTCCCTTCACTCCTTCACCTGTTGCTTTCATCCTAAACGTCTTTCTTTCAACCAGTTTTTTCTTCAGTCACACTATGAACATTGATTTCAGATGTGGTCACAGGTGACGAAAGTAGGGCTTCAACTAACGATTATTTTCATCGACGATTCATCTGTGGATTATTTTCTGGATTAATCGATTAGGTGTTTGTTCACTAAAATGTCAGAAAATGGTGAAAAATGTCGTCAGTGTTTCCCAAAAAGCCCCGAGATGACGTCTTCAGATGTCTCGTTTTGTCCACGAACTCAAAGATATTCAGTTTACTGTCACAGAGGAGAGAAGAAACTAGAACATATTCACATTTAACAAACTCATAAAAAACAACTCAAGCCGATTAATCGATTATCAAAATAGTTGCAGATTAATTTATTAGTTCATAACTAATCCATTAATCTGTGCAGCTCTAGACAAAATTTTTGTTTTGTGCTTGTGACCTCTTAAAAGAAAGCTATGTAAGCAGATTTATTTATTTGAAAACTTTTTTGAGGCTGAAATGATCAAAATATGGCTGTAGACCTGAGAAAAGATGGAAGGAGGAAAATCTGCATATATTAACTACATTTTCTGTTGCACTGATATATATATTTTCCATTTTTTTTAATCCTTTTAACTAGGGGTTTAACAATGGATATATATATATCTCGATTCAATGACTAACGATCCAATATCATCGGTGCCAGTAAAAACATTGTTACGTCATCTTTAAGATGCCCCATTATTTTGAAATTTCCACTTTATATGGAAAAGAATATTTGTAGATTATAATTTTAAATGTCTGGAAGAGCTCAGTAGTAAAATTGTCAAATCATATTTGGGTTTTGAGCTTTTTTGAGTTGATATAAATGTAACGGGTGTTAATGATATCGCCTCATATCGATCGCAGGCCCATAAATTTAATCAAAATCCTATTGAGGTGGACTTCAAGATACCAGCAAATATTGTACTGTTGACCAAATAATCGATATAATATCCTATCGTGATAAAACTTCTGATTTACACATAGAAAAGCATTTGTGTTGTGTGAGTATTAAACAAGCATGCAGTCAAACTACAGAACTGGCTGATTAAACAGGATGATATTGTCTGCTAACAGAGAGTACTTCAGTGTAAGAAGCAGTGAAAAACACTGGATACTACAAATATCTGCTATGGGAGAAGCTGTTGAGCTGCAAATCTGCAAACAAAAGTCATAACACAGTCAGACGAACAGACGCTCTGTGCACACTGACCTTTTCTTCAATACTTGAGTGCGCTAATACCACTGAAATATTTTAAGTCTTTCCGAGTCCAACCTTTCCAACACGACGTCCAAAATGCCTGTCACGGTTTCTCAACCTTGGGGCCAGGAACCCCAGCAGGGTGGTCGCGGGATGGTTATCAGTGATGATTGGGACCATAATATACTAAATGAACATCATACTGTATTCAAGAAGACTTTAAACTAGCGATTGAGACTATAAACTCATTATCACTATATCCTTGACGTTGCACGATTGCTCCGGTGCTGAAGGAAATTCCGCCGGATGCATGTATTTTCCGTTACCTTTCGCTTTCTTTGTGTTGGAATTTTAAATTTGGTGGATTTATGAGGACTATAGTTAACTGCTCCTCAGATCTCTGCAGGGTAAATCCAGACAGCTAGCTAGACTCTCTGTCCAATGTGAGTTTTCTCTCGCACAACTATTTTGCAGCAGCGCTGTGCGGAGTTTAGCACCACCCAAGACGATTCTGATTGGTTTAAAGACATGCCATTAAACCAGAGCACGTTTTCCTCCCATCCCCAAATGCTATGTGGAGTAGCCAGACTATTTTCTCATAGACTGCTATAGAAACAGACTTCTTTTTGGAGAAAGTCGAGTCGCCCCCTGCTGGAAGATAGATAGAGTGCAGCTTTAAGGAGCTTCAGCTTTGGATTCACTTTTTGAAGTTGAAGTTGCCGCTTGATCCAACACTTGCTGCAAAACTAATGATGTTTCCATCATCCTCACGTTTTGCTCTATCTATCTGAATTGTTGGTTGTTGCTTGACGTCACATTGCTCACAAATAACTCAAAATAGAGGCAAAGTCCCTCCCGTTCCAGTGGACCTCATGGGACCATTTCGGAAAATATGTATGAATATGTATGGTGGTTAACGTGGAGACAAATAATTCTTCGATCCCGTTTGAATTGGGCCATGAATTACACATATGACGTGCAAGGCAAGAAAGTCTCAGTTTGTCTAAGTACCACTTAGTTTTGTGTGAAACCGCTCGTCTGGCACAATTTACATCACCTGGCTTGATGCTCGGCTTGCTCGCTATCTAGCTAGCTTAGCGCTGTTCCACAACACGTTACATTATCTTACGTGATGTGTTTTATCCTGCGAAGTTTTATCAGCAGAGAAGCAAAAGAAGGAGTAACATTACATCCCGGTACGAAACACAGAAGCTCGAGAGACGTGACTCAGAGACTTTGGAGTGTGTAGTCTTTCTAATAGTATTTTCACTGTGTTCTACTTTAAATAAGTTTTATGACAAACTGAGACTTTCTTCACTTGCAAAACAATCTTTTAAAATGAAAAACAACATAGACATCTGTGTAATTCATGGCTAAATTCAAACAGGATTAAAAAAATACATATTTTCCTGAAATGAGGTCCCATGGTTGTTCACCGGAAGGGGAGGGACTTCACCTCTCTCTATGATGGCAAAATCATCTTTGACTCACCTCTCCTGCCTTGATCTGCGATGCCCAACTCGTCCATGATCGGCTCTGCTGACATTAAGAGGGGGTGTTGCTCCGGTCCATCGTCACTCTGCTGATTTTAAGAGAACTGCAGTGTTTACGGTGAAAGACCTCAGAGCTGCAATTCATGAGTGTTGTGGACTTATGCTGACCTTACACCAAACGACTTTTCAATGCGATTCCACTGTCGCAGACACATTTTCAATATGGGAATGAAATCCTGAGAGTCTTACTAAAGTTGGGGCGTCCTCCCATCATCTTAATCAATTGGTTTAAGGTGGATGGTCATAAAACCAAGTCTGAGCTGTCTTTTACTCGTCTTGACGTTCCAACAAAATCAAATTTTTTTCGTAAGTTTTCACTCTTGGTATAGTAAAATCTTCTGGTCTGTGACTGAAAACTCAGTGACATTATGACAGATCATCTTTGTATGTGAGATGATGTCAGACTTTAGTCTTTTCAGAATCTTCTGGTGTATGGTAAGCAATAATTGGACAAACAAATGCACAATTGGCAGATTTTTGCTCTGGAGGGATAAAATGATGACTTCAGTGTCCACCAGCAGGTCCAAGAGCTGCGTAATTCAACTAATGCAGCTGTCGACTTAACGTCAGGTTGGCTTTGTGTTTGCAGCTTGATGGTCTGATGAAATGTTGATATCTGTGTAAACTAAACAAATCTGCCTAACCGAAGACAACTTTAAATGTCTCACAGACTCACAAAACAGATGGTCAGAACATGAAAAAGCAGGGAAAACATGAAATCTTCATTAATATTCACTTGCATCAGAGCTGCAACTAACGACTATTAATCTATTGGTTATTTTCTCGATTAATCGATTAGTTGTTTGTTATATAAAATGTCAGAAGACAGTGAAAAATGTGGATCAGTGTTTTGTCCACAACTCAAAGATATTCAGTTGACTGTCACAGAGGAGAGAAGAAACTAGAAAATAATCACATTTAACAAGCTGCAACCAGAGAATTTTACTGAAACTAATCGATTATCAAAAATATTGTTATTTTGACAATATCACTACAATTGATGACAAATAAGACTTTCCTTTCATGGTTTCTTAGTGGGAGCTGACCTGAAATTAAGTCGGTTAAGATCCTCTTGTTGTTGTTCTCATTCTGCGCTGCAGGTTCAGTTTCTATCCATCCAGATGTTCCACATGTTGTAACAGTTATCTTCTCAGTTCCACAGTCCTCACAGCAACGTTAGTTTATTTAAAGCATGTCAGTGGCCATCAGTCACTTAACCAGTTACATGTTTCCACCTCAACGTAGAGTCAATCTACAGTAACAGAGACTTCAGTGGAAAAGATGTGTGTCACTCTGTGTGTGTGTGTGTTCATGTTTGCCCTCCACCCCGGATCTGTTATCTGACCACTGCTCTGTGTGTGTGTGTGTGTGTGTGTGTGTGTGTGTGTGTGTGTGTGTGTGTGTGTGTGTGTGTGTGTGTGTGTGTGTGTGTGTGTGTGTGTGTGTGTGTGTGTGTGTGTGTGTGTGTGTGTGTGTGTGTGTGTGTGTGTGTGTGCGCACATTACTCTATCTCTCAGTTTGTGTGGATAAGGAGATAATCACCTGTTGCTGGACGGCAGCTTTCTCACACACACCTTTTTCTCTTCGGCAAACAGCTTTTTATTTTTTTAACGTTATCTGTTGGATCTAAAATGGTTTTCGGTTGACTGCTGCTCTTTTCTATTTATAATTTAAACCCAACATAGCCAACAACTTAGCATGCAGTTACATTTGTATTATAAAACACAAATACACACTGCCAATAAACTTGATTCTAATAACACCCATAGATACATTCTTTATGTATTAAGTTAAATTTGGCTCTGGATTAAAGGTGACCTGATTTGTAATAATGCTGTAATTAATTCCAGTTGCTATAAATTACTTTACAGTGTTGAGAACAGACATGTTAACATGCAGCCATTTGAAATCTGCTCTTTTAAATACTGATACTGATACTGTAGATATGAGATAACTCCACACACACAAATGCCCTTCTGTCATGGTTGTCGGAATGCAGTAGTTAATGAATATACTGGAGCACCTATATGTAAGATTAGTAATTAAACACCAAGAATGAATGACACCACATATAATTGCACCAATGTTTGCCCAGATTGACAATTTCTTTTTTCATTTATGCCATACCTATGTCATCACAGTACTTTGAAAGATGCTGTATTCACATAATAGTTCTAGGGCTGTGTATTGCCAATGATTTCCCAAATGATTGATTTGATTCCAATAACATCCCGATTCAATTGCATTTTCGATTTAATTTCAGTTAGGTTAGGGGAATTTCAGTTACAATACCAATTTTGCTTGGATATAAAATTCTCAGACAACTTAAGCTGTAAATTGTACAAGCAAGAAGCAACCCTCAATTATTTTCTATAATTAGGAACTAACAAAACTAACAAACTAACAGACAGAAGCTGTGGTAGACAGCAGCAACTCCCTTGTTCTGCGAAGTAAAATGACTTTTTATCAGGAGTTAACTTTTTGTCAGGAGTGTGGTGGCTTTGAAGAGAGCAGAGATAATGTCTTCAGGAAAGGGCTGTCTGCAAGGTCAAGCGGTGAAGATATTCGAAATATAGTGTACACTTAAACTGAGATCGATTTTTAGGTGTCTAAAACTGTAGACAGGTACCTCATTCAACCCCACTTTAAAAAATCCAAACTGTCCCTTTAACATGAAATTAAAAACTATTTATAGGATATTAAAGTGCTCATATTATACTCATTTTCAGGTTCATAATTGTATTTAGAGGTTATATCAGAATAGGTTTACATGGTTTAATTTTCAAAAAACACCATAATTTTGTTGTACTGCACATTGCTGCAGCTCCTCTTTTCACCCTGTGTGTTGAACTCTCTGTTTTAGCTACAGAGTGAGACATCGCACTTCTGTTCCATCTTTGTAGGGAGTATCAGATGCACAGTACCTAGGTAAGGACTACTAGCCAGTCAGAAGCAGAGTATGAGGGCGTGCCCTGACAGTACCTAGGTAAGGACTACTAGCCAGTCAGAAGCAGAGTATGAGGGCGTGCCCTGACAGTACCTAGGTAAGGACTACTAGCCAGTCAGAAGCAGAGTATGAGGGCGTGCCCTGACAGTACCTAGGTAAGGACTACTAGCCAGTCAGAAGCAGAGTATGAGGGCGTGACCTGACAGTACCTAGGTATGGACTACTAGCCAGTCAGACGCAGAGTATGAGGGCGTGCCCTGACAGTACCTAGGTAAGGACTACTAGCCAGTCAGAAGCAGAGTATGAGGGTGTGCCCTGACAGTACCTAGGTAAGGACTACTAGCCAGTCAGAAGCAGAGTATGAGGGTGTGCCACGCTAGCAGCTAGCATCACTGTGTTCACTTTCGGACACCACTTGCTGCTATTGGCCATATTCGGACACTTCTGACCTGACGCACCTTCCGGTTTTTTCGCGGTACTTGCGTTTCCGATCTTCACCAAAAATTTTAGCAGAATTGATCCATACCCATCTGTACATGGACATTTAGATGTCTAAATAGTACGTGAAAGTGACTTTGATGAGGAAGAGAAGCAATAACGCTCGGGCGACAATGTTTTCCACTAAAAAGTTTCTATTTTTACTGTACTGGAAATTAAGGAGCTTTTATTGCATAGTTCAGAGTTGTTGAAGCATGTCATTTTATTGTGAAGGACGGAAGTACGATCCGCTAGTTTTGACAGCAGTGATGGGACTTAACACCCCCAAAAAAACATACAGTGACGCTAGGCGAGCATTATAACATGTGTTACAAAGTGACCACGTTGGTCTCTGAAGGAAAGGCTGGACTACAACAGAGCTGTTTGGAGCAGTTTGTGAACAGTGTTTTCTGTTGGAGATGGTAAGTCCCTTTGGGGGGGACTTTGGGCTTTTTCACTTTGTAAACCTATAACGTGCACAAAAAAGATATATAACACAATAAAGGAAAGGGGAAAAAGCCAAAAAACATAATATGAGCACTTTAAAACAGCAAACGCCACCAGTGATACACTATAACCCAACCCTTTATTTCAAAGGCAACAAGGTATATAATTCTTTACCCTCAGAGAAACAATAATTCCTGTTTACCTTCAGCCACTGTTATCTTGCAGGCGGACGTGTCCTGCTGCCTCTTATAGTCAGAGGCCGCTAGAAACATCCCAATCTGATGAAAACCAACAAGATGTTTCCAATCGGACAGCAGGCAGAAAAACAACAAATGACGAAATGTTGTGGTGATCGATCCAAAAAAATACATACCTGAAACATGCTACAGTTTATTTACTGTGAGCAATTGTGGATTTACTGGGTATTTAGTCATTTCTGTGAAAGAGATTTGTTTTGTTTGAGGTGATACGAGACGCCAGAGGAACAGTTTGGGGTCGCATCAGTCAAACTCAATCGAGCAGCAATGGAAAGACTTTTTTGGAAGGGTTAGAAAAAGATTGATCTAAACCGCGCTGAAGAATAATCTGTTTCGACTGAAATGTGTTGGTCTCTGGCTCTTTTTGGCCCTGCGTGCACATTAACAGATCAAACTTCCAAATGTATCATTATTGTGTATCGGCATATTCAATTGTGCAAAAATGGGGTTGAACGTTGTGTAAGATAGAAGAGAAAAAACACTAAGAAAATGAATTGGCATTGGCAACTAACAGTTCTTTGAGTTAAATGATTAACTCTCAGGGAGTTTACAGACACAAATAGAATGTGTCATCATTTAGGCTTCTCAAGTGAAGTAAAGTAAAGTGAAGTGAAGTAAATTGAAAATTTTTAGATTTTAGACTGATATCTTTAATCTTTATTTTATCATTAAAGGCTTGTTCTTATAAATCGATAACTCAGTTAATTGAGAAAATAATCGGCAGATAAATCAACAATAAGCTCCTCGAACGCACGTCTAAAGCTGATAAATCTGAAGAACTGTGACATCCCACCTGATGCAGTTTCAACTTCTCGTACTAATGTGTATAATGTGTTCTGCAGAGCCACAGAGAGATGTCGGGGTCAGAGTCCACCGACTGCGGGTTTGAGTGGACATCAGGGGCGGATGCACAGGAAGTCTGGAGAATACATTAACATGTTCCGCTCCATCGGGGGGGGTAGCACAAACTCCAGGCCTGTTATGCACTTGTCAGTGTTCAACGGCAGATAATGCAGTTGTCTAAAGGGATAGTTCAGATGTTGTGAAGTGTGGCTGTATGAGCTACTTCTCCATAGTCAGTGTGTTAGCTACAGTAGATGGTAGTCGGTGCGCCCCCCCAGTTTGGAGAAGCAGACAGGAGTACCGTCACGGAAACTAAGCAATGTCCTGCTGTGGACGGGGGCAGCAGCTAAACCTGTTTCAGGGGCTTTTCACACCTGAAAGTCCGGACCGAGGTTCATGTTTTTATTACATTGTAGGCTATACTTTTGATGTGGTTACTTTGGGTTTCACATTGCAGTTATGCAAGCGCACTAAAGAACTCTACATTACATAACTACGTCCTGTCGTCATCACATATGTAAACTCCGTCTCCTGATACTTGTAATTCATTGGTTTGTAGACGGGCTTCCCCGTCCTCTCGTACTCTCTCTCTGGGGTCGGAGTTTTTGTGAGATTTCTCCAGCTGACTGCTACTCCCGTGCTACGCGGCTCTTTTTTTACTTGGGTTTGAGGAGCTGCAGCACTGTACACTGCTAATGTATTCTCTGCTCTGATAGCCGACAGCTGTCTGCTCTGATCCTATCCACCGTCATTCTCTCTTGTGTACACACTAAGCACTCAGCTATTCCTTAAAGGTGCCGTAGGTAGGATTGTGAAGATCCAGGACTTAGCAAAAAAATTTGATACATCGACAACTTCTCAGTCCCTCCCCCCTTTCTGCTAAAGCCCAAAACGGTCTCCTAAGCCCCTCCCCCCACAACGGAGAATGAATGTGTGTGCATGAGCAGTGATTGACATGCAGTTAGACACCCCTCCTGGCCCTGATTGGTGCATCTGAACAGGGAGCAGTGGATTTTTGCAAATTGCACACCATGCTGTAGGTGGTTAATTACCTGCTTCATGTAGTTCTACTAGAACATAGGGTCAGTTTCAGCAAATATGACAACATGTTAATTTTATATTAAGTCTTACCTACTGCACCTTTAAAGGAGCTACGCTTCTCTTATACCACACGATAGCCTGCCAGAACTTCCTGTATTTGGTTTCAAAGTCTGAACCATGCAAAATGCTTTCACGCTAGTAATAAACCATGGTTCAGTTTGAGACAGACCACG
Organism: Perca flavescens; assembly: GCF_004354835.1. Lineage (NCBI taxonomy): Eukaryota > Metazoa > Chordata > Actinopteri > Perciformes > Percidae > Perca > Perca flavescens. The sequence goes on from NC_041334.1 coordinate 4,186,556, forward strand.
CCCACCTCCTTTGGTCAGACCAAATATCGTCCGTTTGGTACGGTGCGTGGGGGAGGTGTCACACCTGTGATTTTGGTTCGGGTCAAAGTGAAAAGTCTGGAAGTCCATGTGGCCAGGTTAGCTCAGTTGGCAGAGCAGGCGCACGTATATAGAGGTTTACTCCTTGATGCAGCTGCCGCGGGTTCGACTCCAACCTGCAGCTGCATGTCATTCCCCCTTTTCTCTCCCATTTCATGTCTTCATCTGTTCTATGGAAATAAAGCTCTAAAAATGCCCAACTAAAAGAATAGTCCGAAACTCCGGACCAAACGAGTTAAGTGTGAAAGCAGATATCTAAAAGAAAATCTATATTGGTTTAAGTGTACACTATATTTAGAATATTTTCACTGCTTTGGCTTGTTTTCAGACGGCCATTTACGACGGGAACTGAAGTTATCTCTGCTCTCTTCAAAGCCACCACACTCCTTTGGAAAAAAAAAACATTTGACCTCACAAAGAAAAAGCCAGACAGTGCCACTGACTCGTCTGTGCACTATTAGAGTTGTGCGCTTTTAAATGTTCTTTTATTTTCTTTGTGGACTAATGTGTTGATTATTTTCTCGATCAACCGATTAGTTGTTTGGTCTATAAAATGTCAGAAAATGGTGAAAAATGTGGATCAATGTTTCCCAAAGTCCCTCAAATGTCTCGTTTTGTCCACAACTCAAAGATATTCAGTTTACTATCACAGAGGAGTGAAAACAAAATAGAAGTTTTATTTTTTTTTCTTAAAAACTGACTCAAACTTATTAATTGATCATCAAACTAGTAGGGGATTAATTTAATAGATGCCACCTAATCGATTGTTTGCAGCTCTAATCTGGTCTCACTTCAGGTTATATATTGGGAAATATATTTTACCTTGAACATCCACTCCTCTGCATCTCTGCTGCTGCAGCAACAGTTTATTTTTAACTGCCTGCACTTGAAAAGACCCTTTAAAAGAAACGGCCACTGTTTGATATGTCGCGGTAATCTCACATACATGCCAACGTCAACAACTGCTGCGGCTCTTGGACTCCTTTTTAACAACCAGCTCTATAAACTCTGCGCTTGGTTAACGATCAGCTGCATCAAACTGCTCCCTGATGTGCATTTACCCGCTGGTTTTGCTTAACTTTTTTAAATATAAAGCAAATTTTCTTCCAGATTAAACATCATTCAGGTAATTATCCTATAATTTTAGTTCTTAGAATAAAATGTGCATCACAGTTCACATTTCAAGTTTGGGGGGGGGGGAGGGGATAAATAAACTGTATTCCCAGAGGTGGCAAGAGAGCAGACACAGTTTTCATTTGTTTAAAGTGTTAATTGAAGGAAATAGGATCTCCACTTATATTTAGCTGCTAAGTAAGAAACACAGCGTTAACTGACTCGCAGCAGCCTTCGTCACCAGCCAGTCAATGAAATGATTAATGAGAACATATCTCAGCTGAATGATTCTCTTTGTGGATAATTATAGAACATGTGTTGGTCTGTGACCCACGGTGAGGGGGGAGTGGTGTGTGTGCGTGTGGTTGTGCGTCTGCGGTGCACGTGCTCAGTAGCAGCAGGTTGTTGTTCGGTGAGGAGCCGGTGAGGGAGACAGGAAAGGGGTGTTGGGGGTGAAGGTGGTGGTGGTGGGGGGTTCGGCTTCAGAAAGTCACACTGAGGAGTCTTTGTCCCAAACACACACACACACACACACGAGATCGAGACCAAACTCTGTAATCTGTTGTTTCGTTGAAAACTCTCCTCTGTGTGTTAAAATTAGCTTCAGTGCATTTTCATTTCATTTCCAAATTGCCAAATGATCCTTTTCTTTCACAGTATTTCTCTCTGTTAGTGCTGAGATGGACATTGGACAATATTTTTAAAAATACCAACAACTAATTCAAAGCATATGATGATATTATAGGCTGTTTTTCCCCCCGTGTCAGCTGAGTGGCGTGTCCATATTTATTTTGGCTCCCATGTTAACAGGTAAGAGCTTGCACACTGCCTGCGTGACAAAATAGAATAGGAAAATATGTTTATTCGTCATTTTGACACAAATACATTTAATAAATGACATTTTGATGTTTGAAAGTCTAGGTTTTGACATAAATGCAGATATAAATGTAATTTAAAAAAATAATAATAATCGATTTTCAAATATTGCACCTGTCAATACAGAACGAAATATTCTGTAGCCTATTTTGCTGTCAATACTGCCGATGTTTATGTTTAACATTGTATTTCATTTTATCAATGGGAAACCATCCATGTGTACAGACAAGGCTAGCAGCAGCAGCGCCCCGTCAGACACGTTTCTGGTGTGCAAAGACGTAGAAAACGCCACGCAGCCGCCACGCAACTGACACGCAACAGAAACGCCACGCTCACGCCACGAAGGCGGTGTGCAGCCGGCCTAATACGAAACACAGGAGCGTTTTCCATCCTCATATCTAAACCAGAGAACGTTACCGTCGTGGTTTCAAACACGCCGTTCAGGTTGTGAAGCATCATACATTGCAGCTTTTCACTTAATAATGGACCAATTTAAAAAAAAAAAATTGTTCTTCACCCACTTAAGCTTGAATTATGTTTATGTGTTGAATCTACGCTGTACGCCTAGATACAGACCCTAAGCCGTATCCTGAAACTCAACCTCAACAACTGTGATTGGTCCGCTTGGCTGGGCTTGGTAGCATTTCCTCCTTCACTCACTCATTCATTCATTTACGGGTTCTCCTTCTCCGCGAACAAAATGAAATCGAGGAGAGGCTTAAATTTTCCTGCAACAGCTTTCTAAACTGTGGTCGGAAATAACTATATCTGCCTTAAGACGCAAAAACGTGGGAAAAACACCGAAAATGACCCCTTAAAAATGTGTTTTTCCTGTCTCCTCCCTTTCCTCACCAGGTTCTCTCCGCTCATCTGTCTCTTCTTCCCACTCCTAATCTTCTCTTCTCTCTTCCCACTCTCTTGTTTGACATTAAACAGGTTACCTATGACATCTTTCGACACGTGAGAGCGTGTGTAGGCGTCATTTTCGACTTCAGATAATTAGTTTTAGCCTTTGCAGAATGTGGACATTGTTGTGTGGTGTCGAGGAATAACTTTATTAGAAATGATTCTATTCTCCATTTTTTTATTACACTACATTACCTGTCATTTAGCCTACACTTTTATCCAAAGCGACTCACATTTGCTATATATTTCAGATGTTGCACGCCTCTGGAGCAACTAGGGGTTAAGTGTCTTGCTCAGGGACACATTGGTTGACGTATCACAGTGGGAATCAAACCCAGATCTCCCACACCCAAGGTATGTGTCAGATCCACTGCGCCATCACCACCACCATGTACCTACACATCCACAGACTCATCAATTTACAAAAGGAGTGTGTCTGTCAGGCATTAGGTTTGACTTTGTATTAGATTGAAGGGAAAGAGATGTAAATCACAATATTAAGAAATAAAATCTTTTGGCCAAGCAACTTTTTTTATGTGAGGTGGTTTTTGGGACATCTTAGGTCCAACGTGTCCCTCTTGCTGGAGGAAATGAGAAAAACATATAGCCATGCACACAGAGTACACATGGAACCACAGGACATCCAACCCTGGTGTAAAAAGTTGGACGCATACAAATATTTCAGGTTTTAAACAGTTCAACAGATCCTCCCGATTTAATGTGTGGGGAAACACAAACAGTGACCTTTTGTTTAAGTCTGCGAGATCTGTTACATAAAGCTTTGAGCCAAATCTATACGTCCTGGGAAGTGAGTGGGAGGAATCAACAATAGGTGCTATACGTACATAAGACGGTCACGGCCGAAATGTAGGAGACCTTACTGCAAAAAGCATGAATAGTTTGCTCCAAAATGTTTTGGCTGACTGTCTGTTCACTACAGAGATGAAAAAATCTGGAAGAGATGAGAGAAAGTGGGCAAGGCAACGAGACAAACAGAGACATCAACAGAGAAATGAGCCGCTGTGCTCGTCTACATCGGTTGACTCATTACAATACCTGCAGACACTCCAGATTTACACCAGAGTCTCCCTACTTTTAACAATTTCTCCTGCCTGGCTCCAGATTGGTTATTTGTCCCGCTAATCTCCTGATTTCCTAGTAATATGACTCAGATGGATGTTTCACGCTTTTTGTGATGTGTCCAGACTGCAGGATATGTCAAGGTACTACCTGGCAACCCAAAACAACTCGCATGACATGCCACGCGCCATTTGTCATACTCAAGCTCACGAACAAACTATCCCCAATTTATGGTTCTGCGTTGAATCTACGCCGTAGGTACGTACGTAGGTACGTATAGATATGGACCCTACGCCGTAGTCTTCAGAAATGTAACTACACATCGTAGAACAACGTGAAATCAAGGAGAGGGTTAACTTTTTCCTGCGATAGCTTTCCGACCGTGGTCAGAAAGCACAGGGGAGACATTTCACCGTCGGAGTCGGTACTCGTTCCGAAGCCAACACCCATCACTCTCTCCATGCATACACACACACACACACACACCAGCTCTGCTATTCTCTTAAAGAGATATGCTAGATCGATACAGACACACCAGCGAACATGTATAAATCCTCACAACGACGTTGGCCGCTCAAGCAGGCCTACGCCGTCGTCTCTGTGTAGAGCCATAAATCGGCCTCCAGTCAACTGAATTGAAATGGATGAAATTGTGTATGCGTCAAGACGTCTGTCCTCTCGGTGCAGGACCGTCCCGTTTCTGGCTGCTAACCTGCTAAGGAATACGCCACCGTTTGTTGAAATAGTTCTTATCACGGTCTCCCCTGGCTGTAGATAGATGGGCCAATGCATTTTTTGTCTCAGTGCAAGTAATTATGTTACTTAGGTTTTTTGTCTTTCGTTGGCTCACTTTTACTCACAACATGCTAACCGGCAACATAGGATTCCATTCACTACGCTAAGCTAACTAGCGGCGGTGCTTACGGTGCACCGGACTAAAACAATGCATGCACAAAAAATGTGTTGGCCCACCCATCTACAGCTAGGGGAGACCATGATAAGCCCTATTTCAACAAACGGTGGCGTATCCCTTTAAGGCTCTTTAAAATTGATTTCATTTACACCGTTGTATTTATTGTATTAATCGTATTAATTTGAGGTGTAGGGTTACATGGGGACGTTGCGAGTAGGCTTTCCAGCCAATACCCCAGAAAATCTCCCTCTTTTTTGGCAGCCATATGTTGGCAGGCGTGCTCATTACTCAGACCTGAGCCATGATGACCACATGCTCTGGCTGCCACTCAGACACAGATAAAACCCCTAGAGGACCAGAGGAAGAGAGGTGGCTTTGATGATGCCTGTTTGAGTTGACTGTGTGCCCTGAACGTAAACACAGACGTTATCATTACCCCTGTGCTGCTGCTGCTGGTCGGGCTGATAGCCTGCAGGGATACTGACAGACACACGGGCAGATTAGGGACTCTGTGTGCATCTGTACACAGCCGTCTATTAGCAGGAATTGCTGTGCACCTTCTCCAGGTGTTTGCAGCCCAGTGTTTTACGATGGGGACGGACTGGAATGTCCCTCTGCAACACGCCCGTCAACAAGCGATTACAGAGTAGAAAACCAAACGGATAATATGTACTCCTTGTCTTCTATTGGGCACAAAAAGTAGATTTGTTTTCATGCATAACACAGACTTAAGATAGCCGTACGAAAACCTATCCACAACAATTCGTTTGATATCTTACAAAATTACGGTGAGCGTTTGCGGTTTGGTAAAACACCAGCTCCTTTTAATGGTAACTTTTTTTTTTTTAAACCTGAACTCTAGTTTTCCATGTTTTTTGTGTCTAAATGACTGATGGGAACAACAATCGTTGAAATTGCTCCAGTATTAAGCAAGACGTAACAAGCTGTAATGTATAGTTAACGGGGCAATTGAGTGCCTTCAATTCACGTCCACTAAAAGTGCTGTTTTTGTCCCTGACAGGCTCAGATTATTACTCCAAGTGTCTGACAACATTGTGGAAAGGATCCCTAGGAGTAAGGAGTAAGATCCATTTTGTTTAACATGAAACAGCCCCAAAATCGCTATTGCCAAACCCACCAGCCTCCATTTAAATAAACTAATTAACTAACTAAAATAATTTGGTTTGTGAGCCATCCCAAAAATGGTTGAAAACTGTGTTTTTTGGTGTCCCGCCTCAGCAGTAATGGTCTCAGTCTTCACCTCTCTCCTGTCCAAACAATTAATAATGTTTCACTAGTGTTCCTACCACTGACGGTTAACTGTAACACCCTGCCAATAAGTTAAGAAAAAAAAACATTAGAGGGGGACATTAAATGTGGATGTGATCTGAACACAAAACTTTTATATGTGGTTTCTGTTCTGTTAGTTATTCTTTTTCCCTCTTAACTGATGACACCAAAACACAGGGTTGAAGATGAGAATTAGCACAGAGCATCATGCATCTGTTTGAGATCAAGACAAGCCCAGACTTTGAAAATAAAAATCTGTAACTGGAGCAAGACAAATAGTCACCTAAATGTTGCATAAAACTTCACTGTTGAACCATTTGGTCCCTTTTTAAACCTGATGTCTGGACTTCTCTTGCCACATCACTAAATAAGCAGGCACAATTCTGTTGAGGACACTTCAGCAGGAGTTACAAACTCAGGTCCTCTCTTGTTCCCACAAATAACCTCTTTTGCATTTCTCTCTGCTTCCCTTCTTCTTCCCGTCTATCTCACCGCCACAGTTTGATCCAGTTCCAGCTCCGGAGTCCAGCTGTTAGATCGGTATCATCAGGATGAAGATGAGACAGCTCGGAGCTCTGTGTCTGCTGACCCTGGCTGCCCTCGCCTCCGCCAGGCCCAAAGCAGGTCAGTCTGCTGATACTGGGAGAGAAAAAAAGAGAGAGAAACTGGGTTTTTAAAGTTTTTTTTATTATTTTCCTCCCAAATGGGGGTAAATGGAAGTTTTTAGCATTCAATACATCTCAGTTTTAAAGTGAGAAAATTGAGACCACATAAATAGACTTTGCCGTTTTTACTTCTTTATAGGATTGTGTGCAATTATGTATTTTATATATTGTCATTTGAATAAATAAATACTAGACAACCAAATAAACAGACAAAACTCACAACACCCTTTCTACCACAAATATATATTTGATTTCATGTTAGGGCTGGGGGATGTGGAGAAAATGAAATATCACAATATTTTAGACCAAATTCCTCGATATTGATACCGCAACGATATTTTAGTGTTGACTATTGGTGGATTCACAACATATTTACACAATGAGATTTTTGATAATCATGTTGATATGACTAAGTGGGTAAAGGCAAATAATAAAACAGTTACAACAGTCTGGTAAGTTCAGAAAATGACATCACTTTACTGTAATGCAACCTTTAAAGTACCCATATTATGAAAAAAACACTTTTTCTGGGATTTGGGGTGTTCTTTTGTGTCTTTGGTGCTCCCACACACATACAAACTCTAAAAAAAATCCATCCATGCTGTTTTGAGTGAGATACGGTTTCTGAATGTGTCCTGCCTTCAGTCTCCTGGTGAGCTGTTCAAAATCGGCTCGGACTGTGACGTCACAGTCCGAAATGAGCTGGCTAACCACAACCGTTAGCTCGCAGCGTTAGCATGCTAACGCTAGCATGCTAACGCAATCATGCTACGTCGTTCTCAATAGCAAAGCACTGCTACAACAAACACACAAGTTCACCATAATCTACAAAAGAACTACTTACATGTGCGCCCTCATTTAGAAGTCTCCCAGCTAATCCTGCGTTGTAACTGACCGAAGTTGGAGAAACAGGCTTTCTTTTACGGTCTCTAGAGTTAGCTAGCTGACATGATCTACATCTGAGCTACTGAGCATGTGCGAGTGCAATCAAAGATAGTACAGAAGAAGAAGATGAAAAGAGGTCTCACTCTAGCTAAAACAGAAACCAGGTGAAAAGAGGATCTGCAGCAGTGAGAGAGAGCTGTGCAGTACAACAAAAATATGGTGTTTTTTGAAAATTAAACCATGTAAACCTATTCTGGTACAACCTTAAAATACAGTTATGAACCTGAAAATGAGCATAATATGGGCGCTTTAAAACCAGGAAAAGACAACACTTATGTCATATTACGATATTACGAGATGATATCTAGTCTCATATCATGATATCGATATAATATCGATATATTACCCAGCTCTATTTCATGTTATATTTTATTCCTATATTCTAACTTCTGCGCTGTTTTATGTCTTAGATTAATCATTTTACTGAGATCGCTGTACTGGGTTCTTAGTTTGCATGTTCTCCCCCATGCATCCAGGTGCTCTGGTTTCCTCCCACCGTAAAAACATGCATGCTGGGTAACTCCCAAAAAGTCCTCCATACGGCGATATGGAGAAGCATTTATAAATTATCGCCCCTAGCAGGGGCAGGAAATACGACCCACAGGAGCGTTTCCCGTCCTCGTATCTAAACCTGATAACGTAACAGTTGCAGGATTAAACCACCTCGTTAATGTTGTGAAATGGTTGCAGTTTGGTTACAGTTTGGCACAAAAAACTACTTGGTTACGTTTAGTAAAAGACTGTGGTTTGAGTTAAAATCAGACGTTACGTTACTTCCGATTACGCATGTGAGGCAGAACGAGACGTAGCTACCTTTGTTCCTTAAAGTAAAAAAAAAAACTCAACGTTTCCTTTTATTTTCCAACTGGACACATACCACAGGCTCCTGGGTGAAAGTCCACCCATCACAACTGTTACGACCACTACAGGGCGCCGCCACTATAAACGTAAAAATGAGTACTAATTGCTGCTGGAACAAACGATTTATGGGGTCGTTTCTCAGGGAAGGACAGCCTCGTAACTCCTGCCATTGCCCTGATGTAGACACTGGCATTACAACTAGACCCATCCTAATTAGTTATAGTAAGATGGGTTAAATTAAATTCTTCGTATGTCTAAATGTACTTAGGAAATAATATCAATTAATTATACTGTAGATCTAAGATTTCCAAGATTGCCAATGACTGCTTCTTTGTATTGATGTGCATATGACAAATAACTTAAGTCAAAGAAAAAAACTTTGATCGACAAGTTGAGAAAGACCTCCGTGGGTTCTCAACAGGAGTCGTCTCATGTGAATCGTGACCTAATGGTTTGGACTCATTAGATGTGGTTTACGTTACATCTGCAGCTGAAGGTTGACTTGATTTATATGGCCAGACAATGACGTGAACATATTTATAAGATGTTAAAAACCAGCCTCATGTCTGTTTGAAACTAAAGACAGATTCCACAACAATCCCACAAGTCTACTTTTTACCGGCACCGAGTCCCTGCTCTGACTTTCAGTCAAAGCCTTTGTGAAGAAATCCCGGATAATCAAAACAATTCCTCCCTAACTCATAAAGCCACACCACGAACACAGACTCACCTCGTCTATGACTGCTGTGTTTTTAGACCAAGATGATGTTACAACACGGGAGTGTGTTCACAGTAATGCTGACAAATTAAAGACAAAAACAGGTGTCCGGAGTCATGGAGTAGTAAGTTCAGGTGGTAAATCATCTGAGCGTTATACCAGAGTGCAAAGACCTGAACAGATGCTTTATCCCAGGAAAATGTCAAACTGAAAAACACACACACACAAACCTGTGAGGATTTGAAAAATTCACATTCCTCTCCCACGTATAGCATTGTTTGTTCAGGCGAGACACTACAGGTGAATAGAGTAAAATCAATGATTATTTAATAGATGTCACCAAGAAAGTTCCCCAGATTCCCCAGACTTACATTAAGACAACTATTTTTATTATTACAAGTTTTCTGAAGGAGGCGGAGGAGGTTATGTCATTATAAGTTCAAAATAGTTTAGAAATGTGTGTATTTTTTGACAATTCCACCAAGGGGAACAACTGGTTAAACATCTTTACGGTTTTCTTTTAAACAATATTACACTAGAGGGTGTGACATCAATGGCACGACAGTGATGCGGCTGATACCGGGGCGCTCCTCATAGTGTGTGTTCACTGTCAGCGTCATTTCCCCGCTTCCCATTTATTTCTATGGAAGCTGCCGTGCAATGCATTCTGGTAGAGTCGCGGGGACTTTGGAGGAGCGGGGCCTCGAGTCGCCCGCTTCTAATTTGCATCAAGTTGAATCCAGCCAACTTTATGCAAATGAGTAGCGGCCGGATCAACGCCTGTCAAAAACTCACAAAAATCTTTTTAACTGAAATGAAGACAGATTCAGCAACTGCATGGCCTATTTCTCGCTTAAAATGTTTTCAGAAACACCTTTCGTGATCTACTGTATTTTTTTGTATTCCAACAAGCAATCATTATGGTCCATTTTGAAACCAAAAGACCCGTGTGACGCGTTAGTCCAATCATCTGCAGCCATCGCAGTTGTAGGAGGGTGTAGACTGGTTTATTTACCTATCAGTGGTCAGTGAAGAGAAACTGATAGTCTGCAATGCTGGGGAGCGGGGCGATCCCTTCCATGAAAACAACGCTTTCATGGACACGTTCCATTAGTTTGTGAGCGTCATTGAAGTGCCAATAATGTGACGTTAAATCAAACCCTGTAGTGCACATGTGTCAAACTCAAGGCCCGCGGGCCAAATCCGGCCCCTTGCAAGTTCTGATCCTGCCCACATATCAATTTAGGTTTACAACAAATTTTGGCCCGACTATTTGTGCGCCAAAACCAAAAAGAAGGAAACTGTTTTCAAACTGTAATTACGCGACACTCAAAACAGAATTTGGCAGATTTGCCGACTTTGACATTCAGAAATTCCCACAGAAGCATGTGAGTTTGCATATTCAGGCCTGTGAAACAGGTTGTTGTTAAATAGGTAATCATTGTTTTTAGATCGATTTGCTAAACTCTATGAAGGAACATTTTTTGCTTTATGTCGACCAAACTGTAAGTGACAGAGCTGTGAGACATGCAACAATACAGTCAAAAAAGTTTGACTTTCGATTAAATAAAAGCATGTCAATACACTATACATGTCTGGCCCTTAATGCGACTCTGATTTTCTAGTGTGGCCCTTAGTGAAATTGCGTGTCAATCACTGCTCATGCACACGCATTCATTCTCCCTTGTGGTGGTAGGGGCTTAGGAGACCATTTTGGGCTTTAGCAGAAAGGGGGGAGGGACTGAGAAGTTGTCGATCGAAATTGACTATTTCCATCGACAGATTTAGCTCCTGTACTTCTGCGAACTCCACATGTAGCAGCTATTTTTAACATAGTGTCGAATCACAGGCACAGCTGAAGTGATCCAAACATTTCCAGAGTTTTTGTGTGATCTACTTTGTTTCCTGATTTATTTTCATTAATACAAATGTTTCAAACACTGTTTTTAATCAACTCAGTAACGTCGACATGGTTAATGGCGGAGTAGTGTATTAAGTGATGTTCCTGGTGTTCTCAAATGGCTCTGGGTGTGATGTCATGCTGATTTGAGCACTTTCTAAATGTCTAGTTGACCAATCAGAGTGCCTGGTCGTATAATGATTATTATTTTTTTAATTCAAATACTTAACCAGAAGGAAACGCCTTGAGATGAATCATCACATTTTTAGGGGGGTTCTTAAGACAAATATACAGAAAATACAAAACACAAAATATATTTACACATACACACAGGCTAAAAATTATTAATTGTAAAATAATCATGTCCTTAGTCCTCCTCGCCTCTTTCAGAAACCCAGATAAAAATCTAATTTTTTAGCCCCAGATTTCCAGTTTCGTTCCTCCGTGTTAAATGTTTTGTCCCTCCTCTCAGGTCCTGAGCAGAAATGCAAGTCTGGTCCGGTGGATCTGGTCTTCCTCATCGACAGCTCCCGCAGCGTCAGACCACATGAGTTCGAGACCATGAGGAAGTTCATGATCGACATCCTGAGCACCCTGGACATCGGGCTCAACGCCACCAGAGTGGGCGTGGTCCAGTACTCCAGCCAGGTACCGTAGAATCCAGATCTGTATTTATTCAACCATGTTGTTCAGTGAAGCTTGCATGACAAAGGTGCGGAGGATACTTTGATGAACATGATGATGAGCAGGACTTGGATACAAACGGCCGCCTCTCTGCTCTTCTTCTTCAGCTCCGCAATGAGTTCTCTCTGAAGACCCACGCCAAACTGGACGCCATGGTGAAAGGCATCAATGAGATCATCCCCCTCGCTCAGGGCACCATGACCGGACTCGCCATCAAATATATCATGGATTCAGCTTTCATCGCCGAGGAGGGAGACAGACCGCAGGTAGTGCAATAAAGACCCCTGTTGTTTTTATGTATTTAGTTCATACTCAGACTGCAGACTCACTGCCAGCATTTTGATTCATTACATTTATTTAGTTTGTTAGTGGTTTGCTTGAATTACTTTCCATCAAACTCTGTCACAGAGTAGATCTGATCTGACATCATTCACCAACACATTAACAAATATGGTGTTTATGTTGTGAAATGGTTGAAACAAGTTTTTTTGTGATTGTTGCGGGCAAAAATCCTTGATTATGCGGCACGTTTTCTTAAAAAATGGAAAAGCGATGGAATATGCGGAATGTTTATGCAATTTCATGCAATGAAATTGCGGGAATTTGCAAAAACTGCGGTTTGATGAAAAAGAGAAAAAGAAGTGATTCCCCCAACACCCTGCTTTTCGATGATGTTCACGTCGCGTAATTACATCACTTCATAACGTTCCCATGGCAACAGGAGAAAATGGCTGCTGTTGTGTGAAGTAAATGCAACATTTTTCAACTTTCTGCTAAGATATATGTGACTTTTTTTGCAACGACAATGCGGGGATTATGAAATCATGCAAGCCCTGCATATTTTGCGCGGAAATCAACAATTTATGTGGCGAAAGTGTGGCGTATTTGAAAAAATGCAGCCCCCGCATAAATATGCGGACTTTGGCTGAATATGCATTGAATTATGCGATTGCATAATCGCGTTTTTCTGGAGGGACTGGAAAAATCATCATGGTTTGGGTTAAAATCAGACGTTACTTCTCCTCCTGTTATGCATGTGGAGCTGAATTTGACAGCTCATAACGTTAAAAAGAACTTGCTGTTTATTTATATTTTAAAATCGGAAATTAACCCCGGACACCTGGGTGAAAGTCCTGTGTTTGTTTGACCCGTCCACCCCCCCCCCCCCTGAACATACCTCCTTACGCAGGAACTTGGGCGCTTTTATACTTTGTCACACTACTTCCTGCTTTGCTGCCGTCACAAACGTTAAAATAAGTCGTACTTTCTGCTTGAACAAACGACTTGGTAAGAGTCAGATTTTCCGACAGTCTTTCTGTGAATATAACACCCCCCTCCTCCCCACGTTACCTGAGCACCGATCCTGAGCGTTTCCCTCCCTCAGGTCCCCAACGTGGCCGTGATCGTGACAGACGGGCGTCCTCAGGACCGCGTGGCGGAGGTGGCAGCTGAAGCCAGAGAGAAAGGCATCGAGATCTACGCCGTGGGGGTGGCCAGAGCCGACATGGCGTCACTGAGGGCCATGGCGTCCCCGCCCTTCGAAGACCACGTCTTCCTGGTGGAGTCCTTTGACCTCATTCACCAGTTTGGACTGCAGTTCCAGGACAAGCTCTGTGGTAAGACCGGACCGGAAGGAACTTCACTGTCTGTAAAAACCCAAAGAATACAATTGTTTATTATCGTATTTTGCCAAAACCTTTTTTTTTTCAATCATAGCAGGATCTTTGGCTTGAACTTTACTTAGACTTGGTTTGGTTGAGTGTATAATTTAAGGTTTATTTACATCATTTCTTGTTGGAAAGTGCAGTTTTATGAGAATACGAAATGTGAAATGAACACAAATTGCACAAAACTCAATTTTACTGGAATGTGAAAACTGAAATCCTCACTCTCCCAGGACTACATTAAATACAGATAAAAAATACAGCTCATAAATCAAATGAAATACCTGACCTATGAAAGGAGTTATTCTTCAAGGATTACAGGATCATATTTTTGTCAAATCTGAAACTAAAGACCTTTATGCCACTAATAGATTACTTTCATTTGAAGTCACCTTAACATAAGACAAGTTCAAACCCAAGAGCCAAGTCTGGAATTTAAATTTAATGCTGTTGGCTTTTGGGATTACAAACACAGTGAATGTCTAGCCTGGATAGAAACAAAAACCCCATGCCCGTCTAACCCCACAGAACCTAATACTTTTTCAGTACAGCCTCTATAAATCCCTTAAGTGCAAGATATTTCCCTGTGCTGCTATTATTCTAGACTGTTGCCGGCTTCCTTTAGTGGGAGATGGAAAAGGAGAGTAAAAGCAGACAAATAAAGTTTAAGACAGTTGTTATGGTTGTTGTGGTTGTTAAGCTAACCTAGGCTCCTAAGGACCCACATACGAAAGGCTAGCCTAGCAGGTACCTATTCCTGCAGGCTGCATTTGACTTGAAAATGAGACCTAACTTTACTTTACTTTATTCAGGACACAGAAAAAATGGTCCACAGCACCATAGCACTTTTCCCCACATATGAGAGGGGTTGTGTTGTATTTGCGACTCACCCAGCTACTGTACTTCACTTTGCCGCTTTGAAACGGCCTGCTAGCTCCGCTGTCTCTCAGCTGACTCCACCAGCGTGTTCTGAGAGTAGTTGTTCAGTTTAAAGTTGCGCGCGGGAAACGAGAACAGCTCCAGTCTTCTTTTTTATTTATCCAAAGGTCTGTCCCAGGTCGTTAAATCGCATCCTCGTTTCCTTCACTTGCTTCCCTTCCTCTCACCTCAGTCCGTCCCACCGAGGAAGCATGGGAGAGACCGGAGGAAATCACGCGAGGAAAGAGGAAAAAAAACAAGGGCCGCTGCTCAGGTCTCTTATTTGATATCTCCTCGCTTGACACAGAAGTTGTTCTGGCCCTCAGTCTCAAAGCTCTTATTCGACCCGAGGAGCGAGGATGGATCTCCGAGGAGCTATGAGCGAGGACACACGAGAGCAGCCTTCCCGGAAGCCGCGTAGCTGAAAGCCGTTGCTACTGTGACGCTTCAGAGGAAACGGAGGTCTCATCCCTTTGGAAACACATTTCCTCATTTCCTCTCTCCACCAATGATTTCCTCGCGCCTCTCCCATGCTTCCTCAGTGGGACAGACTAAGACGCGAGGAAGGGAAGCAAGTGAAGGAAACGTGGATGCAATTAAAGGACCTGGGACGTCAGTCTTCATCAGTGTCCTCTTCCAGTGTGTCAGCCTACAGCTTGTTGGGTTCAAACACAACACCGCTCATATGTGCACGTCGGTCTGACCCCGTCACTCAGGCTGAAACCACACTACTCCGTAGCAGACATGGACTGACCCATAACACAGGGAATAATTATGAAAGAAATATAACAAGCTTGTAATGACAGTGGCATTGTGGGTAATATAGGTGCCAGGTTTTTGATACTCAGTGGAATAAATATTCATAACTAAATAAATAAACAATCATCAATTCAGAAGAAACATTCTTAGTTATCATTTATTAAGAGTTTAAAGCTAAAAGCATTGTAAGATTTGATTAAAATGTTAGATTCCTGATTGGTTCAGAAGTACAACATTTCATTTGTTTTAACTGAGCCTACTTCAGATTTCAAAAGTGAAATCGCCAAAATGTTTTTTTTTAACTTTGGCAGAGAATGTTGAGTTTGTGTAGAACCTGATAATGACCATAACCTTGAGATCATACGCTGAAGTGGATGTCCTCTCTTCCGTAGGCATGGATCTGTGTCTGGAGTCGGACCACGGCTGCGAGCACATCTGTGAGAGCTCCCCGGGCTCCTTCCACTGCCTCTGTCTGCCTGGATACACTCTGAACGAAGACGGCAAAACGTGTGCAGGTAACAAAAGACGCGCACGAGAAATAAAGAACAATAGACAACTGGGTCCACACATTCATGGGTGACATGTTGTTTCTACATTAGTGGCACAATTTGCTCTGACATCATGGGCAGACGAAATCGAGACAACTGCGACAACTTTAGCCTCGTTTTGCCTATATTTGTTTACATTTTGGCTCCATTAAATGTATGCCGAATAAGCTGTTAGCAGGTCCTGTTTGCTGTGTACCCATACATGTACAGACATTCACTGGATTACTTTGATACTAAAGAAGAAATAAAAATGTTATGATTCTCAGACAAGTTCTGGTGTGATAAGGAGAATCTAAAAACGTGTGAATCATATCATGTCTGGGAGCTCAGATTTGACCGAGTTTTGACTCTAAGCAGGTGTACCATAACTGTCGAATAAAATAAAAAATAATTACATTCTTCCACCTTTCATTTTCCTTGACCTGATGAAGTTTTCCATTGAGGTGGAAAGAAGACGTGAAGGAGAATTCATTAAAGTGCTCATATTATGCTCATTTTCAGGTTCATAATTGTATTTAGAGGTTGTACCAGAATAGGTTTACATGGTTTAATTTTCAAAAAACACCATATTTTTGTTGTATTGCACATTGCTGCAGCTCCTCTTTTCACCCTGTGTGTTGAGCTCTCTGTTTTAGCTACAGAGTGAGGCATCTCACTTCTGTTCCATCTTTGTTGGGAGTTGCACATGCGCAGCAGCTAGGTAAGGACTACTAGCCAGTCAGAAGCAGAATATGAAGGCGTGCCACGCTAGCAGCTAGGCGAGCATTATAACGTGTGTTACAAAGTGACCACGTTTGTCTCTGAAGTAAAGGCTGGACTACAACAGAGCTGTTTGGAGCAGTTGGTGAACAGTGTTTTCTGTTGGAGATGGTAAGTCCCTTTGGGGTGGACTTTCACTTTTTTCACTTTGTAAACCTATAACATGCACAAAAAAGATATATAACACAATAAAGGAAAGGGGAAAAAGCCAGAAAGCATAATATGAGCACTTTAAGGAATAGACAGCCGCAGTGAATCCGACTGCACTTACACCCCGACGTGGGTCTGTCTGGTGAAACTACAATATTCTTTTAATGTAGCCCTCTGATCTCAAGAATATTAATTTTGCTAAAGGTGCAAATAAGGCACAATGGACCAATATAATAGAGAAAGACTTTCTACACTGTTAGCAGTTTAAATGTCACTTTGACACAGGGATGATGAAAGTTATATTTACCCTGGCAGTGTAGAAACAAGGGCTTGTAACTGGAGTTAAGATGCTTGCATGCAAAAAGTGAAATTATATATTATAAGTAATTATAATGAAAATAGTTGCTCAATAAATGGCTTGTGTGTTTCAGCCATAGATCTGTGTGCTCAGGGGAAACACGACTGTGAACATATCTGCGTCAGCTCACCTGGGTCTTTCACCTGCAACTGCAACAAAGGATACAAACTGAATGACGACAAGAAGACCTGCTCAAGTTAGTCACACACACACACACACACACACACACACACAGTAACACAACACATCATTTTACACAACACACATGTCCGTCATAAGTGCTGATAGGCTTGAATTCATGTTCATTCACGTTGAAATGGATTTCAACCTTCACAAACTGCCGATTCATGATTTCTCTGCTGATTCATGAAGCTGAGTGTGGGTTTGAATCTTGTTCCTCCTGTCAGTCTTAATAAAAGTAGTCCATTTACTGTAAATCATGTATACTCCTGTACATCTTGTTTTACAAAAAGAACTTTAGTATTTAGAAACACTAAAATATATGAATCAAGATTTTAAAAAAACCTAGCCTAATTCTCATTCTTAAATCTTAAGGACTTGACTTCCATACAACCATAACTTTAATTGTAATTTTGGGCTTTGAAATATAATTTCTCATTCTGCTTTCACAGGATATATCAATTTAAGATAAGTGAACAGAACTCTTAACATATTGTGATCTTGACTAATGTAGACAAGTCTTTGAAATTGGTCCAGTATTGAGCGAACCGGGCTGCAATGTTATCCGATAACGCAAATATACATCGTCAATTTCGTCCGCTTAAAGTTCTGTTTTTTCCACTGACAGGCTCAGATTATTATTCTATGTGTATAACAGCATTATGGAAAGGATCCCTACAGAGATAGACCTTTTTGTTGAAGTTGAGTAAAATCCTTTATAGTTTAACCAGAAACAGCTCAGAAACCCAATAGACTCTATTTAAATAACCAATACTTTTAGCGTGTATAGAGCAGCATATTTCCACACGTAAAAGGGTGAATTAAGGATTTATTTTAACCAAACGAGTGGTGATTGTTGAAACAGTGGAAAGACGAATCAAAAAAAAGGAGTCTGGTGGGTTTGGTGATGTCGATTTTGAGGCTGTTTACTGTTAAACAAAAAGGATCTTACCCTTTAACAACAAGGTCTATCTCTGTAGGGATCCTTTCCATAATGTTGTCAGACACTTAGAAAAATAATCTGATAGCCTGGGAAAACCCTGACGAACTTCCGGCAAATTTGAGATTTGCTCTGCAAGTCCGTCTGGCCAAGAGCCCTTTCAAGCCTATTTCCAATTTTTCCAAATCGAGGCACCAATCATAACCGTTGAGGCGGACTTTACGCGATGACGATAGCGGAGTGACGGCAAGCAGCTTTTTGTTTACATTCAGCATTACGGCCACCAAAGCGCAGCAACCCGTTGATGCCGCTGTCGCTGCTACGTCACCCGGATCATTGGTCTGATTGGTTGAAGGACTATCCAATTGCGCCCAGAGGAATTTGAGTGGCCTCCATTGGTGACTCCCCTTTGGAAATGGTCTGTGAATGAACATTCCCCAGACCCACTCTCAGTTACAACTGAAAATGGTCTGCCAGGCTAACAATCTGAGCCAGTCAGTGGCGAAACAACCACTTTTAGTGGACATACATTGAAGGTGTGCAATTGCCCATTGACGTTACCTTGCAGCTTGTTTCACCAATTTCAAAGATTGACACAAAAAATTAAGTTACTCTTTTAGACGAGATTTATTGTGAGACAAAAGGAACATAGATGCAATCCCACACATGCTGCTGCCGGTCGCCCTGCTGCTTATGGCCTCGCTGCTTTCCTCCCCTCAGTGATCGACTACTGTTCGTTTGGGAACCACAGTTGTGATCATGAGTGTGTGAGTGTGCTCAATGGCTATCACTGCCGCTGTAACCAGGGATACAGGCTGCTGGACGACGGCAAGACCTGCCAGGGTAAGTACCGCATGCATGAGACAAAGCTTGTGACAAATAAAAACAGAACTATGTTCTCCGCCGCTGATATAATGGAGGGGAGGGTCCGATCTTAATACATTGAAATCTGCCTGATGGAGCCGCTTACACACATGCATGATTTAAGTAGGATCATTTAAAGCTGGGGAAGGCAGTTTATTTTTGGCGTTTTGTTTGATGCAAACATTTCATAATAATTCTTTAGCAAATTGTACCTCAAATGGTCTGAGAGAAAACTAAACTTTTGCACCTCCCTTAGATAATCTAGCTTGTGATGGGAGACTTTGGCCAATCACAGGTCATTTCATAGAGCTTTCCTATTGGCTGTTCTACAGGGGCAGATGCACGTGTGAGTCCCTTCGGTGAAAGTTCTGCTAACTGTGGCCAAAGTGTCAGGGCTGCAGCTAATTAAAGGCTAAACTAAAAGATAAGAGACTGTATTGTCATGTATCTAAATACAGTGCAGAACTGTACATAGAAGAATGAGTAATTTTCATATTATTGCTGTTATATAACGGCATTAGCAAGAAATGAACGATTAGTACTCGTACAGGTTACTGTATGAAGCCAGTGCTTGTCTGATGGTCGGGACTAGACAGAGGGGAGAGGGAGAGCTGCAGGAAGAGAAGGTCTCACTCTACTTCAAATTCTGGTTTGCTTTTTGCCTTCTGCAGCTTTAACCTAGCCTGGTCCCACCAGACTTTCATGCATTTCATTTGTACAGAGAGTCTGGCCACTCTCCAAGTGTTAAGTTCCTTGAAGGCAGGTACTCTGTTGAAGTTTAAAACTATTGGATCTGCCCAGAGCCACTCTGGATCTGCCATAACCAATCACTAACGTTTGGTCGTGATGGCTTAGCATCGCTAGTGTGGTGTATTTTGTAGCGATGCTGTATGGAGAGGAATCCGCCGACGCTGTTCTTGATTATAAAGGTTTATTTACATCAAAGAATTCAGCATCAATTTACAAGCCCTGCAGAGCCCGGAGAGCGACAGATCCAGATTCTCCATAGTCACTCTGAAGTTCTGCTGTTTAAGACATGGTATATATTCTGTGCATTGTGTGACATAGATGGGGGTGGGAATGATAATTTAACTAATTGGCGCATGTACAAAAAAAGATCTCTCTATAATGAAGATGAGACCCCATGGATAATTCTTTCCAGATGTCTCCTGTGGCCATTTCCTATGGAAGTGATCATCATTATGCCGAATCCTAAGTACAGGTCATATAGATAATTCAGATAAAGCTTACAAGTCATATAAAATGGTCATTTACAGAAATGTTGATTATTGTGCATTGTCCTAATCAAATAAACTTACAACAACAGATACTTCACTTGCGTTCGCCTTAGCCAACTCCTTCACCACTAATGGAGCGAGAAAATCAAACTTTTCCTGAACCCCTGTGGGGAAGAGGGCCACAACATCATGGCCACCAACACAACTCAGCAAAGATTGTTCTTGCTCGGGCTTTAACTTCCGGATATTCGGCAGCGTTGCCACAACGCCAATCCTTAACTATACAACTCAAACTAGCACAGGATCTCAACGTCATCGTTCTCAGCCACTCCCTCTGTTCGCTGATTGGACCGGAGAAAACCCGCGAATATGCCGCAAACCCAGACGATATACTGAAGGAAAATGAAAATTGAGCGGAAGTACGTAGGAGGGCAGAGGCAGGCTAGCTTTAACCCTCCCCAAACTGGATTATGGTATTACAGGCTTATTTAAAGAGAGAGTATGTAGGGTATGTATGGAAATAAATGCCCAAAAAACACACACTTTAATTCAATGTGTGTGTGTGTGTGTGTGTGTGTTATTTAGCCATTGACCTGTGCGCTGAAGGGAAACATGACTGTGAACAAATCTGCATCAGCGCGCCCGGCGTCTTCACCTGCGACTGCAACGAAGGATACACACTCAACAAAGACAAGAAGACCTGCACACGTTAGTCAGGCCCTCGCGCAAAAACACACACACACACACACACACACACACACACACACAGCTGTACACACACCAACAACGCACACTTACAATGAAAGGAAATCGCTCCTGGTGCATCTACGGTCTCCTGCAGCAGGAGTGCAGCCACATTTTTTTTCCATTTTGATAATCAATTAGTAATGTAAGTAAAAAAAAATCAAAATTAGTGCCTCCAGCTTCTTTATGTGAATTCTTGCTGCTTCTGTTTCATGTCACTGTAAATTAAATCATGTTGGGTCTTTGGACCGTTGATCAGAGTACATAAGCAGTTTGAACTGGACTACAGGACTACAAAATTAAATTTGTTTTAATTAACAAATTAATTAAATTGTAAAATATATCAATGCTGTAGCTGCAGCCCGTAATGGTCTTTCAAATACTTGGTCAGTAGCATATTTCTTAAAAGATCGGCTGGCTTTACTTGCACTTGAAGACACAAAAGTAGGACCAAATGCACATAGAAACAGAAAAATGTTCCACGGTACCATTAATGATAAATGGGAAATAACTTGTGTAACGTCTAACGTGTGTGTGTGTGTGTGTGTGTGTGTTATTTAGCCATTGACCTGTGTGCCGAGGGGAAGCATGACTGTGAACAGATCTGTATCAGTGCTCCTGGCGTCTTCACCTGCGACTGCAACAAAGGATTCAAGCTCAACAAAGACAAGAAGACCTGCACAAGTCAGTAAATCTTTCTTTATGTCGTGTGTTTTCACCTCAGCTCATCTGATGTGTGTTGTCACTGCTCTGACTTCAAATGCACATTCATTTGGTTGTTTTCAGATTTTAAGAAAAAAGGCCGAAAAGGGCCAGGTGTTTGACTATCGAGTCTGCACACCCATCATTGAATGTGTATCTATAACCTCTACAGAAGTTACTGGTTTCATTTCACGTAATATCTGCTGTAATTACGTGTTATTGCTGTGGCAGTTAAGGGGGGGAAATCATTTTTTCAAGAAGCAGCTACAGTAGCTGCAGTGTGCCCCAACAACCAATAGGTGGCACCAGATGCTGTTCTATTTATTCGGTCACTCCCCAACACCTGGCAGTTAGTTTCCACCACATGTAACGTGTGTTTATTGTCTCTGTGTCTGCAGACATGGACATGTGTAACACAGTGGAGCACGGCTGTGAGCACCAGTGTGTCAGCACTCTAGGATCGTACTACTGCATCTGTCCGGAGGGACAGCTGCTGCAGGAGGACGGCAAGAGCTGCGGCAGTAAGTCAACTCTCTGATTAATGATCTGTGTTACAGAAAATCATCTGTCGCTGAGGTACAAACCCAGTGTGGGCATAACAGGACAGGTTCGGTGTTCTTCAACGCAGACCCGATTATAATACTGATTACTCAGATTCATGAAACACAACTTGCCAATCATGTAACTGACAATCAGTCAGTGTGTTTTCAGGCGGTGTTAGAGTCCCCTGCGGGAAACAGGAAACATCACTGCCTCTACTGCTGCCACAAGAAAGTTTCCAAACACCAAACCCAAGCACTGAACTGCCTGGGAGTTTGTGGAACAGCTGATTGTTTACTCAGTCCCACCATCTCTTTTCTTTTTCTCTTGCTCCGTGAAATGAAGCTGCCTTCAAGTGCGGTTGGAAATGTCAAGATCTATAAACTATCTATTTTTCTGGTCTGAACGAGGCCTTTAGAGCAAGAAATTAGGTAAGATGAAATAAATGTGTGTGCGAAAATAAACCAAATCCCATACTGATGTTGAAAGCAGCTCAGTTATGTCTGGGAGGAACTGGCCGGACAAAGATGGGATGTTCTTTTGCAGTAGCTCAGTCCGTAGGGAGTTGGGTTAGGAACCGGACGGTCGCGGCTCAACCGAAGTACGGAGTGTGGACTGGCAGCTGGAGAGATGCCAGTTCAGTTCAGTTTTTTTTTCTCATTTACAATATCTCTTACTAAAAGGCAGGTAAAGGGTATTCAATATAGGCTGCCCCCCCACCCCCTTTAACATAAACACATATTTTAATGAATATTCTGTAAATTTAGTTGTTAAAGCATTGAGACCAGGATACAAAGTACAAAGGACATTTTACAGTTGAAAAATAAAATATGTAATGGCTACTGTTTGTAAATTACTTTTACTTTAGTCATCGCATTGCCAGACCTTCCTCCACAGCACTGCGGAGGAGGGTCTGACTAATCCACACAGTATTCAGGGATGGGAGAAAAAACATGCTCTCGTTTATTGGCATTTCTTTAGTTTAAACCAATCACAATTGTCTTGGGCAGTGCTAAACAGCCACGGTGTCTCTGCAAAATAGCCTCGGGAAGGAACTTGTTTTGGTGGAACATGTGTACGTTCAAAAGTAGTTTTAGTCGTGCAACAGAAAACTCAGATTGGACAGATAGTCTAGCTAGCTGTCTGGATTTACCTTGCAGAGATCTGAGGAGCAGTTAACCATAGTCCTCAGAAATCCACCGGAGGCACAAAGACAGCAGAAGGTAACGGACATCCGGTGGAAAATTAGGGACAAATGGCGGACTTTCCAGCAGCACTAGAGCATTCCCGGAAGTGAAACGTCGTCGGTAGAGACTACTTCTACTTAAATATGTCTTTGCCACAGTCTCTTGTTATTAATCGGCCGACATATTCAAAAATACCGCATCTGTGATAAGTATAGATTAGATAGATTTGTCGTGTAGATTTATCAGTCCACCTTTTTAAAACAAATCGAGCTGTACAAAATAAATTACACCTGTGAATTCTCAAGAGCAAACATCAGGACTATGTATGTTGTTAGTATTCCTTGTCATCTCTCTCTCCTTCAGCCTGCAAGTCGGCCAACATCGACCTGGTGCTTCTGATCGACGGCTCCAAGAGTGTCCGCCCCCAAAACTTTGAGCTGGTCAAAAAGTTTGTCAACCAGGTGAGGCATGTTTTATATACTTACCCAGCCCTATCGATCGGTTAGTCTGCTTGTGTAGTTATGTGACTTTGTTTTAAGGGTTGATCAAAAGAGGTTTTGCGTCAGACCAAACAACGCCCCTTAGCTGTGATACAATCACAACATACCATGGCCTGTCATGAGCTATTGCTTATTAAATATCTGCAAGAATACCCAATTCCTACACAGAGTAGGTGTATGGATGAATCCACCGACAGTTAATCTGAACACAGGTTGTAGTGATGTAGGAATATTTTTATTTAAAAAGCAATAATAAACAAAAAATTAACAATAGAAGCACACTAATAGAGGTACCTGTCTCTTGTGTCACCTCCTCCAGGTTGTGGACTCTCTGGACGTGTCTGCTCATGGCACCAGGGTGGGTCTGGTTCAGTACTCCAGCCGGGTCCGGACGGAGTTCCCCCTCAACATGTACCACACCGCTGAAGAGATCAAAGCTGCAGTCATGAAGGTAAAGTTGTTGGCGGGCCTACATTCATTTTGTAACAAGTAGCTCAATTTTGTTATACCAGTAACTAAGACATCTGCTAAAAAAAATTGTCGTCACCATTATTTCATTGGAATATCACACAAGAGGGTTTGATTCAACGACAGTAACGCTTACGGACCTTGGCACAAGGTCTATCCGCATCGAAGTGAAGGGAAGCGAAGCGTAATATTGCTTAATCATAATATGCATCATTCCTACACAGACTTTTATTTCATGACTGTCCAACAAGAACAGTCTCTTAGTCTGTGTTGAGCTCATAGTAAAAGAAATGCCAACACTTGGGACTGTCCTTGTCTAGGTTGACTACATGGAGAAAGGCACTATGACAGGTCTGGCCCTGAAACACATGCTGGAGAACAGCTTCTTAGAGTCAGAGGGCGCTCGTCCTTCCAGCCGCAACATCCCCCGAATCGGACTGGTCTTCACAGACGGACGCTCGCAGGACGACATCACAGAGTATGCCAAGAAGGCCAAAGAAGCCGGTAAGACTCAACTGCCGTGAGGGTCGAACCACATCTACAGTCATTATTCTCATTCCAGTCCCTGCGCAATGATGCTGACATGAAATCTGTACACAGGTATCACCATGTACGCCGTGGGCGTGGGAAAAGCTGTGGAAGATGAGCTTCGTGAGATTGCATCTGAGCCTCAGGAGAAACATTTCTATTACACCACCGACTTCACTGCCATCAGCAACATCGCTGAGAACCTCAAACTCAACGTGTGCCCAGGTACAAGACTCAGGATCTGAACGCAGTGTACAATACATAGGGCCGTTTCACACCTGAACGTCTGAACCAAGGTCCGGACCAAGGTTCATGTTTTTGTAACGTTGTATACATTTGACTTGGTAAGTTTTGGTTTTAAACTGCAGTTATGCAAACTAAAAAACTATGCATGAAATGACTATGTCCTTTTAGTTACACAGTATATGAGCCGCATCTCCCGATACTGAAAAACTGAAACCACCACATTACAATTACATTATTGGCTTACCCATTCGCCTTAACCAAACAAAGTATTCCAGTAAGTGGGAACGCGTTTGACACGGACAATCTCATGTTGTGTGCTATTTGTGAGAAAAGGAAACACAAGATAATGTGTTGCACCTTACATTGTCCCAAATGTTATATTAGAAAACAGCTTTAGTCTGTAGAGCGTATCGGAAAATTTGTTGTAAAGTAACACTTTGTTTAGTAAAAGTGATTATTTCTTTTGTTCAACTGTAAATATTTACTCCACTGCAGATGAACAAGAAATATATTTACTTTATATGAAAGATAAGGATAGATTTTGCATTAAAGACAAAAATGTATCATGATTCACTGAAAAGGTTTGGTGTATATGATCTTAATAAACTCTTCTGTTACAATCTCTAGTTTATGTTTAACTTACTTAACCATTAAATCAATTCCAATACCATATACATAATAAAAACATTTTACTTCTAAAATCAACAAACTAATTATATTTTTTTAAGATTATGCTCAACATGGGCGCCTGGGTAGCACACCTGGTAGAGCACGCGCCCATATATAGAGGTTCACTTCTCGATGCAACAGCCGCAGGTTTGACTCCGACCTGCGGCACCTTTGCTGCATGTCATTCCCCCTCTCTCAATCCACTTTCATTTATTCAGCTGTCCTATAAAAATAAAGGCCTAAAATACCCCACAAATATAAATATAAGATTATGTTCAACATAAAGTTACATTCAAAAGATGAGCCTCACATGTAAAAGCAGTTCCAGTGTAAACCGACAAGTCACTGTAATGATGTTCTTTGGCTCCATCTGCTGACAGAAGGACATGATGACAGCTGGAAAAAACTAAACACTCACTTAAATGTAAAGAAATAAATACCCAAAGAACAAAGGTCAAACACAAGAAACATAATAAAATAAAAGGTGTTTTTTTTTTCTTTAGAGTTTTAACTTGTTGCTTTAATGTGTGAACATTTTAAGGTGGTCCAAAGGGACACTAAAGCTAAATAATTCACAAACTGCTGATGTGCAGTTTAAACTGCAGGAATGCATTATATTTTATGATCATCTGTTTCTTCTTTAAGAAACTAATAACTGCATCATAAAGACAAAATATGTTGAAATCAAACACCCAAGACGTCATAAATTTGATATTTCCCCATTATTTATATATGTATATATAAGTGTCGGCGAGTTTCACTTGGATAGTCTGTCCAATACACCAGCAAGTGTTTAGACATTTTAGTGACATTTCTTTACAATGTTTGGTGCGTTTGACAAAGTGCAGTGTGAACACAAACCAAACCAAATTAAAAGTGCAAAAAACACCCGAATCGCATTAGTATTTAGCATTTATTTATTCTCTGGTATGAATAATACATACTATGTATTGTTGTATGTTGTGATTGAATGTGCCTGACCACAAACGAAGTTCCCTAATGGGAAAAATAAAGTTCTTTTGATTTGATTAGATTGAGTCTCCCGAACTACAGGTGTGAAAGTGACCTAAAAGTGAAATTGTTTATCTGTCTGTAACCATCTTTCTTTGTGTCTTTGCAGAGGAGAGTCAGGGGGAGATCGAGGTGAAGGACCCTTGTGCCTGCGAGAGTCTGGTGGAGTTCCAGCAGGCCACCATGAGCAACCTGGAGCAGCTCACACAGAAACATATCCTTTAAAAAAAAAAAAAAACATCTTTGTCCAAGCACCAAGGAACCAAAACACTGATTATTTAATATTCTTTATAGCCTCAGTGACATGCAAGTTTCTAATTTGGATCGGTGGTAAGAAACTGCTGGCAGTTCAAAACAGGGACAAACACATAAAGCTACCAATGACTAAGACAGGAAATACACTTCTCTGTGCAACATTTGTTTCAGTGGTAATATAATAAAAATGTGATTTTAAGGCCAAGATAATGGATTTAACAGATGTGGCACTATGGCTTAAGCTACATCGTTCTTTTAACTGATTTGACATCCATTGGCAAACCTATACCTTACATCAGTCCAAAATTCTTCCCACAACTGTTCCAGGTCTCGCCTATACACTGTATATAAAGATGGTCTTCACTTCTTCCCACTGTACAAAAGTGAAGCCAAAATCATAGACATTATATAAACTGGACCAACGGAGACCAGTGAAGGATATTAGAAGCACTTTTCCGGTGATGGCTGAGCGTACTGCGCAGCCTCCAACTGAGCTCGAAGATATAGATGTGACGTGAGCAACGTGTCTGAAAGTTGTAAGTCTTCTGGTAGCTGTGCCAAGAGAAATCTCACTCATTCCCAATCTTGCAGAGACGGAGAGCGTAGGTATATGTAAGGAGATAACATAGGCAGAGGCTAATTATTGCTAACTAAAATGCTAGTTAACATTAGTTATTAAACTTAAACAGAGAATGTATGTCAATACTGCCTGCGAGCTTCTCCTGTACTGTACGGTAATTCCTCTACTATGCGACAGTAAGTTGCGTGGTTATGACCATAGCCTATTTTTACCAAAACATCTGCTACGGAGCCATAACGTGAGGTTCAAGGTAATGGAGCCTTTTATACATGTGTTTCTTTAGATATAAAGAATGGACAAATAGAGTCTATAAATGCTTCAGATGTAAAGTTATTCACTGTCAAAGTGGCGCCAAAATGAATGGGAGTCAATGGAATGCTAACGGGAGGTGATGGCTTGATAGCATCAAAATGGCACCATAGGAGCTACACGTTCCGGAGAGAGACTTAGCCCCTTGGCCAAAATCTCCCAGATACAGTCGCTGCCATCTTGTAATTTTGAGTCTGCACAGTGGTGATTGGGCAGTGGAGACGCGGTATCAAACTCCCCCCTATATACCTGCCCGACCAATCGTGACTCAATCACAGCGATCAATCATGACGTTTCAGCCCGTTTCTAATGCATTAAGTAACTAATAAAAACCAAACTGGTCAGAAAAATAGACAAACCGCGTGATCAGAACTACCTAAAAAGGTCAGAAACCATCTTTGGGAAAAATTTATTTGACGTGTACTTTGATTTTTTAGTTTAGTCCATGTCCCATCTGATCACATGGAGGAGGGCGGGGCTTATGACCTATACTGCAGCCAGCCACCAGGGGTTATCCAGGTGTTTTGGCTTCACTTATACTCTATGCATCAACCCCTCCTGCCATGTAACAAACAAATCTGGGAAAATTTAAAGAAAAAGGCCTCTGATATTTTGCTCTTGTCTAATTTCTCAACAAAGAACAACAATGAATGTATCTACTAACAAGTATTATGTGTGTAAGAAAGCCTGATGTATCTTCTTCCTCTGTGACTCTCGGATGATCTTTTGATATCACGAAAATCCAGCTGCCGTGCAATGTAGACAGTTTAACACATCCATGTCATTATTATTCCTTAATCAGCTGTCTACTATCTGGGATGACTGCTCGTCTGGAGCAGCTGGAGAACCAGCTTCTCTCCAGGAAGTGAGGAAGTGATCTTCATCGCAGTGAGCGGACAGGACGCCACAGGGAAAAAGAAAGAATAACAGAGTGAGGAAGAGGAGGGCACATCAGAAACCTTTCCAATCAATGGACAAAACCAAAGTGTCTTTTCACAAAGCCTTTGTAGCCTTCAGTCGGCTTGTTGCTCTTCACCTTTATGAGGATGACACGTATCTGAAAGCTTGTGATATAGAATCATATTTCTGGTATCAATGTAAATTACCTAATTTGTACACTTTGTTTAAAATAATACAACATACAACAAAGACTACATCCACTTTCCCACCCATCACTGGGCAAAACAACTGTAAACAAATGCCTTCATAAAACAACATTTCCAAGTTTTCCCAGGACATCTGTTAAAGAGTTATTTCGGTATTTTCCAACATGGATCCTAGTTTACCAATGGATTGCTGACTAAGTGACTGATGTGGACAAACATCTTTGCAATTGATCCGGTATTGAGCAAGAACGCTGTAACCGGTGGCCACAACTGGAATGCAATCAAATACATAGAGTAAATGTGAATCAGCAATTTCAGTCCACTAAAAGTTCTGTTTTTGCCACCGACAGGCTCAGATTATTATTCCAAGTGTCTGACAACATTATGCAGAGGATCCCTACAGAGATGGACCTTTTTGTTAAAAATATAATAATCAATCCTTTTTGATAAAGCAGAAACACCCTAGAAATCGCTATTGCCAAATCACCAGACTTCATTTAAATAATAAATACATTTAGCCTTGTATAGAGCCAACACATGTAAATAGGTAAATGAAGGGTTTAGTTTCAATCAATCCAGAGTGGTGACTGTTGGAACAGTAGAAAGACAAACCAAGACGGCATTTGATAGTTTTATTTTGTTTCTGTTGACTTTGAATGAAGTGCGTTTTGCGATGATAAAGATCATTGTTCCCATCAGTCACTTAGACACAAAAACATAAGTCAGTAGGGTCCAGGTTGAAAAATACCAAATTTACCCTTTAACTTTTGGGATTTGTGTGTACCTACATAAAGGATAAAAAGTCAGACACACAAAGGGGATTGCAGGCATGTCGGCTATCTTTGTAAACTAGATGTAATCAATGTAGTGTAGATATTAGACACAAGCACAAAAAAAAAATAATAGCGAAAAAGTTTTCATCACGCTCAGTATTCATTCGTCGCCACACACCATTCGTCTGTTAGTGCCTTTTTATACTTGATCTGTTTTGTACGGTTTGTTAAATGTGATGTATTTATAGCAGCTTGTTTGTTTGCTTTTCTACCACAGTAGAATAGCAATTTAGAGAAAAGAGATTTTATAAAATTAAGTGTTGTTACCACTCCCAATATTAAATTGGCTCGGGGCATGTTCATACCAAATCATTACTTGTTTCCCCGTCTAAACTAGTTTTGATCATAGGTCTGAGGACTGATGAAGAGGACAGTGGTTTAGATTTAAAAACAAAAAGGGAAGCTAAGAAGTTTCAAGTATCACTGTTCACTAAAGCTGTGGTCTGTTGTTGACAGAGAAAATGTGATGAACCAGATATGACAGGAACCAGTATTTTACTCAAAATAAATATGGTCTCACATTTGTTAATCAAATTTGTTCTCTACTCTGCACTTTCTAGATGTTGTCTTACAGTGCCCTAAACATGTCTGATTATTATTAATACCAAAAAAAGTGGTTCACATTACATTATTTTGTCCATCTTTGCCCTAAAGTGGTCCGTTACATCATCAGCAATGCCTGACCAGTCTGACATTATCTAGTTACTTCAGACTAACGGAGAATGAGAGGCCTCACAGGGCACTGTATGTAAATTAATGACCAACATTACTTTGGTAGATTGTCTGTCTCTCTCTTGTAGTTTTGTATAAAAACAAAAGACCACCACAAATGTATACCCCTTTATATTTGAATGCCTGTATGTTTTTGTATATTTTATATACCTTTTTGTATTTTTTTCGGATGATGTATTACAGCACAGAAGGCAATAAAAGAACTTTTCACTTTTGAGTGATGTGTTGTCTTGGGGAAGGAAGTCTTTGACAAACAAAAGTTTCATTTTTCACTTGAAAATTCAATTAGTTTTTTAAGGTGAGACACTACATGTGAATAAAATAAAAACTCAACTTCCCTAGTTGATTACTGACATTATAGCAAGTATTTTGTTTGTATAACACGTTTTCTGAAATGGCATTATCTCATTAAATATGCACTAATTTGCATACATTTCCAGAACAGAAATGTTAACATTGGATAATGCCAGGTTATAAATTCCTGTTTCTTTGTGCTAGGGTTGGGTACCGAA
Organism: Perca flavescens; assembly: GCF_004354835.1. Lineage (NCBI taxonomy): Eukaryota > Metazoa > Chordata > Actinopteri > Perciformes > Percidae > Perca > Perca flavescens. Next base: position 4,217,885 of record NC_041334.1, read on the forward strand.
AGGCGGTTCCGACGTGAATGCTAGTAACAAGACATAATAAGAACGAAAAATTCGGTGCCTGATATTTCTTTTTCAGCAGCATCACTGTACGGGAGGCTACGTTAGCTGGATTAAACACAATAGTTAAAATGCAGACAGCTTACGTTAAGCGGTGTAAAGTGTGACTGTATTTCCTTGTAGAGGATTCCAACACCGGGACGTAACTGTCCGCTGCTGTCGGAAAAACAACACAGACGGTGCGTTTACTTGAAACTCGTCAGCCTTGTGGTGCTTTTTAAGTTATTGTAAAATACCTTTTTCCCATCTGGTGCTTGTTTTTGTCATTTACCAGCAATTTACTGGTGAAATAAGTCATTGTTATAAGTTATTGTTATTACATTATTGATCAATCATTTCATTTTGAACATATGGCCTAAGCAATAAACAAGCTGTTCTTTAATGTCGCTAACTGTCATTTTGTGCTCCTTTTTTAAATATTTTATATTATATACAGTACATTATAAATATATTATATATATTTCGGTTCAGGCACCGTTTAGGCACCGGCACTGTTTTAAAAATATCGGTTTAGCACCAGTATCAGAAAAAACCCAAACGATACCCAACCCTAGTGCTGACAGAGTCAAAGGCTTTAACAGAGGGATTTTGGATCTTTATTTATAACTCCATGAATCAGAATACTGAATACTGTCAGAGATTTAAAAAAATCCATTTCCATCATAGTTTTGGGAATAAAAAGTGTTTACGAGTATAAATCAGGATATACAAGAAATCTAAACAAAGTCCTGTGAAAAAAGCTTCAGAATATAGATGGCAATGAAAGTGAAAAGTTTGGTGTCTTTAAGTGCTACTGAAGTGGAGCTTTCTGGCTCAGAGTCTGAGAACAAAACCTTTAAAAGATAAGGATTGTAAAATTTCATCTACAGGCGCAAATATGCAAAGTGTAGTAAAATAAACACTTAAATGTTTATTTTGTTTGTTTTCTTTACACTAGTCTGAAAGAAGTAGGGATGCACCGAATACAGGATTCAGGTTTGGATTCGGTGAAATTTTTTTTCACCGAAACGAACCCTACTTCGGCTGCTGCTCGTTAGCTAACGTTAGCTTTCTAATTTTACCCACCCAACATGCCTTCTGTGGTGGAATGGCTTCGAATGACGACCAAAAACGCCTGTCTTTTACAGAATCTTAACCAGTGGATTCGGTATTCGGCCAAACCCCAAAAATCGGTCCCTAGAAAGAAGTGCCTGGCCGTCTCTTTCAGTTACATTTTGGTGTCATCACTGGTGTCACGATTTGATTACAATTATCCTGTCAACGATTTGAATCAATATGACGATGCGTCACGATGCATCGCCTCCTCCATATCATTTTATATTGCTACACATGATTTTTCAAGCAGTGAGATAGATATGAACTCCCCTTTTTATTGTATGTGCTCTTAAAAAAGACACTTCCTGAATGTAGTGGAGTCTGAACACAGGAGACAGCAGACAAAAACAAACAAAACGCGACTGGAAAATCAACAAGTAACATCAATAGGCAATAATCAATTATGGTCTGTCACTGCATCGCTGCAGAATCACCCAGGTCCGCATTGCGATGCATCAATGCAAATATTCATTTCAACACCCCTAAACTAAAGTAAACTTAATTAAGATTAATTCACACTGGATTGCATTTTTATATTTTATGTTTCAACAGCTGTATACTACCATCCCTGTATGGATGTGATATGATTTCTTGTTCGGCCTGGTTCAGGTGAAACATGAACAAACACAAATAATGAATGCCATATAACTTTGTTTTATTATCCAGTTCGACAATCAGTCATAACATTATTAAATAAATTATTAATTGTATATTTGCCTGCATACAAATTTCACATTTTATTCTGCTTCAGCTGATCTGCTGTGCACCGACTAAATAACTCTTGGTTATTCAAGTCTAAATTGAATTAAATACTTTTAAATACCAATTAAACAATGTCTCTAAATACCAACAAATTTCTTTGAGGAAATGATTAGAAATGCATGTAGAATTTCTGGACCTGTAAAATATAACCCATGAGGATTGTTCAAGCTTTTATATTTTTGGAGAAAACAGCAGTTACTGATCGCAAAACATTTTTTACTAAACTTTTCTTTGATAGACTTTTAATGTTGACAATTTCTTCACACCTCAAGTTGCATTTGAAAGGCGACAAGTGCCCGATGACCAAAGTTTAGTCTCAGGAGGTCGACAGTAAGGTTTGTTTTTGAAAAGTTGAGCAGAGATGCAAGTGAGCACGAAGCTAACTCCTTGTGGATTGTGTTTAAAGAGCAGCTCCGCGGGGACCAGTTACCGCCTTCAAACAAAGAGCGTCATTACTGACAATGACCTTTTGTACAATTTCTCAGCAGACTGATGAAGTTATATTTCTTTTTAACTTTCTTTTGATTCTTTCTTTTTAACAAAACATGACAATATGACTATAACTAACAATATGTCTTACTAAAATTGATCAGATTTGTTATTTGAGCTTGTTGCTCAGTAGACTGATGCAAGACATGTTTGTTCCAGTGGTTCCTTCCTTTCGTCTTTCTTCTATGTTTGAACAAACATAACAATATTTTTACTAAAATTCATCAGATTTGTTATTTGGGCTGTAATTAACAGATCTGATTATCAGCTATGACCTGACTGATCAACACCAAACACAGTTTCTTGGTCAGTGTCATTCACAATCGGTTATATAAATGAACTCACTGCGGCCCGACTCCATTTTGAGTGCCACAGTAATCTCTGGCTTTATGTTACCTTACTTTCAAATTACTCCACACAGTGAGGTACACAGGTTTTATATTTGGGGAAGAGAGAGCATTGGTACAGTCCTGCATCAGTACTCTGTATAGGCTTAATGGAAAAATAATCAGGGAAGAAAAAGTTGTAATTGTGCATCACGTGCATCGAAAGTCACAAAATAGTAACACGTCCGTTACAGTCTCTCAGAGCCCAATGTTAATATATTTGAAGGTATAATATGTAACGTTTTCAAATTGAAGTGTGTAAAATGACTGGACCTATGTTATATATGGTGTCAAAGTGACGGTTCGGAGTAATTTAACCCTAGGGTCCTTCGCAACATGACCTCGAGCCAAACTTTTTTTTCAAGTTTGGCAAGCTTTTTTCACCTGGGTTGAACATTGGGAGAGTTAGCGTTATCAGCTGAATAGCTTAGCGTGGGGGCTAATGGAGCCACGTTTGTATCTCGTAAATGACCCCACTATTAATGCCCGAAATGATACCAAACTTCTAGGCTATTACAAATAGGTTATGCACTCATAAAACGATGGATTGGAAAGTTTGTAAGTACACCAGAAGTTTATGTAAATAACATTTGCCGAAAAGAGATACAACAAAAATATTTATTAATCAAACCATCGTCCATCCATCCATCTTTGTCCGCTTATCTGGTGTCGGGTCGTGGGGGGAGCAGCTCCAGCAGGGGACCCCAAACTTCCCTTTCCCGAGCCACATTAACCAGCTCTGACTGGAGGATCCCGAGGCGTTCGACCCAGGTGAAAAAAGCTTCTGGGGGGTTGTTTGGCTTGAGGTCATGGTGCAAAGGACCCTAGGGTGAAATTACTTCGAACCATCACTTTAAGTTGTATACCTACAATATCCCAAATGTTTCCAAAAATGTTCAAACCCAGATTAATCTGTCATTTTATACAAAGGTATATTAAATAAAACATTACATTTGGTCGCCTGTTGAGGGCATCATAATTGTGCATGCGTCAGCCTTAAGCTGCCATGAATTAACTTTGTATCAAGTTTTAAGCAACATTTTTACTACACACTTTTTAGATCTTGGTAGATTTTAAGCAGATGAAGGATTTTAGTGATTGGACGTCTCAATCTTAAATTATCAGAGGAACAAGCTGAGCAAACATTAGCACAAAGTTGGGATCATTGCAAACAAACTTTGAACTGCTCTAAAAGGAAAGTTTCTGTTAATTAGTTTCTAAGAAAAATTTTGAAAAAAGAGCAAACAAGTCAGACATGTGAGGAACAATGTTCTTGTGGATTACCAGTTGATAAAGAGCATGTCCACAGAGTATTTCTTTTTTAACATCCTTATTAACGTCTGCAAACTTAATTACCTGTTCTCCATTGAGAATGCCGCAACTTGTTTTTAGTTTACTAAAAAAGCCATTTAAAGTATCTTAAATATCACCGCTAATAAAGAGGCCTCTGGTGCCTTCTAATTGCAGTTTCTTTTAATGACAATGATGAGAAAGTCTCTCAGAAGACATATCTAATAAATCCCTTTGATGCTGTGTGTGTGTGTGTGTGTGTGTGTGTGTGTGTGTGTGTGTGTGTGTGTGTGTGTGTGTGTGTGTGTGTGTGTGCGTGTGCACTGCGTGCTGGATGCTACACAACAAGCTGCCCCAGTGTGCGTGACCTTTACTGATAATGAGGGCTGATGAGGCGGTTGCTCGTTCTGTGTCCTGCAGCATGACTCACTCGCTGAATACACAGAGGATTATTGAAAATGTCAAGAGGTCCCAGAAGTCTTTTCTGTGGGAAACACAACAAAGACTTGCTTAGAGTAAGTTTACCACAATACAAGAGAAAGTGTAGAGCGGGGCTGCTGAACAGAAGAAGTCACAAGTTTTGTTTAACAGGAAAAAGTTCCAGGAATCACTGAGAGGTTTCAAAACAAGATATTATTCCTTAGGCATAATCTCCCTGTAACACTACATTGTTATACAGTTCTTCAAGAATAAAATGGGAATGAATAACAATAATAATAAAGTAAAGCTGTGCAGACACACAGTGCATCTTCATTGAACCTAATTCAAACTACACGTTTTAATCTGTCTTTCTGCTTCATGGCCATAACCTGCGACTTTAAACTTCTTGAACTGTATGTATCAATTGACTGTAGGATGTGGAGATCACAGTGAACCCATGATCGATTTCGTACATTCATAAGTCCAATAAAGTTTCTTCAAACAAGACGGCGCTGTCCTGAACAATGCTGACAAAAAAAAAGAGATTAAGGCAGCTACTCTACTCTGAGTGGGAAGTAAAAAAGACAAATACGGGGACGAACAGACAATATGGTTTGTTCTACAGCAGAGTACGTTTTATATCACAGCACAGTCTGAGTTAGATTATAGTTTTAGTCACAAAAAGTAAAATACTACTTGATGTTTTCACGGCAGCCATGAAGGAATTCAGACCCTTGAACTGGTTGAACCGCAGACAGCTGACCATTTCTCAGTTTAGCTCTAATGGCAACAATCATTTTATCTTTATTTGCGACAATTACCTCGCAAAGTAATATACCAGAATTGTGTGCTGCAGCTGTCTGATTTGTTGAAACAATGCTCTGCTGGATTGCATCTGCACAGTGACCCCTGCTGCCCCGGGGCAGTTTAATCAACACAGTCACACTCCCAGACGCTTGGTCAGGTGCGTTTGGCTTTAGTTACTCATGCAAAAAGTCTCCTTTAGTGTCTAATTCAGATGCAGGGGGCTTTCAACTAATTCCAGTGTAATCCCATCAGCGGCGATATTCAATGCTCTGGGTACCCTTTTGGTGTAATTTTTCTGATGTACAGTATGTCATTAGTTTTTTGTAATTTGATCATGATGATGGCACCAAAGTTAGAGAATCACAAAAATGATTACATTTTCTCCTGATAAGATATTGAATGGATGTTTGAAATTTCATGGCAATCCATCCAGTAGTTAGGTTTTTCAGTCTGGACCAATGTGGTGGACCGACCAACAGACCAAACACACAGTAAACCGGCCGAATATACTTGCAGGCTAGTTGAATTGGCTAACTCAGACCGAATATTTGAATTAATGTTAGGGCTGCACGATATTTTTTTTCATTGTCTACATCGTGATGTGCGCATGTGCGATAGCCACATCGCAGGACGTTGTGATGTTGCTGCTTGATAGAAAAGTAAACTTTCACCGTTCTCATTTTACATGATTGTTGTTGCAACGTGCGTATGTGACGTGACGTTAGTCCGACGGGTTTGTTATGGGAAGTGAGGCTCTCCGTGTGTAGAAAAGTACCGTAAGCGACAGCTGCCACTAGGCTTGCAAAATAAATAATTATAAAATTGCGATCTGGATTCTCGATTTTTAAATGACTTTGATTTAAAAAACAAATGTGGCCTTTATTTTGGTAGGACAGCTCTCACAAAGTTCAGGGCATCCCCCTCAGCAAATGACAAAGCGCATTTTAGTCACGTGTTTCACTCGTCGAGCGAGCGCGGTAGTTTGGAAATAAACCAAATGGATATTGATGAAACAACACAGTCTCACTCCCTACTCGTCAAATGTATGACGCATGGTCAAGGACCCTGGCGTCAAGTTTCAACGAAATAGGGGTACCCTTGACGTTATTTTTCGACGAGGGGGTCCGTCAGATAGACATTCATGTTATTCCCTCACCGTCGGATATCGACGAAAGAAAAAAACACGCCCCCCCGCCCCTTAACTCGAAATCTGTGACAGTTATTGGTATTTTTAGCCCAATAACCGCTGTTTTAATCAACAATATTCACGAGATATTATCATGGTTTATATGTATTTCTTTTTATGTTATTATTTCGGTATATTTCGGCCAGGGAAGCTGGATTGCTTTTTTGTTGATTTATATTTTTTAAATTTTAGCATTTTATAATGCTACATCTATCAACATTTATTTAGATGTTATTATGGTATTCATTTCTTTACTTTAATAATATTATTTCGGTCTTATTACCGGTGAAATATTACAGTATATGCTGTAATACAGAACATTACGATATGATCCGAGCAGGAAGCATTCAAAGCCGATAGGCCTATCCCCCCTCAATATACATATATACAGTCAGTGGTTGTGTCACCAGCAACAACACGTTGCTCAGTTTTGTTCCAGTAAGTTATGAACCATAATAACATTTAAACGAATCCGCGGAAAACTCCGGAAGTGACGTAGTACGTCCCGCTCAGCGGATACGAAGATAAAAATATATAATATTTGTAATATTGATGTTTTTTTCTAACGTTGTATTTGAGGAGTTAAACAATAAATATAGTTATAGTAATAAAATACAGTTTCATGTATTTGTCTCATATATTGTGTTCTCGGCCGGCCGGCGGGCGGCATCATTCTGAAATGGAATCAAGCCATTTCACGGCAGACAGCAGAAAGAGGAGCCGAACGAGTCCCCCCACCCACCCCGGAAGAACTACAAGTGCTCAAGCTTTGTAACAGCTTCTGTGGCGTTTCTTATGGGAGTTGTAGTTTTAAAGTATATTGGTATATTTCTCATAAGTAGAAGTTGGCAGTGTATAATTTTGGATACACCCTGGGGTTTTTTGGGATGGGGAACACACTGGTGTCATCAGATTTTAAAAATTGAATCGTTAAATAGGTGAAAATAGCTTATTACCATATTTGATAGTGCTTACAGTGGGTAAACTTTGGTGACCATATGTACATGACAGCTGAGGTCCAGAGCTTTCTATAACAGCTGGTTTTATGAGTGTAGAACCTTCTGTTGCTAAATGACAGGCCTTCAAACATGGACTGGGTTCAAGGTTCAGAGGTCAATATTTCAAAGCAGGAGTAATGTATCCTCTTCAGACTGACATATGTTCCTCTCCAGGTTGAGACCTTTCCAACGATGTGTTTGCTATAGTCCTATGACAACGTTTTAATTTTTACACATCATGGAGACCACTTAGTAGGAGATACTTTATTGTCCCCAGAGGTATATTTGCCTTGAGTTCAAATGCTTCACAAATAACAATTGACATATTGTTTTACATATTGTTTTACAATAAAAAACAACATGAACAAAGCTAGGCTAGACTGAAGCACATCACACAGCAACAATCTATTGCTCATCTTTCACAAAAACAACATGAACAAACCATGATATCAGGCTATTGACCCTGAAGCAACATTATTTAAAGTTTTAATTGAGGTAGGTCAAATTACCTATATCATCATCAACGTTTTATAGTTTAGAAATCTTTACCCATATCTTCTGCCAAGGAAACAGTGACAATAAAGATAGAGCAACCATATTCTGTGTGCCATGGTTTCATATCATTCATGAGAGTCATAATAAAATTCTCTGTAATGCAGCCTTGTATAACATAAACCATCTGATTCACCGTGGGTGTCTCTCAAAATGATAACAACATTATTTAAAGTTTTAATATGAACACCATTGGGCCTATAGGTCCAAATCATTTATGCCTCTGATATCCTCATCAACTATCTTTTCATAGTTTAGAAATGTTAAGTGAAAAAGGTTGGGAACCACTTTTCTTAGACATGACCCCATGTCAAAAAGGTTGACCACTTTTCTCCCATGTCATGACCTTTTCTCAAATGGTTGAATGAGATGTGTGAGTTTTGTCTTTGTGCAGTAGGGCTGAGGTAGAAGTGTGCCAAAAATGCCAAAACACATGTTGTATATGTAGACATACCCAAACAAAGCTATATACATCTTACTCAGTGAACAAAAACCTCGGTAACAATCTGCTTATCCTTTTAATTTCCTGAAAATGCTTCTTAAAACTAGTCCCTTCTTAATTTTGAAAAGGTAGTCTCAGTAAAGGCTACAAAGGTTAGGATGGCTACAAGCTGTAACCACGGTGATTGATATGAGGATCATCTTCTGAATATAATAATTAATATGTTAGGCCTACCATAAATTGATATTTCAAAAAAGTAATTTATTTAAAACAACTAATAATGCAGTGTGATTTTAAATCAAACTAAGTCCCACACATAAATATACTCATGTTTTTCCCCTTTAGTCTTTGCTTTATTCATCAACTGCAAAATTAGAAAATTGTGTTTTTAAATAACTATGTATGGAAAATAAAATAAAAAATGCTTCTCTTTGTATATAGTTTATTGTTTTTCACAACAGTACAATTCAAAACAAATGCAAATTAGTCAAACAAGCCATTAGGCTGTATTTCTAAACACTCAACTGTAGGTTTTTGATATAGTATATATAAGGCAAATCAAAGTGCTAAATATAAAACACAATTTTTTCATTATTAGTATTTTATTGTGTAAATTCTCACGTACAACGTGGAACATTCTTTCACAGACGAGATGTGGAATTTGTATTTTAATATTATAACTATATTTATTGTTTAACTCCTCAAATACAACATTAGAAAAAAACCTTAATATTACGAATGTTAGGCCTATATATTTTTATCTTCGTATCCGCCGAGCGGGACGTACTACGTCACTTCCGGAGTTTTCCGCGGATTCGTTTAAACGTTATTATGGTTCATAACTTACTGGAATAAAACTGAGCAACGTGTTGTTGCTGGTGACACAATCACTGACTGTATATATGTATATTGTAGTGATACTGACCTCTGACTGTATATATGTATATTGAAGTGATACTGACCACTGACTGTATATAAGTATATTGAAGTGATACTGACCACTGACTGTATATATGTATATTGAAGTGATACTGACCACTGACTGTTTATATGTATATTGAAGTGATACTGACCACTGACTGTATATATGTATATTGAAGTGATACTGACCACTGACTGTATATAAGTATATTGAAGTGATACTGACCACTGACTGTATATATGTATATTGAAGCGATCCTGGCGTTAAAGACCAGCTGATCGCTGCCCGATTCTTTGAAATGAATGGCCGCATTGCATTGGGGGATAGGCCTATCGGCTTTGAATGCTTCCTGCTCGGATCATATCGTAATGTTCTGTATTACAGCATATACTGTAATATTTCACCGGTAATAAGACTGAAATAATATTATTAAAGTAAAGAAATGAATACCATGATAACATCTAAATAAATGTTGATAGATGTAGCATTATAGTTTAAAAAATATAAATCAACAAAAAAGCAATCCAGCTTCCCTGGCCGAAATATACCGAAATAATAACATAAAAAGAAATACATATAAACCATGATAATATCTTGTGAATAATGTTGATTAAAACAGCGGTTATTGGGCTAAAAATACCAATAATAACTGTCACAGATTTCGAGTTAAGGGGCGGGGACGTGTTTTTTTCTTTCGTCGATATCCGACGGTGAGGGAATAACATGAATGTCTATCTGACGGACCCCCTCGTCGGAAAATAACGCCAAGGGTACCCCTATTTCGTTGAAACTTGACGCCAGGGTCCTTGACCATGCGTCATACATTTGACCTGTAGGGAGTGAGACTGTGTTGGATGAAAACCCAGGTACTAGTGACAAGAATCAGCCAACCACTCAAACTGAACTCTTTCCGAAAAAAGGCTTGCATTCGGTGGTGTGGAAGTATTTTGGATTTGAGGGTCAGTCTGATGTGATTTGCAAGGCATGCTTTGCCCTCGTTTCAGCACCGCAAGGTAACACCACAAATCTTTACGAGCACCTCAAACGTCGCCACAAAGTGCAATATGATGAAGCCGTACAAGGCAAGAGGTCTGAAAGACGTTTCAATTAGCCTATTTACAGCCATGTTCAAGGCCATATTCAGCGCAGTGCTTCTATTTTTGGTAACACACTTGAATGGCGAGTTGAATGTTAATTCTATAAAAGGCAAGCAGTTAAAGAGTGTGCTAAGAAATCATTCTGTTTTTGATACTGTACTTAAATTGGCAATTGACAAACTCCATTTCCATGTTGATTGACATGTTTTAATTATGTAAAGACATGTTCAAGGAGTTCAGATAGAGCCTGTATCAGGGCCATATTTAGTTAAATGTGTTATATGTCACTATTTTTGGTAGCCTTTGTACTTAAATGGCTAGTATGTACTTTATTTTCTTTATTAATTGAAGCCTCTATGTTTACAGGCTTGTGGTGATGCGCAGTGTGCTATAGGTGCCAAAAACAATCTACGTTTGGTACTGCCAATTTGTTTTGTTGTGTCATGGTTCATGTGTGCAATAAACATTATACTTTGTGAGGAAGAAATCATGGCAGAGAATTGTGATATCAATTCTAAGCTAAATAAATCGTGATTCATATTTTTCCCCGAATCGTGCAGGCCTAGCTGCCACTGACAGTGATGCACATTCCATGGGTAGTGAATCTACAGTAGTCAGTGTTTTATGTACGCTGCAAAGACAAACTAAATCACCTGATTAACGCAATGTTGTCACGACGTCTCCCGGCCATTTTTCACCACAGAAAGGTGCTACCAGCCAGGCCAAAGCTAATATGGTTAGCCTAAAGAAACAAGGTGTCTGTCCCAACTAATGTTATGGTTTGGAGCCGCGACGCTGGAAACGTAACACTAATCTACAACAGCAATCTGTGTCTGATATAACGTAATTTACACTGATTTAAGTGCTCTTGGATACACAGTTTGTTGCTAGATTGTGACATACAGGCTCTGCATGCACAGCAGACCACCAATCACGATCAATGTTGATCAATGTAACAACAACCAAAGCAGGCCCCGCTAGTCGACCACAACCTGAAATTTAGAGGAAGCAACTTCCATGCATTATTAATATCATTCACTTTAGCCTGGATCGATAGTATTATACAGTATGAATACAATGGTGTCAAGTCAGTCAACCAGTGTATTGACCTACCTAATGTCCCTCTCCAAAATCTCTTCAGAAGAGTAGTCCCAGCGCTTACTTGCTTTGGTGTTTGTAAAGCATTAAAGTTCATGAACAAAGACTGGTTCACATAAGAAAAGTTCCTTTTTCATGTTTATTTTCTATGTAGATGAACTCCCCTACAAAATCACCCCAGTAGTTGAGAATGATTTAGTATTTCTACATAGGGCAGTAGTATAAAGGTGGCGGGTTTGCGCATGCATGTGTGACGTCATCACACGCACGCGCAAACCCACCCTGTAATCTGGTCATATGAGCGTGCATGTAACGTCGCGGGTGCCCGTTGGTACTCGCGATCGCCATCTAGTGGCCGAATGTAGTATTGCATCTAATCGTTGCTGGTACTCGCGGGCGCCATCTAGTGGCCGAATATGGTAGTGCATCTAATCGTCGAAGTTGCCGCGCGCCGCGAACGTAATGACGTCGCTGTCGAACGTCGTCACACCGCGGACGCCATCTAGTGGCCGAATGTGGTATTGCATCTAATCGTTGCTGGTACTCGCGGGCGCCATCTAGTGTCCGAATATGGTAGTGCATCTAATCGTCGAAACTGCGCACGCATCTAGCGGATGTGATGACGTAGGTATAGCTGGCGTCATGGTTTATGTGGGGGTGAGGCATTATTTACATTTTGTAAAAAGGTGTTAAAACGTCTGATAGACCAATGGTTAGCTGTTAAGAAGGGTTTGCTATTGGTGGGTTGTAAAAACGCCCTACAGGGTGTGGTTTGTGGTGTTTAAAAACCCCTTGTTTCAAGGCTGACTGCTCACTTTTTTATCCACCATTTTTAGCTGTTCTGGTAGCTAGCTTGTTTCCACGTTTTTTCCACAACAAAAGGCCAGCTGGAGTTTCACTTTTTAATTCTTCTAGGTGCAAGCAAAGAGGAATTGTTTTTCAGCCATGTCTTTCCACGCATTTGGACAACAATCTGGATCATCTTTTGTTGAAGAAGGTGAGACATCTAGAATAGGACCCACTACATTTGGTTTGAGCCTAGCCCACCGTGAAGAGTTATGGGGATGCGAAGAGCCTAATACTGGAACAACAGGCAGTTTGAGTCAGGCTCCCAGAAAGAAGCGATTCCGTTCGGAGATCTTTCCTACAAGCATGACTGAGTCATGTACATCTGATCTGGAATATGTTGGTGTCAACGGATACAGTTATTCAATTCGCTACAATGCTGGATACGTGACATTAGCTGTTTACACTAGTGTTGCTGTGGAACTATCTAGCAATGCCAAAACAGCCTGTACAATCTCTGTGAAAGACTGGGGCCTTTTTTCGTGATGTCGCCTGTCCGGATCTTGACAATCCGGGCTTACCTGAGCTGGTGTATGTGTCTCAATGGGATAGTCGCAATGGCTCCAGTATCTATCGTGTGGAAGCAGACCGTTTCACTAGACCTACAGAGGATTTTATTTTCCTTAGCTTGTGCAGTGAAAGGGAGAAGTTAGTTGCTGCCCGTGGTCATGAAGAATGGAAGTTAAAACCGTATCCTGTATCTAACGATGAATACAACAAATGGTTTAAAAATGTGTTCTTTATACAATGGTGTGACTGGGAGATTTTGAAGAAACAGTTTGATACCATCGACTATGTCATCAGAAGAGACAAAATAAGGAGTTCTTATGAGAACATAAGAAAAAGATTGATATTTGGGAACACTGACCAACAGTCTCTACCCCTGCCACGGAACCTCTATAGACCTAAAATCATCAGACACAAAGACTAGCAAAATGGTGGGTCTATTTTTAAGGTGCTAATTATTTGCCCAAAATAGTTAAAATGATTTTATTTTTATTTTTTTTGCTACTGTGATTGTAATGTGTTATTTTTTTTTTCTTCCCAGAGGATCTGGAGTGGTTTCATTCGACCCCCACAGGTACGCCTCCTAACACCCCTGGGCTATTTGCACCCCTAAAGGCATCCGGATCTCCTCAATCCCTTTCATCATCGTCATCATCGCCACCTCTATCGCCGGAACACTTCCTACCATCCCCACCTACACATCCCCTGCCACCATCTCTATTGTTCGGGGCACTTCCCCCTCAGACATGTGCATATCAATCAACCCCCTCAACATATGCTACATTACAACAGGGAGGTGTTGCTGATTGTTCGGACACAGAGGCGCCTGATCAGACGGATGGGGTGGTGTCATCTTTGTTTATAGATAGCGTTAAAACAGCGTCTCTACATCTTCTTAACATTGTTCTTTACAAGTATTTGGAAGAGCTTTGTTCGGGCTGTCAGATCAATCATCCAAGCCAGAATCAGCATGCCTGTTTAGAGGGGCTACCAGAACACTTCTACACTGTCCACTTTGAACAGCTTATGAAAAGACTCCTTACTGATAAATTCATTGGTGTAGTGCAACGTTTTCTGTCCTTGAAACATCTCACAGCTGATGAGGGTAGAATCAGGGGAGTATCCGAAACAGTTTTGTACGAGTTGAAAACGGCTGAAGATGTTACGACTAAAATCAGTGCTATGTATGACTCTATGATAGGGGACGACGTTGTCAAAATAGCGAAATTAGAGAGATTGGGGACTATTGGCGCGATTTATATGCAAGAAAAAAAACTAACAGTGTGAAAATATGGGGAATTGTTTAGGTGTAATGTATAACCATATCAGTGAGCGATATCACGTGTCGCATTTATCTGGTATTTTAGATCATGCCATTGCTAATAATGTGAACGACGTTGAAAAATACCAATGTAAGAGTGCTGATGTAGATCGTACAGCTGTGAGTAGGTTAGAAAAACTGATGGTGATTGTAAGAAGACAACATAATACCCCTCCTTGGGAGGATCTGCTGCAGATGTTATTATCAATGTTAATGACACGTGAGAGTATAGTGGAAACATTTTGTGACGTCATAGCCAACATTACACGCAATTTTAAGATGCTGAAAGTTTATCACCTACTTACTATGTATACAATGCTTGTAGATACAGTGAGTTTGTATGTGCAAGAAAAACAGTATACTGATGTCTTGCAGGATTTGCAAAAACTGAATATATTCATAATCAGTAAAAGCGATGTATCCGTATTAGCCAATATGCTGTCTATGATAGAATGAGTTTCACTGTCTTCATAACTGTACTATGTATGGATGTGTGAGAGTGTTTTGTAAAAAAAATAAATAAATAAAAAAAGAATGACATAACTCTAATGGGTTCACTTGTGTTTTAAATGAATCATGGAGAAGGTTATGCACAAGATATACTATGATCCGTCCCACCCAGGAGGGTTGGGAGGAGTGCAGCGGCTTCGTGATTCCGTCAAAGAATGTACTGGCTTGTCTCCAACTATCCCCACGGTTAAAAAGTTTCTGCTGAGGCAGGATGCGTATACACTGCACACTCCTGCATTGAAACACTTCCCAAGAAACAGAGTGATTGTTAATGGTATCGACAAGCAATTCCAAGCTGATTTGGTCGATATGTCTGAATATTCATCGGAAAACGATAATGTGCATTATTTATTGACATGTATTGATGTGTTTTCTAAATATGCCTGGGTAATATGTCTTAAAAACAAATCGGGTCCTATTGTGACAAGTGCCTTTAAGGAAATATTGGAACAAGGACGCATACCCCAGAAGCTCCAAACAGACGCTGGAAAAGAATTTTATAATAAGGTTTTTCAAAAATTGATGACACAATATAAAATTCACCATTTTTCCACATCGAATGAAATAAAAGCAAGTGTTGTTGAACGTTTCAATAGGACTTTCAAAACCAGAATGTGGAGATATTTAACGGCTGTTAACTCACGCCGATATATTGAGGTAGTACAAGATATGGTTGCTGCTTACAACTCTGCATACCATAGGTCAATAAAAATGGCTCCGTCCTCCGTATGTAAAGACAATGAGAAAACTGTCTTTAACACTCTGTACAAACTGAAACCACATGGAACGGTGCTGTTTAAATTTCAGATGGGGGACACCGTTAGGATATCAAAGCACAGAGGCATTTTTCGTAAAGGTTACCAACAGACCTTTACAGATGAGTTTTTTACAATATCAAAATGTATAGGTAGAACTCCTCCTGTTTACATACTGAAAGACAATAGTGGGGAGCTGGTGACAGGTACCTTTTTTTATGAAGCAGAGTTACAGGCTGTAATTGTAGACAAAAACCAAGTGTTTAAAATTGAGAAAGTGCTGTCTCGAAAGGAAATAGGCCGTAAAAAGCTTGTACATGTGTGAAATGGCTAGGATGGCCTGAGAAATTCAATTCATGGATCTCTGAAAAAGACATAGTTGATGCAAGATAAAAGAGAGGGGTCAGTCTTGTAATATTAGTCATTGTGGTTTGTTAGTGAAAGGTGTTGGAGCTATGAATAAGAACGGATTTTTTGTTACGCTGCCTAGTAATTCCTCACAATTAGTTTATCCAAATAATAAGATTTGGCAATTCAGAACAAAACTGGCTAAACCGATCATATTACAAACACCGTATGAAGTTGGTCTTATTGAAATTCAATACCCCAGGATCTGGAATAGTTTCACCGAGAACGATGCCAAGATTGATTTCATCGACACGAAAACGAAAATGTACAACAAGACAAGGCTAACAGTTGGTTCTTATAATACAATCGCCAGCATTGTTAATGAATATATTATGAAATGTGCTGCTAACACAGCCCTAGCCCACATAACTATGAGCCACAACCCTATCACTAATAAGATTCTTTTCACGGGAGGAGACGGATGGAATATTGTGTTTAGGGGCGTCTGGCGAAATTCTTGGGTTCATACCAGACTCTGTGTTCGAAATACACATTGGCCCCCATTTAAAATGTTCAGCTCCACACCCGGCAGACATCCATGGGGGTCGTTATAATATATTTATTTATAGTGACATTGTGGACTACCAGCTAGTCGGTGATAGTCATGTACCCCTGCTCCGTTGTATAAATATCTCTGATGAGAGCAAACGCATGCCCACTCTGAGTTACGACAGTCCTCACTACACCTCGTTGTCACGCTCGACTATTACTGATATTCAGATAGAACTACGAGACGATCAGAACCAACACATCCCTTTCTCATACGGAAAAGTAATTGTCAAACTACATTTTAGACCTGTGAAACATCATTAAAATGATGAGGAAAGCGTACACAGCCGATGATGGAAGATATATGCACTATTACATGAATCAAGCTGGTGGAGAGTTGCCGGGTTTCATAGGCGCCAGCACACAATATGGGCATGGATTAGGGGGGATATTCAGAAATTTATTTCGAATGGCTGTTCCACTTTTAAAAAAGGGGTTTAATATAGCCAAACCCCATCTGAAAACAGCAGCAAGTGGTTTTATTGGCGATGTTGTGACTAATGTCAGGAACGCCGTGGCATCCAGACAACAGGGCAATGGGCTCATGGTGTACAGACGCAAAGCATTAAAAAGAAGCCCGCCAGGATGTGGGCGTAGCCGGACTGTGAACAAAAAGCATAAAAACACCACCAAAAAACGAAGAATTCTCAAAAAGAAAGCATCTGTCAGTAGGCGCAGAGCTCCGAAACGACGCTCTCTGTCCCTGACAAAAGACATATTTTAATTTTACAGAATCAATCATGGCGTTTATTCATAATCAGTCCGAAGAGTGTGTGAAGACCGAATTGGACCTGTTTACAGTACCGTACACACAAACATCTATCGAAAAATCAACATTTGTAGAAATCCCACCAATGTCAGCTCTAACGGACGGTGGTCCTATTGAATTTTTCATTTCGGCTAGCGGGGAGGATTATCTCGACCTTAACGATTCATACTTGTATACACGTGTAAGGATTGCAAACCCTGATGGCACATTGTTGGCTAACGCAGCCGATGTAGGTTTTATAAACTATCCTGGATGCAGTCTTTTTTCACAAGTAGATATAATGTTGGGTGATAGACTGATCACACAGTCTTCAAATACGTATCCTTATCGATCCGTTATAGAATGTCTTCTGAATTATGGAAAGGACACATTGGCTACGCAATTTAGCACCGGGCTATTTTGTAAGGACACAGCGGGCAAAATGGATGAGACCTCTATCACAGGCGATAATTTGGGGTTGACACAAAGGGGTGAATACACATCCGAAAGCCGTATTGTTGAATTAATAGCACCAGTACACGCAGATTTGTTTTTTCAAGAAAAATTGTTGCTAAATGGTGTGGACATGTCTCTGAAATTCATACGCTCAAAAGATGACTTTGCACTAATGACCCCTGGAAATGTCCAATTCGCCTGTGAAAATAATGTCTGCTAGTCTATTTGTCAAGAAAATATCAGTGGCACCAACTGTTAGACTAGCTCATAGTAGGGCCCTGCAGCATACTAATGCAAAGTATGCTATTGACAGAGTAGCTCTAAAAACCTTCTCAATACCTACAGGCACACGTGTTTGCAACCAAGAAAACCTATTCATAGGACAGATTCCTAAATTTGTAGTCATAGCTTTTCGTGAATAATGAAGCATACACAGGTTCGTATGCCCATAACCCCTTTAATTTTGGAAACTATAATACAGAATTTATTAGCCTTTATGCCGATGGACAGCCTCACCCAGCCCGTCCTTTTCAGCCCCTTTTTCAAAGAGGGCAATATGTACGGGAATATTATCAACTGATTGAATCAACAGGACGCCATTTAAAAGACAGGTCACTAGCCATAACACGAGAGGATTTTGGGGCTGGTTATACTCTATTTTGTTTTAATTTGGAACCTGACGGTGGGGGCTCAGGAAATGTTTCACTGATTAAGAACGGTAACGTTCGCTTGGAAGTTCGGTTCAGAAATCCACTTCCTAGGACTGTGACCCTTATCTGCTATTCCGTTTTTGACTCTGTAATCGAAATATCTAACAGACGGCAAGTCCTATTGGACCACTACTAAAGATGAATACAATAGAACTCACCAGCGTCCTCAGAAAAAGAATGAATAGAGACACAAATTTCTTAGGAGTAATACCATGCGATCATCTCCCAAAAACAGTTGTTTGTAAATTACCCGCCATGCTCGTTGTAAATACACACCCCAGTAATATGCCGGGTGAACACTGGCTAGGTATTTACATTACAGAGAACAAGCATGGTTTGTTCTTTGATAGCTTTGGCCATCCACCTACCTTTTTTCCTCAGGAAATTGGCAATTTCCTCTTAAAGAACTGTGTGGAGATGTACCATTCAGCAATCCAAGTGCAAAATAATTATTCTACAACATGTGGCCAGCACTGCGTCTTCTTTTTATGTCATATTCAGAAAAAGATTCCTTATACAAAAGTATTGAGCATGTATGGCACTAATCTTGTATGCAACGATACAATGGTCAGCCATTTTGTTAGCAGAATACACTCCGTTGTGTGTCACGATCAGAAATTTCAATGTGTACAATGTTCATGCGCCACCTATAGGTAGAAATTGTGTAATGATGTTTCTTTTCAAAAAATAAAGAATGTGGAATATACTATTCTTATAATGCCTTAATTTTTTTTTTTTTTTTTTTTTTTTTTTAAAACAAATTATACAGAAAAAAAATGCATTCAACAGATAAAATTAATGTAAAACATTCATTTAATGTCACATGTTTACATACAACACAGCATTTTCACGTAGTCGAATAAAGCCAAACACATGAATAGAAAATTTATGTAAAACACATTCATTTTATGTCACATGTTTACATACAACACTGACTTTTCATATAGTTGAATAAAGAAAACACACCTCAAATAGAAAACACACCCTCAATAGAATAAAAACAAAAACAAAATGAATGAAAACACATCAAATAGAAAACACCCTCTCAATAGAATAAAACAAAATAAAAATAGGTTTTTAAAAAAGTAAAATATAAAGTAGTGTAATAATAGAAATAGGTTTTTAAAAAAAGTAAAATATAAAGTAGTGTAATAATAGAAATAGGTTTTTAAAAAAGTAAAATATAAAGTAGTGTAATAATAGAAATAGGTTTTTAAAAAAGTAAAATATAAAGTAGTGTAATAATAGAAATAGGTTTTTAAAAAAAAAAAGTAAAATATAAAGTAGTTAATAATAGAAATAGGTTTTTAAAAAAGTAAAATATAAAGTAGTGTAATAATAGAAATAGGTTTTTAAAAAAGTAAAATATAAAGTAGTGTAATAATAGAAATAGGTTTTTAAAAAAGTAAAATATAAAGTAGTGTAATAATAGAAATAGGTTTTTAAAAAAAGTAAAATAGAAAATAATAAAAATATGTTTAAAAAAAAAAAAAAAATAAAGTAGTGTAATAGAAAATATAAAAGATTAAAAACTAGACCAGCGAGTCTTAGCAATGGGTGGTGTAATACTAAATGTTCTAGGAGTACTAGTTGCTCAGAAAGCAGATGGTGTACCATGTAAAAATACAGGGGCCATTCTTATTGCTCTAGGAGTGCGAGGGGTTCGTGGAGCAAATCATAGGCGTTTGTGTATTAGTTTCAGATGAT